>NC_140575.1:547901-1017901 GCF_057381845.1 Rhamphochromis longiceps | reverse complement strand
CTTGTTGTGTTTGTGGATATATGACTGACTTTAATCATCCACAAAATCATCACATTCTCTGTCAGATTAAGGTCGACTATTGAACGGCGTATATTTTAAAGGCTTTAAAACCAAGTTAACGCTGAAAGTACAAACATCACTAATGTCACATAACTCTGCCGACAAGGCATAGCTATGGCTATGAAATGCTCTTTGTGTATCACTTCTTCATTATGAAAGATGTCATTAATGCACTAGTAATGTCTCATCTGGAGTATTGTTCAATCATTTGGTCAGCAGCTAATAAGACAGATCTTAACAGACTTCAGTTAGTCCAGAATAAGGCGTCCAGATTAGTGTGAAGATGTTCATACTATACTAATATTGATCAAATGCATAATAACCTTTCTTGGCTTCCTGTACAGGCTAAAATATTCTATGGCTTACTTGTAGTTCTAAAGAAAGCAATTCCGTTAAACACACCACATTTATTCTGCTCAGCTGCAGTATCCAGATGAAATACATCATCATATTACACAGTTTTCAACAAACTGCAATTTAGTAAATGCTCGAGTTAAAAGTAACGTTTTGTAAAACTGTTACATTTAGAGCAACTTTTAAGTGGAATAAGTTGCCTTAAAAAATTAGAGAATTATTCAAAACTTCAATGAACACTTAAAAGCCGATTTACAGAGCTTTTAGTTGTTGTAAATATTGTAAGACATGATTTGTTTTTGAAATTTGTGTAATGTGCCTCAATGTTATTGATATTATTATTATTATTATTATTGATTGCTTATATTTGAACAATTGTGAAACCTCACTGTGGATGTAAGAGTGAAATTATGTGGATATCTTGAATCCACTTTATTGTGTAATATTTTATGTAAGTATTTGACGGAAGACGAGCAACATCTGTTGTGGAAGCTAACGGGGTTCCTTTAGAATAAACAAACATAGGATTTATTATCACTGAATAATTCTGTATAAATCTATACAAATTATAGAAATATGTAATAGGAAACAACAAAATAATCTAAATTATAAAATAATGTGTGTGTGTGTGTGTGTGTGTGTGTGTGTGTGTACAATCAGGAGGGATGGGCATGATTTTAGTGTTTGAACAGTCATGAATTATCTTTAACAGCAGGTTGGATGTAATGTGTTAGAACTACCAGCAGGTGGGGATAAGAGACCTTTAAGGTGTTTGGTGCCACGCTCCACCTTCAGGTTTAAAACTAGTGTTAATGGAGTTTGAAGGTTGAGTTTGTTCCACGACTGCATTTCACTCACTGCCTCTGTTTGTATCTCTGTCACTGCAGGACCAACATGGAGCCAGAAGTCAGCGCTCTCAGGAGGCCGACAAACCTCACAGAAGAAAGGGAGAGAAAAAACACACCTGTGACGAGTGTGGGAAGGGTTTTACTGTGAGGGCTTCACTAAAACGGCATCAGGTCATCCACACTGGAGAGAGACCGTTCAGCTGTGACTTGTGTGGAAAGTATTTTTCCTGGAAGGATTCCCTAAAAAAACACCAGCTCATCCACAGTGGAGTTAAAGCGTACAGCTGTGATCAGTGTGGGAGAGCTTTTACTCACAGTAGCCACTTACAGAAGCATCTAGTTACCCACTCTGGAATTAAGCCATACAGCTGTGACGAGTGTGGGAAGGGTTTTACTGTGAGGGCTTCACTAAAACGGCATCAGGTCATCCACACTGGAGAGAGACCGTTCAGCTGTGACTTGTGTGGAAAGTCTTTTTCCTTGGAGGGTTCCCTAAAACAACACCAGCTCATCCACAGTGGAGTTAAAGCGTACAGCTGTGATCAGTGTGGCAGAGCTTTTACTCAAAGTAGCAGCTTACAGAAGCATCTAGTTACCCACTCTGGAATTAAGGCATACAGCTGTGACATCTGTGGAAAAACTTTCAGCCAGAGAGAGAGCCGAAATATACACCTACGCATTCACACCAGACATGATGTGTACTGCTGTGAACAGTGTGGCAAAGAGTTTACTCAAAGTAGCAGCTTACAGAAGCATCTAGTTACCCACTCTGGAATTAAGCCATACAGCTGTGACGAGTGTGGGATGGAGTTTACTCTGAAGGCTTCACTAAAACAGCATCAGGTCATCCACACTGGAGAGAGACCGTTCAGCTGTGACATGTGTGGAAAGTCTTTTTCCTTGAAGGGTTCCCTAAAACAACACCAGCTCATCCACAGTGGAGTTAAAGCGTACAGCTGTGATCAGTGTGGCAGAGCTTTTACTCAAAGTAGCCACTTACAGAGTCATCTAGTTACCCACTCTGGAATTAAGGCATACAGCTGTGACGAGTGTGGGATGGAGTTTACTCTGAAGGCTTCACTAAAACAGCATCAGGTCATCCACACTGGAGAGAGACCGTTCAGCTGTGACATGTGTGGAAAGTATTTTTCCTTGAAGGAGTACCTAAAAAAACACCAGCTCATCCACAGTGGAGTTAAAGCGTACAGCTGTGATCAGTGTGGCAGAGCTTTTACTCAAAGTAGCAGCTTACAGAAGCATCTAGTTACCCACTCTGGAATTAAGCCATACAGCTGTGACATCTGTGGAAAAACTTTCAGCCGGAGAGGGAGCCGAAATATACACCTACGCATTCACACCAGACATGATGTGTACTGCTGTGAACAGTGTGGCAAAGAGTTTACAACAGACGCAGTCTTACAACAACACATGTTTACCCACACTGAGGAGAGACCTTATCAATGTGACCTGTGTGAGAAGACTTTTAAATCTCCACGTTACCTGAGACAACACCAACAGATCCACACCAGAAAGAGACTCTCCAAGTGCAGCTACTGTGAGGTATGTATTTATATTGTTATCTTGTCATTTTAGCCTGACTGTTTGGAACAACTCTGCTCATTAAACTGTGTTAGCATGTTAGCAATTCTACTGCATGGAAAAGCAGCTCTGAGTGATTATTCAGATTTTCCTTTCAGTTATGATTTTAGTATTACTGTAGTATTATGGTGGTAGTATTGTAGTTATTGCAGCCCAGTAAACTGAGTGTGTTAACTGAAACAGTCAAATGTAGTTGGACGTCTGCAGAGATGCTCTTTATTTCAGGCGACGTTCAGGATACAAATGTTGAAGGACTGACTTACACTGTCTTTGTGTCTTTGTTTAGAAGCAGAGCGACACAGATGGATCCAGTTCTCAACCCTGTCATCACTGTGGTGGTGGGAAAGACTTTCATTGTGACTGTTAGGTTTTGTATTGTTGATCGTCATTTTGTCATGGTCCTGGGCCATGTTGGCCCAGTGTTCTTAGTTTTCTTGTATGTTTGTATTTTGTTCCTTGCTTAGGCCATGTTTTCTGAGTTGCCCTGTTGTGTTGTTCCCTAAGTGTTTTCCCTTCATGGCTTTTACCCCCTGTGTGCCCCTCTGTGTATCTGTGAGCCCTCGTCTCTCCTTATGTTTTATTCCATGTTTCCCCTGCCCATTATGTCTAAGTTCTCCCCGTGCTCTCTCTTCCCCCTGTGTGCCCTCTATGTATTTATGAGCCCTCGTCTCCCTTTGTGGTTGTTTCATGTTTCCCCAGCCCGTTATGTCTGTGTTTTCCCCGTGCTCTCTCTCCTCCTGTCTGAACCTCTGTGCACTTCCTGTTTACTTTGTGACTCTCACGCCCGTACATGTCATGTTCAGTTCACCCCGCCCTGTCTCGTTATGATTATCAGTGTCACCTGTGTTCCCCGTGTGTTCCCACTTTCCTCGTTAACCCTCTGTGTATTTCTGTCTGCGTCTCCCTCTGTTCAGCGTGATGTCGTCCCTCATGCTGTGTGTGGATCTCCCTGTGTCTCCCTAGTTTATGGTTTCCCAGTTTAGTCTAGTTTGTATGTTTGTTCTACCAGCAAATAAAGCTGTGTTTTGAGTTCACCTCCCCGAGTCTGTGAGTCCTGCATTTTGGGTCCAACTCCTGCCTGCCGCACAGCGATTCCTGACACATTTATGCTTAGAAATATTTACTTATATGTGCTTAGTAGGGGTGCAACGATATTCGTATCGATATTGAACCGTTCGATACAGTGCTTTCGGTTCGGTACGCATATGTATCGAACAATACAACATTTGTAATTTATTTTATCAATTTTCCTTCTGACGATGCTGTCTGTGTTGAGCGCTCAGTGAATCTGTCTTCGACTACTCCGCCTAGGCTGCACTGTCGAGCGCAGATCCACTGAGCGCTCAACACAGACAGCATAGTCAGAAGGAAGAGCGCAGGGCAAGCTAGCGAGACAGAAGTTAAGCTCTCCAGGCAAATTGAACCTCATTCAGATCTGGCGTTTGGAATTATTTTGGTTTTCATGTGACGTATGACCCTGAAGGTAAGCGAGTCATGGACTAAAGTAAAACAGTATGTTGGATGTGCCATGCAATGCTCAATTACATTGGTGTGAACTAGTGTGTTAGCGCAGTTAGCTCGTTAACGTGTTGGCCGTCTAGCCCCATGCACGGAGCGATCGGCGGTAGCTCGTTAACGGAGATTTGCCGTGTTGTGGCGTTAAGGTCATTTCAACGAGATTAACCTGAAAGCACTAGTGGGAACACAACGAATATGACTGCACATTTACACCGACATCATCCTAGTGCAAAGACAAAAACAACAAGCATGCTACTAACTTTAGCCGAGTCATTTAGACAGCTGTTAGCACATGATTCTCCTTATGCTGCTGAGAATATAGCCCAGAAGAAGCGGATAGTATAGCTTTTATTTTGGAAAGAGCCATTTCTCTGTAATAAACTCTCTTTTCCAAAGATAAGTGATTCCTCAATCAGATACAGGGCTCGCAATATCGCTAGCCCGACGTCCTGGAGCTAGCGATTTTTTTCAGTCGGGCTACCAAAATCTCTCTTCCCTGCCCGTCGGGCTACTGTAGGAAGGAAAAATATATGTCAATGCTTTTGCATTCTTTCGGAAATGTAGCTGGGTAATTATGTCATTGGCATTGGTGAGCCACTGTCAATATGTGACATTGAAATCGCGTTTGAATTTGCGCTTGTTTTTTTGCTTTCACTTTGCAATCGTGAGAACTGTGTATAGAGAGCGCCAGCACTGATCTGTGAGTGATGATAATTGTGCACCAATTCCTCTGACATCGTCTTATTAATCGTTAGCTTACTATGCAAACATGACAAGTGAAATCTCCCGCAGCTTAAACATGTGAGAGGTTGATCGCGCAGAGAATCGCTGAGCTTATGTGAGTGCCTGTGTAAAAGCAGCAGGATATATATTTCAGTTCTGCTGAGCCAAATAAGACAGGTCAGGGTGAAGAAGTGACAGCCAAAGAAAAGCTTACCACAAAACGGAGAAGTTATGACAAATCAGACTATAAGGCAAAAAGAAGGTGCAGCTTTATGGTTTCATGGACAAAAGAATTTCTGTGGCTGCAATATGACGAGCTAAATAACCAGGGCTGCACATAAGTGGTCCGCAGGTGCGCATTCGCTGTCAAAATAAAAAACACGCACAAGGGTTAGGGTTAAATTTAAAAACTGTACTTTTGAGTTAAAATATATATTTATAATTTTAATAAATGACAAATTAAAAAGGCATGAACATTTTTTTGTATCGAAAAAATATCGAACCGTGACACCAAAGTATCGAACCGAACCGTGAATTTTGTGTATCGTTGCACCCCTAGTGCTTAGAGTTTTGTAATTAGTTGTAGATTGGTAGAGGTTTTGATCCTTGATAGTCTGCAAACTTTGTGTGTATTAGACAGCACTCTGGGAGCATGAGAGAGGTCGTACCTTGTCTTATTGTTTTATGGTAGGATTAACGTAGTTACGTCTGTTCTAGTCTAAGTGCTCTTTGTTTAGATGAACTGCAGGACTTCCTTACCTTGTTATCTAGGGTGAACCATTTAGGGTGAGGGGGGGGTCTACCCTCTTCCTGACCAAGGATGTTTGTTGTGTGCTTTCATGTATATGACCCTTTGATCAGCAGTAACACACACACACACACACAGACACACGGTACTCTTTGTGTGTATGTAGACGTCATATGTTAATGAACCTATGCATATTCATGTAACCTCAATAAAAGAGCAGTGGTACGGGAGAGCGGGCGAGAGCAACTGGGGTCAAGCGAAGGAACGGCGTCTGTCCAGTTCTCTCCCGTGCACGAGAAACATGAAGAACTTTGCCTACTTGTGTCTTGCTTTGCTGTGTAATTATATTGTCTTCAACGTTCCAGCGGATGGGTTCAAGCTACAAACCTATCATTAATTGGTCCTTCGAGAGCCAGAGCCCTGGAATCGACATTCACCGAGGGGAGGAGAGGCACGCTGAAAGACTGACGTCAGCCAGGAAGTTCCTGTGGATTCGCTGTCTGTCTTTTCTCCTCGATGAATGACGATCGGCGGGATTCGAGGCTGATATTACACGCTAAGCAACGCCGAGTAAGTTTAAAGAGCCCGACTCTATAACCGTGTGGTTGTGCAGTCTCCGCCACTGTGTGAGGCGTTGAGAAGTTCGCTACTTTGAGCGATAAGTGAGTTCCTCGCTACTTTGTGCAGCGAGAGGTGAGTTCTTCGCCATTTGTGAGGCGTTGAGAAGTTCCACGGGGTCCAGACTGTGCTGGACGATAGGCCTATTTTGTGTTGTTGTCGTTGTTGTTGTTGTTGTGTGAGTGTGTGCGGGGCAGAACACGTGGTCTGTGACACCGACTGTTGTTGTTATCATGGGTTTCTAAGCAACCAAGAGTGAGTCGGAGGGAGACAGACTTTATGCTGGACTTTGCTCCTGGCAGCGCAAAGTATTTAAAAAAAAAAGAGAGAGAGAGCGACGGCTCCTTTCGCTGCACGGGTTCACGCGAGCGCGGTCGCGCGGGTTTCACGCGGACCTGAGCCGTGCGGTTAATCGCAGGCTTATAAATGGAAGAGATTCAAATGTTAGAAGTTTTCAGAAAACACACCAGCCTTGAAGGGCGTGTGGAGAAGGCCAGCCCACATCAGCAGCACTTGAGATGTGCTGTGGTGAATGGCTTTCCCCCACCCCTTGCTGACACAAAATGTTTATTCTTTAGCTTGCCCTGATCGACAACAGCCAGACCATAGATTTAATTGAGGTGGATAGTTGTTAAAAGTAATCTGCATTAAGCTTGTGGTTGCTCAAGTTCAGTACAATGACATATGAGGTGAAGTGATATAGGCAAATATTTAAACTAATGAAGTGCATAGAGGCACTTGACCTGTGTGAAAGACTGTTGTCTTATTATGAGCCATTGTTGAGATATAGAGCACTAGTGTTCCCACTAGTGCTTTCAGGTTAAACAACTAATATGCTGAACCCTGTATGACACATCTAAAAGTACATGATGGAGAAGCTGTGTTGAATATGAAAGTGCAAGTCTTTGCCACTGTGGGCAGAGCATGCAACTACTGTGTGATGTTGCGTTGCGGTCTCTTCTGAGCTGATGAGCAAGCTACACATTATCAGATCGAGAGCTGTCTGAGAACTACTCAAAGAGAGGGAAACAGAGCTCTGATAACTGATAACTGGAGTGTGCAGCATTTCCGTGAGCAGTTTCCCTGCATCTTGACTCGAGTGTTCATAGCATCAGCATCATGTTTCTGTTATTTGTTTTGTTGGGTTAAAAATAATTAAATAAACTGGTGATCATATTTATGGTTCACCATGGCACATATCATTAGCCATATGAGTTATTTATGCAGATGACAAAGTGAGTGTGAATGTGTCTGACATCACAGTGTTTTTGTGCGCTGTGTAAAAGTAATTGCCTTTGATTGTGAGAGCGGTGATTCTGCAGGTCACCAGCTATTGTAAAGAAAAAAAGCAACAAAAGAGTGAAAAAGAGACAAAATGTACATTGTAGATGAAAAATAATTATAGGAAAAAGGTTTTGTGTTGATCAGCCAAAAACATCTACAATCTCATTTTCTGCTTTTAAGAAAAGACTGTTCACAAAAACACACACAGAGAGAGAGATGTGTGTTGATTAAGCAGTGATGATAATAATGAACATGTCTTAGTTTGTCACTTTCAGGTGAAAAGCAGACCTGAATCAATTTTCCACATGCAGCAGTCGGAAGAAAGTTATAGTTTAACATCATTGAAAACATGCAGGCCAAGTTTCTGGCTGACTTATTTATAGCACCATGTGTCTCTCAACCTCACAAGCAAGCTCACTCCTCCCTGAAGACAAGGAATGCAGCTCCAAAGAGCAATAACATGGCAGATAAAGAGACAGCAACAAAGAGTCCCAGCAAGCAGCAGCAGTATGGACAAACAGCATCAGAGAAGAAGAGCAAACCCATCATCCTGACTGATCGGATGAATGGCACTGTGTTTACAACAAGCTGCAACTTCACTGTGCATGTGAAGAAAACTTTTGAGAAGAACTGAGGAGACTGTTGGAGTTTGACATTTGCCACCTGTGGAGTAAAATGGCAAGAAGAGACAGTGGAACACAGGACAAAGCTGAAGGAGAACTGCCGGCTGTTGGTCTGTTGAAGTGGGAGAGGACAACAGAGTGAGAGTAAGTAGAAACACAGAGGAATGCTGTTATTTAAATGTGGGAAATCAAAATTTGGGTTAGCAAACCTGGGAAAAACAAAACTGACTGCTTAAGTTGGAAAATTGTGAAGGAGTCTGAAACACTGCAAAAATAGAAACATATACAAAATCACACACACAAGCAGAACATGCATTAACCCTACTAATACAAAACAAGAGAGCTCATGAAGATTAGACAACATTTTAAGCATGTGAGTCTGTCATTTTGTCCAGGTCACTTAGTGTGATGCAAAAACCAGTGGACTCATAGCACATTAGTTAAGAAATGATTAAATAATAGCAGAGAAGTGTGTAGGAAAGGCAGCTTTAAGAACATGCCCTGCTGGAGATGCAGCTCCACAGACATGCATTAGACCTGCCTAATAACACAAACACCCATGCAATGAAAATTAGCTTATCTTTCATCAGTGTTAAAATAGTGTCAATTTAGCAGACACTTGTTATCAAATGCTGAATTTATCCAATGCAAAAAAAATTGACTCTCTAGGTTGCAGGACAACAATTTAACTTTTGTGGGAAAAAAGATTCTGGTTTGACCAACCAGTGATCAGACAATAAATTTAGTTGTTGATATAGTAAATTGGGAGAAGCTTCCTGCTTGATTGATGCAGCACAAGTAATTTACTGTATGAGGGAAATTGTCTTTTGTGATACTATTTTGAACATGCTTTTCTGTTGTCCTGTCATCTTAGTGGGTTAATAGCTGATATGCAAATTAGTTGATCGTTCTTAGATTAATGAAAGGTGACTGAATTCTAGCACGAGTGAATGAGATGTTTGGAGTTTGTTGTGTGTTGAGTGGAGACTCTAAAACACTGAGTTTCCTGTTTTGATGTGCGAGTGAATCCTGTATTTAGATACACAACTCTGAATACGTCAGAACAAACTTCTTTTGTGAAGTGCATGACAACATGTCACATGTTTTATGATGAAGGGAAAAAGGAAAACTGAATAAAATCTGTGGCTTAAATGAGTGAAGAGCACAGACCTGGTGACTAAACTCATAGCTAATAAGACATTAGGCTTATGTTGTGTGTTGTGCAGCTGATGGTTGGTTTGGAGTGAATCTAGCTGATGATTTTTCTTCTGTTGTGAAGTTGAGCCTGCCAATTAGTATGATAGTATGATGAACCATGCTAATGGTACGATTTACCCTCCTGAGATGAGGAGCTTGTGTCATGACTTAACAAGGCCTTTTTATTTTGATACTTTCACAGTGCACTGAAAGTTTTGTTCGATAATCTCTGTCGTTTGAGCAGATCTGCACGATTAGAACAGAAAGCGCTGTACGGCACGACGTCGAGGAAATTGTTACAAGTGAGTTTCTCCACATTAAAATGGGCTCTGGAGAACGCCACTTATTTGGGACAATTAGGAAGTAAGTTCCTGTCCAAAAAGGATTCAGCGATGTAATCCGGACTAAAGTTCTTCTTTTTCTTTTTGAAATGACGTCATTTTGCTGAGAGTGGAAACTAAATGCGACGATGGGTTCCACTATCAGCAAAGAAAGAAAGAATGAATGCATGAATGGATGAGTGAAAGGGGAAAAAACAAAAACAAAAACTGACTGACTGGTAAAAGCTGACAAAAGCTGACAAGACTGACAAGACACCTGCGCAGCGCTAACATTTGCATTTCTTCTCTACAGCATTACAGTTCTTCATGTGGCTAGATGATTTATACCAGGATAATCAATGTGTGTTGCTAATGTTTGTTTTTCTGAGAATGCATGTAGAGGATTCAGCAGAAGCAGACAAGTGACATGTGAAAAACAAATAAGGGATTGTTTATGGAATAGTTGGAGATGGGCTATTGAGCTCATAGTGATTGATGAGTTGAGTGACTTTACTTAAGAGAAGTCACCGATTACATTAATGTTAACTGAGCACATGGGATGATCCATGTCTGGGGCAAATTAGGGTAATAGTTGTGGTTTACTGATTTGTGAAAACCTGCACATGACACTTGTCTTGCCCGTGCTGAATGCTTATTACTCTTATGATATAATTGTTTATAAGTGTGAAGTTTGATTTCATTTTCAGATCTTGTTTTCCAGGCCATGATGGTGTGTATGCAGGCTCCTGGCAGAGCCAGGTGTTAAGCAAATTTAATATGCAAAACACACTAACATTTTTATTGCAGGATTATAGGTCCAGGGTGGTGCTGCTCCAGGGGAGGAGATGCCCTGCTGTTGCCTGGGACATGATCTGGCTACCCTTTTTCTTTCAGACAGGAATCTGAGTTTGATGAGTTGACGCATGAGAGTGTCCATGCGTCAAGTGGTGGGGTCCAGAATTAACACTAAACAATGTTTACTATTATTGTTGCAGTGAGTTGTGTGATTAACCGTTTATTTACATGTTCAGATGAGGCTTTGATGGCCTATAAGTGAAGTTCACTGAACTAAAGAATGTGGTTTGATGATTGTTGACATGCTCTCCAAATAGAAGTTTTTCTGAAATACAGGTGCAGCAGTGAGACGCGAGAAACATTCCAGGCATAGCGGACAGCCCAGGCAGTGGTTGAGGTCAAAGGTCAAGCTGGTTGGGGCCCATCATGGGATCAGACCTTGGAGCCACAGCAAGGACCATTTCAACTGCCTGCAAAATAGTGAGAGACCCTCCTGGATTTATCAGAGCCACTGCAAAGAGGTCGAGGTCCCAGGAAACCCCGGCACCCCCAAGACAGCACAATAGAGAAATCTCACACTTGGTTGTTTCAGTGGTGAGGGGGGAGTGCTGATTGAGCCCCCGTAGGGTAAGCTCGCACTTCAACCTCCAGCCTCTGATCAACTCTAGGGCAACCAAGTGCGAGGCGTGACGCACCTGTGTGCAACCATGGGAAGGTGGACCCTCTTGGTTACCTTGACTACGACGCTCACCTTTACAGGACCCCAGCTGGTGCCGGAATCAGCTGAACCAGGAGGAAGGCAGAGAGGATGGACACATGACAACTCTCACCTAAGAGACATGATGCAAGACCACATCCCTCCATGGATGAATAATGCCTGGTACCGTTATATCCACGACAGAACAAAAGCAGAATCGGCAAATACAGACTATTATGTCTGTTCCCATCTACCCAGCACGGCAACATACCCCACACTATATATGTTCCTGGACCAACTCTCAGGGAAGAACTACTCTATGATATTAGCAGAGAAAGGGGACTTTGTGTCCTCTTCAACAACACATGCTGCATTTACATAAAGAAGACGCACATTCATCAAACATGACTGACGCCCTGAATGTTTTGAGACAGATCCAGCTGGCCCAAAATCAGGACTATCCATGACGAAAAGGAGTGCCTGAGAGGATCGTCCACAAGATGGGAGCTGAGGCCAGGAGAGAGACTTCAGGAGGATCAGAGATCATCTTCAGCACAGCAGACATCACACAGAGAGCTGTGCTACTGAGCTTCCAGGAGATCAAGAGGAGACTTCCCACAGCAAGATTTTAAATACAATGAAAGATTCAATGTTGATGCTGAGGAAGACAACTAAGGTGTACGACGTGCTCTGCCTTAAACCTTCAGCAGCGTTGGAAGGAGTCTAAGGATGACATCATGATTCTGTGAAAAGCACAGGAACCAGAAGCTATGGTGGTGATAACAGCAGTTTCCTATGAGGTCTGCAGCTTTGGAAATAGCTGAGACCCATGTTGACAAACAACAAAACTAACTGGTATGTTTGAATGTCTATTCTACATACATTTGGACTCTGGTCCTATGGACAGTGATGGAAACAACTGGAAGAGACATTTATGACACCCTGCAGAACTCAAACCACTCTGCAGAGAGACATGTGATTGCACACCCGGAGGAAGCATCACCAAGATGGGATGTTTTTGAAAATGTTATCTTCTTATTTTCACTATTAAATTAACAATTTCTTTGTTTGTTTGTAGGATGCAGTTTGCCATGAGATGAGATCAATGGGGAATGGGATATCCGCTAATACCTTTGTTAAACTCTGTACTTTTACAGTGATTTAGGGTGATTTGACGTATGCTGAGTATAACAATGTTGGCATTGAAACTGTCAGACATGAGGTATTCATAACTGGAAACTTTTCTAGCATAAAGGTCAATAAAGGGGGGAATGTTAGGTTTTGTATTGTTGATTGTCATTTATGCTTAGAAACATTTACTCATATATGCTTAGAAGTGTATAATCAATTGTAGATTGAAAGAATGTCTCATCCTAGGAGGTCTGTAACAACTCTGTGTAGCATGAAGAGGGGAGTGCGTTCACTCCTCTACAGAGTGTGTTCTGGCATAGATCACACCCCCTAGGAGAGGTTTTATCTTTTCTTGATATATGGTATAGCAAACACATGTATATCTGTTTGAGTGTAAGAGCCTTTTGTTTAGATGGACCTGTTAGACTCCTGGCACCAGCTTTGGGGAGTCTTCACAGGGTCACATCTTGACCTCACACACACAGTATTCTTTGTTCACATGTATACCTATGTAAGATGTTATATGTTAATGACCCAATGCATATTCATGTCACCACAATAAAAGGAGTGCTCTGGGGAGTCTGGCTGAGAGTCTGACGGAGGTCAAGTGGTGGGACGACACTTGGCTCCAGCCAGATCTCCCTCATGCATGAGTGAACCAGAGAACTTTGGTACCTTGAGTCTTGCTTTTTGCTGCGTAGCAGATTGTCCTTAACGTTCCAGCGAATAGGTTTATGCTACAAACCTATCATTCCCCATCACATTCATCACCTGTTCCTCTGGTGTCTCTGATTGGAGCACGCAGGTGTGTGGAGCAGAGTGAAATCACACACCTAATGCTGTTTTATTCAACCTGGATCTTAGAAGTTTTGATTAACATTAAACATCGTTTAAACTGTATGTGTCTGTATCATGGGATGGATACACCCTTAACAAAACAAAGAAAATATGACAAAACCAAGTTTCCCCTCATGCTGTCGGACGCGCCTCGAGGAACCAGCTCCATTTAAAACATCACAGTCAGCTGTAAAGTGTCGTTTCAGTTTTTATACAACGTCAAAGAGCTTCATGTTTGAACAATCAGCTTATGAACAGGAATAAGAACTGCACGGTCTGGTTCTGGTTGGATGCAAACAAACAGCTGTGTGTTAATCCAGCAGCAGGACATGCTGGAGGATGGAGCTCAGCTGAAACGACCCATGAAGTCCTCACCGACTCTCATGTTTACCATCAGGACCAATCCCTGCAACTGAAATATAATCTACTAAATATCAGAGTTGAGAAGGTTGTGTTAGCGTGTGGTGAGTGCAGGATGGGGAACTCCATCCTAACGACAAATTTCATTTCCTTAAAAAGGCATCAAGAGAAGCTTTGAAGGTAAAATGAAGGTTTTAGTGTGAAACTGTTTTATCACAGCTGCAGGAAGCTGCAGATTTATGAATACACAGAAGGATTTAGTTTCACATATTTCCAGACAAAGCCATAAATGCTTCTTAATCAATGCCAGTAATATACTGCTTCCTGCTTTTAAGCTTGGGCGAGCCGTAGATGCTGAAATATTGCACCGTTCTTACAAATAAAGCAAACAAATGAAGAAATGTATTTCTATGATCTTACTCCATGGCCACATTCATACATGTGAAAGTCTCCATCCTGTGTCCTTCACTTATCTTCATCCCAGGTGTGAATTGTTCACAGGACTTAAAAGGAGGACGTGTCTGTGGAAAAGCCTCCGGTCAACCTAAACTCCTCCCTCATCAGGACACAGAAGAGCCGCTGAGGCAGCGCCTTGGAGTACGCTGCTGGTCGCGGTACACAGGTGCGCAACAAGATCTCCCGGCCTGCTGGAGGAGGGAAGTCTGGTACTCTGCTACTTCCCCCAGTTTGCTTCTTGTCAGATCCCAAGTCCTCATCGACGGGCGCCAGAAGGGCAGCCTAAAAGGGCAAAGGTCAAATGTTAGCAAACAGCAACCGATTCTGAAGAAATGTGCTGTGTGAGGTGGACACGTGGATATTCAGAAGTACTGTAACCGAGTCTCCCACAGAGACCTGATCCAGACTACAGCTCACAAACACAGCTCCTCTACTAACACCTCACTGCAGCTGCACGCTGCTGATCCTGTCTGTGATTAGAAATGATTTCAATAAAGTAAAACAGAGGCTCGTTTTCTATGAGCGTAAACAGGGATCTCTGTTTCAGTCTCAGTGTAACAAACATGTTTACTGAATAAGTCTTTCAGTAAATATGTTTTTGTTAATTCAGTAAAATCTGCAAAGATGACTTGTACTGTTGGCAGCAACAAACAGAGACAGAGTGTGGGACAGACAGGAAGTCAGGACACGTCTATGTGCTTCACAGTGGGACTAGAACATGAACATTTCTACACACACCACAGGCAGCAACTGTGCAAACCTCCACGTCACCAAAAACACCCTGCAGGTCCCATCAGAGCAACGGCAGAGAAAACAGATGAAACATCTGTTAGAGAGAAAAACGCTTCGCTGCTTTCTTACCTGTATGACACTAAAAGGGTTTTGTTTTTTTAATAATAAAGGCTTCATGTTTTACAGTTAAAGCTCATGCAAACATGCAGGCTTATTTGTCTGATCAATGCAAAAGTTCAAACATGTCTCTTTCAAGCCTCATTATCAGCTGAGATCATAGTAAAGACACAGACAGGATCCTGATCCATCTGTTCTTTATATAATTACTGTTTTTACTGTAATGTACAGTGGGGCAAAAAAGTATTTAGTCAGCCACCGATTGTGCAAGTTCCCCCACCTAAAATGATGACAGAGGTCAGTAATTTGCACCAGAGGTACACTTCAACTGTGAGAGACAGAATGTGGAAAAAAAATCCATGAATCCACATGGTAGGATTTGTAAAGAATTTATTCGTAAATTAGGGTGGAAAATAAGTATTTGGTCAATAACAAAAATACAACTCAATACTTTGTAACATAACCTTTGTTGGCAATAACAGAGGTCAAACGTTTACTATAGGTCTTTACCAGGTTTGCACACACAGTAGCTGGTATTTTGGCCCATTCCTCCATGCAGATCTTCTCGAGAGCAGTGATGTTTTGGGGCTGTCGCCGAGCAACACGGACTTTCAACTCCCGCCACAGATTTTCTATGGGGTTGAGGTCTGGAGACTGGCTAGGCCACTCCAGGACTTTCAAATGCTTCTTACGGAGCCACTCCTTTGTTGCCCGGGCGGTGTGTTTTGGATCATTGTCATGTTGGAAGACCCAGCCTCGTTTCATCTTCAAAGTTCTCACTGATGGAAGGAGGTTTTGGCTCAAAATCTCACGATACATGGCCCCATTCATTCTGTCCTTAACACGGATCAGTGGTCCTGTCCCCTTGGCAGAAAAACAGCCCCATAGCATGATGTTTCCACCCCCATGCTTCACAGTAGGTATGGTGTTCTTGGGATGCAACTCAGTATTCTTCTTCCTCCAAACACGACGAGTTGAGTTTATACCAAAAAGTTCTACTTTGGTTTCATCTGACCACATGACATTCTCCCAATCCTCTGCTGTATCATCCATGTGCTCTCTGGCAAACTTCAGACGGGCCTGGACATGCACTGGCTTCAGCAGCGGAACACGTCTGGCACTGCGGGATTTGATTCCCTGCCGTTGTAGTGTGTTACTGATGGTGACCTTTGTTACTTTGGTCCCAGCTCTCTGCAGGTCATTCACCAGGTCCCCCCGTGTGGTTCTGGGATCTTTGCTCACCGTTCTCATGATCATTTTGACCCCACGGGATGAGATCTTGCGTGGAGCCCCAGATCGAGGGAGATTATCAGTGGTCTTGTATGTCTTCCATTTTCTGATGATTGCTCCCACAGTTGATTTTTTCACACCAAGCTGCTTGCCTATTGTAGATTCACTCTTCCCAGTCTGGTGCAGGTCTACAATACTTTTCCTGGTGTCCTTCGAAAGCTCTTTGGTCTTGGCCATGGCGGAGTTTGGAGTCTGACTGTTTGAGGCTGTGGACAGGTGTCTTTTATACAGATGATGAGTTCAAACAGGTGCCATTCATACAGGTAACGAGTGGGGGACAGAAAAGCGTCTTACAGAAGACGTTACAGGTCTGTGATAGCCAGAGATTTTCCATGTTTGAGGTGACCAAATACTTATTTGCCACCCTGATTTACCAATAAATTCTTTACAAATCCTACCATGTGGATTCATGGATTTTCTTTTTCACATTCTGTCTCTCACAGTTGAAGTGTACCTCTGGTGCAAATTACTGACCTCTGTCATCATTTTAAGTGGGGGAACTTGCACAATCGGTGGCTGACTAAATACTTTTTTGCCCCACTGTAGAATATCATGGACATAATACACAGACTGCAGCCTAAATACTGCTAAAAACAGCCCTTTTTATTTTTAAGGTTTTACGTATTAACCTTTTATTATAAGAGTCACCTGATCCTTAGCAGGTGTGTATACAGAAATACACCAGGTCATTATTTAAGCAAAGCGAAGCCAAACTGCTCCTGTGTGACAGATGAAGTCCACCTTTAAACAGCATTTAGATGCTGTTATTGAAACTCGATTAGTGGCAGCACTGGTCTGTGGGCTGGGGACACTGGTGCCACCAGTACAGCGCGCACTTTTCACAGCGCCATCATGTGGATCAAACTGTATTCTGGGTCAAACCTGATGTTTTATCATTTACACTGAACAAAAATATAAACGCAACACTTTTGTTTTTGCTCCTGTTTTCCATGAGCTCAACTCAAAGATATGAAACATTTTCTACAAACACAAAAGACCCGACACTCGCAAGCAATGTTCCCTCTAAGCTGCGCGCGTGCACAATTGCGCACTGCTGGCACAATTGCGCACTGCTGGCACGGTCTCTGCACAGAAAATCTGCGTTGCGCACAAAAAAAAAAAAAAAAGAAAAATCACCTGAATTGAAATTAAAATGAAAACTTTAACGATTCTGTTTTGCAGTGTTAGTCAGTGACTGGCTGCTCCCGTATGGGATCAGAACGAGGCCACCTTATCCCGTAGTCCAGCCAATCACGCGATTCACATTCGTATATACGCAGCTGATCAACGTGGCTGACAGGCTATGACAGCGTCCTTATGTGCGACACCGGTGTTTTAGCAAAGCGGCTGATGTGGAGTGAAGCCACGTTAATGACAACGTGTACAACCATTGGAGATGTGAGCAGGACAGACGGAACAACTGACGGACAAAGTGTGGACTTTATACCAGTTTTTGAATTGTGTTGATCGGCCACGTAAAACCAGAGTTATGATAAAATATCTGCAATGTTTGGTTTTCTTCCTGAATACTGTCGTTGTTTATATTTACTGCAGGAAGAAACGGTAAAAACGCCGTTTTATAAGGAAAACGCTCGAAAGCCTGTGAGCAAAAACAACACCAAAACAAACCCCCACCAGCCTTTCCTATTGGTGGAAAAATGCACCATGTCGACCAATCAAAAAATGATATGGCAACATGACATTTAGTTGTTTAGGAAGGGGGAAGTTTTAGGAGTGACGGCGTGTTTGAGATGCGATTGCCAAGTTTAGCACAAATCTTGTGTAGTTAGAGTGTAGTTAGTGTGTAGTTAAGAGTGTAGTTAGTGTGTAGTTAGTGTGTAGTGTAGTCAATAGTTTTGTTGTGTGTGTCAGAACAATGGTTTACAGGTGTTGCAGCAGTGACACATCTGCTGCTGTCAGGCCTGCAGGTATCAGGCTGTTGTTCTCCTTCATCTCATAGTGGACAGAAATTATTTTTTGCAGCGGCACAAATAATTTGTGTGGCATCAGATTTGATGCAGAACAGCTGATTGTTCTGCAAATAGTTTGAAATGTTTATTTAAAAAACACCTCGGCTGCATTTTTAGGTAAACAGCTGCAAAAAACTCTGTTTGCAAAACTCAGTTACTTTTTTGAAGAAGTCTTGTTGTGTAAAAGTATTCTTGGATGCTGGTGTGACCACAGTGCACACGTCTGCTGTTGCTCACAGTGGTCCAAGGGACGCTCAGGGAGTTTGTGTGTTCAGACACGTGAAACATTACAGGGAACATTGCTCGCAAACACTGCTCACAAATCTGTCTAAATGTGTGTTAGTGAGAACTTCTCGTTAGCTGAGATAATCCATCCCACCTCACAGGTGTGGCATGTCAAGGTGCTGATTAGACAGCATGAATATTGCACAGGTGTGTCTGAGACTGCCCACAATAAAAGGCCACTCTGAAATATGCCGTACATGTGTAGCACAATGACACACATGTCGCAAAACCAGTCAGGATCCGGTTCAGCTCATGGAAACAAAAGTGTTGTGTTTATATTTGTGTTCAGTGTAACAAATACTGAGACGTGTAATAATGTCGTGTGTTGTTCATCTGAGGACGCTGCAAAGAACCAGATTATTTTTATTATCCTGTTTGTCTGTTATGTGAACCTTTAGAGGATGTACCTTATAATGACTGAGTGTGTTTATCGCACTATGTTAAATGTAACTGTGAGCGACACGAGGCTTACTGCTCATGGTTACCTCATCAGTGGTGAAGTCAGCCAGCTTGATGCAAGAAACAGGAAGAAGAAAAGGATGAAAGAGCAACACACAGATGAAAAACAAAAACAGACTTTCTAACCGACAGAGCTGAAATCTGAACATGTCACCAGCTGCAGGAGGCAACGCTCTGAACCACGTCGTTCCTCCTCCAGATGGAGCTTTCACTGCCTATAGTCTCTTGACATACAATGGTTGGATTCTCCTATGATACTGTATCAGCTGAGCCTCAAATTCTTATTGTAGCCAGATGGGCTACTCGCCTTCCGTTGTTTTTCTTCTCTCATTCTCTCTCTCTCTCGCTCGCTCTACCACCCTCGCTCTCTTTCCACTGCACTCGCTCCTTGTATCAGGTGATCGGGTTAATTGGGAACCCACCTGCACATTGATTGCAGGGTGGCGCTAGCCTGTATAAAGCTAAGCCGATGTCTTGTTGGATTAATTCCTCCCGAGCTTCTGGTACGATACAGCAGTAAATGCTGGCGTACTGCGACGGACTGATCAGCAAGAGCCGATTATACGACAGCTACAGGTATGCTCTCGCTTAACCTTGGATTCCCTCCGAATACTGGAATTGGTGTTAATATCCTTTTCCGGCCTGTTGTAGCGCAGCAGTCTGTTTAATTCTGCCATTGCGGAGAGAGGTGTTCGTGGTATCTCCACCAATGAGAGTATAGTGCCTCCGGTCCTGGGGTAAGCTGTTAGAACTACTTTTATTAGCATTCATAGCTATAAGAGTTTAAGGTTACACTTATCTGTTTCAGGGTTCACTGCTGTACTCACCTCTCCATGGTAAATTGTCCAACCTAAATTGGAAGAGTGGACTGCCTTCTCAGTTGCTGTTGTGAACTCCTCCTTGGTGGAGTCTGCTGTCTTGTCTTGTTTTGTCTTATCTTGTTTTTATTAAGTAGGCTTACCTTTTTTTTTGGGTTCGCCTGGTGTTCTATTTTACCCTGGACTGTTGCTCGTACCCACACTTCTGTGATCGGGCTGAAGTGATTCTCTGCCCGAGTGTCGTGCTGGGACTCTAAATCGCCTGGGTGGCCGGTCTCAGCCGGTGGGGAGCCAGACCGGCCTACGCCTGAGAATAATTATTACCAGCACGAGTGGTAGTTTGACCCGTGGGGAATAAGCCTTTCCCGTGTGTGTGTGTGTGTGTGTGTGTGTGATTTCTTTTATTAAAGTTATTAAAGTGTGTTTTAGTCTTTTTATGATTTGTAGCGAGCCTGACGCTCAGTGTCCTTTTATTCTTTTAACATACTTTTCTGTGTTTTATTTCAGTGAAGGAGGACGAGCCAGTGGCCCTGGGACCTCAGGTGGTGGGTCGTTTTCACACTTTCTTTTGTACAGCACTGGGTGGTCTGCAGTGATTCTTTTGGTGTGATTTTCTTTTGGTTCCACGGCTGCTGGTAAGTCCAAGTTCCACGATTGTTTATTTTTACTGTAGGACACTGTCAATAATGACGCTACATCTTGACTTTTAATATTTTATTTATAAAATATTATTTATAATATTTTATTTATTTCTATAAATAAAACTGTTTTAATATTGGAAGCCAACCTGCCTCAGTGTGCATCCTTGAATCTGTGCGGTCTTCTTTTATTCCTTTTATTTATTTTTCTTAAATATATTTCCTGGGGGTGTAATTCCCCTAGGTGGCGTTGTCAAGTTTATTTATTTTGTGCATAACCCCGCCGACCACTTGGTCACATACTTGGCGTCACGAACAGGGTGCACGTTTGAGGTAGATGTTTGGTTTTGTAAATTGTTTTATTTTTTTGCAACGAGTCTAGTTCACCTGTTTGAAGGCTCTATTTGTTTTAGAGTGTGATTATAGACAAGACAGCAGTATCCAGGTAGAAGGAAGAGTAATAGGATTTTAGCACCTTGCTGATTTAATTTTCTCTTTTTTTTGGGTCAAAATTTATTATGGAGGAAGAATTGCAGCAACTTAGAGACTTGGTAGCGCAGTTAAGGGCAGATAATGAGCAATTGCGCCGGGATGGGGGCGCTGTGCTCGAGTCTGGTGGCGGGGCCGCGTCGTCCTCTTTCGTACCAGCTGGTTGCGTACCAAATGTTGGTAGCCAGGCCGCCGTTACAGAGCGTCTGGTGGTGGTGCCTAGGGACCGTAAATGTCCCATGTTCAATGGTAGAACAGGCATCAATATAGCTGAATGGGTCGAAGAGGTTCAAGCATGCATGCGTGCCCGGCACCTGTCTGTTGCTGATCAAGCTTTCTTTATTTTTGACCATTTAGAGGGAGAAGCAAGGGAGGAGATCAAATTTCGCCCTAATTTAGAGCGAGGGGATCCTGCTCGGGTGTTGACCATTTTAAAGGAACTGTATGGCAATGCGCAGTCCTATGTCACTCTGCAGCAGGCTTTCTTTTCGAGGAGACAACGGGAGGAAGAGACTTTGCAGGAGTTTTCCTTAGCGCTAATGGCTCTGATGGAGCAAGTAAAACAAAGTGCACCTGATGGTATGCGTAACGCAGAGGTGCTGCTCCGAGACCAATTTGTAGAACATGTTGTTGATAGTGGTCTCCGCAGAGAGCTTAAACAATACGTTCGCCGTGTGCCCACTGCCACCTTGTTAGAGGTGCGCGGGGAAGCAATTAGATGGGAAAGAGAAGGGTTTTCAGGCGGTGTTCGCGACCGTGGCTATTCTCAACCATCGGCATATGGTTTTCAGTGTGGAGTGCACACTAGCCCTAGGTTCGCTCCTGTTGGTACACCCGAGTCCGAGTGGCGTGAGCTAAAGGAACTCCTAAAGCGCCAACAAGAGCAGTTAAATCGGCTCACTGAGACAGTGGCTTCTTTACAGAACCCCCGAAGAAGTGTTCGGCCTTCACGGGCTGGCTCGGTGATTTGTCGCCGGTGTCAGCAGCCAGGACACTTTGCTAGGGAGTGCACTGGGGAGCGGGCTTCACGCCGCCCTAGAGCAGGTTCTGATTCAGGCCCTCCTTACGCCGCAGTTGGCAATCATCTTCCCGCTACCCAGTCGGAAAACTAACGCCATCTGTGCTGCAGAGTCACAGTTCAGGTGGGGAGTTCACTGGCTCACAGAAAGATAGGATTGGCAGGCTAATTTCATCGTGTCCAAAGATGGATGTGCTTATTAGTGGGGTAACTGTCCCTTGTTTGGTGGATACTGGGTCCATGGTTTCCACCATCACAGAAAGTTTCTTTTTGGCACATTTTGCCCCTTGGGGACAAGAACGCCTTCAGTCATGTCATTGGCTACAGCTTCGGGCTGCCAATGGGCTTGCCATCCCTTACATTGGCTATTTGGAGCTCAGTGTACTCCTGTGTGGCAAGGAAATGCCCTCTTGTGGAATCCTTATAGTGAAGGACCCTCCTGGGGCTACGCCCTCTGTCCCTGGCATCTTAGGAATGAACGTAATCCGCCGCTGTTATCAAGAACTGTTTGGGGCTTTCGGTGGCTCCTTGTTTAATTCTCCTTCTGTGTCACAGGCACCGAGACCAGTTTTGGAGGCCTTACATCAGTGTCACCAGTCTGCAGCCCAAGCCCCAGAGGACCCTGTTGGTACCGTTAAGGTACAGGGCCCGCGGGCCGTGCGGATACCTGGTGGTGTTATGCAGCTGGTGGCCACTACTTGTTCTCAGCAGTTGTCAGGTCAGGCTGTGCTTTTTGAACCTTCTGAGTCCGGGTTGCCAGTTGGGTTGCTGGCCTCTCCATGTTTGGTTCAGGTGGATAAGGGCGTTGCCTACATCCCAGTCACCAATGTAGGGACAGCGGAAGCTGTTCTCCACCCGCGGACCCGTTTGGGAGTGATAAGCAAAGCTACTGTTGTTAGCCTCCCTGCCGGTGTTAGCGAGGAACACTCTTTTCCCGTTACCGTTTCCTCCCATACAACCAGCAGCCCTGCTCAAGAGATGGTGGATACGATTGACCTGTCTGCTCTCGCTGAGTCAGAGCAACACGAGGTACGGTTACTTTTGCGGAAGTACCGCTCTGTTTTCTCCACTTATGAGGGAGACTTGGGCTGCACAAACCTCATTTAGCACGACATACCGCTACTCGATGACGCACCTGTCCGGCAGAGGTACAGGCGAATTCCTCCTTCTGATTATGAGGCTGTCAGGGCTCATATCAACCAGCTACTGGAGGCCCAGGTAATTAGGGAAAGTAGCAGCCCTTATGCCTCTCCCATCGTGTTGGTCCGCAAGAAGGATGGAAGCCTCCGGCTGTGCGTTGACTATCGTTTGCTGAATAGCAAAACAAGGAAGGACGCCTTCCCCTTACCTCGCATCGAGGAAAGTCTGGATGCCCTAGCTGGCGCACGCTGGTTTTCTACCATCGACCTGGCCAGCGGGTACAACCAGGTGCCAGTTTCTGAGCCGGATAAGCCCAAGACCGCTTTTTGCACGCCGTTTGGCCTGTTCGAGTGGAATCGTATGCCATTCGGGCTGTGAAATGCTCCTGGTACCTTTCAGCGCCTAATGCAGAGGATGTTCGGGGATCAGCAGTGCCAGTCATTACTGCTGTACCTAGACGACATCATTGTGTTCTCCTCGTCTGTCTCTCAGCACCTGCAACGGCTAGAGATGGTGATGGCAAGGCTGCAGCAACAGGGGCTCAAGGCTAAGTTAGAAAAGTGTGCCTTTTTCCAGCAGAAGGTTAACTACTTGGGCCATGTAATCTCCTGTGAGGGTGTCTCGAGATGTAGCCAGATGGGCTACTCGCCTTCCGTTGTTTTTCTTCTCTCATTCTCTCTCTCTCTCGCTCGCTCTACCACCCTCGCTCTCTTTCCACTGCACTCGCTCCTTGTATCAGGTGATCGGGTTAATTGGGAACCCACTGATAGGTTTGTAACATAAACCTATTCGCTGGAACGTTAAGGACAATCTGCTACGCAGCAAAAGCAAGACTCAAGGCACCAAAGTTCTCTGGTTACTCATGCATGAGGGAGACCTGGCTGGAGCCAAGCGTCGTTCCACCACTTGACCTCTGTCAGACTCTCAGCCAGGTTTCCCCACAGCACTCCTTTTATTGTGGTTACATGAATATGCATAGGGTCATTAACATATAACATCTTACATAGGTATACATGTGAACAAAGAATACTGTGTGTGTGTGTGTGTGTGTGTGTGTGTGTGTGTGTGTGTGTCAAAGGTCATATAACAACATGAAAGCACGAAGGCAATCATCCTTGGTCAGGAAGAGGGTAGACTAGACCCCCCCGGTAAGGAAGTCCAGCAGTTCATCTAAACAGAAAAGCACTTAGACTAAAACAAATGTAGCTACGTTAATCCTACCATAAAACAAGATGCGACCTCTTCCCATGCCCCCAAGATGCAGGTGTGCATTCCAGTGTGGAATACACACCAAGCCTCTGTAGCCTGTTAAAGATCACACAACTTATCACTACACAATTGATTATACACCTCTAAGCATATATGATTAAATGTTTCCTAATACAAATGACAATAATAAAATCTAAACCCAACATCACCACCCTGTATTGTCATTTTTTAAGGCTATACGGCATATATATATCTTCAGCTCTACACCACTTGTCAACATTTTCAGTGCAGGCTTCATTTCATACACACATATTAGCCTTAGCATCCATGTCACTCTGCTGCAACAGTATGTAATTGGTAAAGGTGTTAGCAATCATTTTATTCACCATCGATCTTACACATGGCAAAATGCAACCTGTAAACAAGCAAAGCAATGCCAATAATGTAAGAATGGGAGTCAAAAACCGTAGGAACATATTCCACCATGGTCCAGATGTCAACCAGGCTATCCAGCCTTGTGACGCGTCTCCTCCTGATGTGTGGTCTGCCACATATTTCTGCAGAGCAGTTAAGTTCTGCAGTGCCTCATAGATGTCTCCTCCAGTCGTATATCCATCCGGAATAAACGTACAACACGTCTCTCCAATCAGCCTACACACTCCTCCTTGTGATGCTGTTATCAAGTCTAGGGTCAGCCTGTTTTGCAGTACCATCGTTCTGATGGCCTGTTGCTCCTCCGCTAAGGCTGTTCCCAGAGTCTTAGTGAGATTAATGTGTCGCAGTAAGGCATATCGGTTGATCTCCACATGATCCCGCACCTCTGCAACTCCGATGTTTGGGATCAAACTTTGGAAGAACTTAGCTCCTCCACTCCAAATGCGGAATTCTCGCGGCACTCCAGTGTCTACTGTCACTCCAAACGAGTCAGGTGAGGCTAAATTCACCTCACGCTTCTGTCGGTTGCTAGGGTGATGTTCAACTCTGTCCATGAAGAAGACATGATCGGACAATTTCACCACGGCACACAATCCTCCCCATCCCTCAGGGAGTGATAGATAGGCTTTATGTCCACACAGGAAATACCAATCAGCCAAAACTCTTGTTCCTTTACTGCTCGGCACCGTCCTTGCACATCCTGTCCACTTCTGACTCTTCGCCTTTACTGGTATCCTGTAAGCCCGGTTGGACTTGCATTCAGTCCTCCTTAATGTCAAGTTCTCAGCACACTTTGCATCGGTCAAGCATTTCATACACCTGCTCTCATCCTCTGGAGGGCAGTAGGTGTATATGTATCCACATAAGTGAAGCGGCAACTCCCCCACTGACAATGATCCATTGTTCATCACACACAACGGCAATTGGGCTGTATTCAGCTTGTTCAGCAATATTATGTCCGGCAGTGGGTCTGACACTTGAGGCCAGGCCAATAAGTCAGTTTGCTCAGAACAATTCATGTTTAGAAGTGGTGACTTACTCCAGGTGATGTTCAGAGGTGTACTGTAATTGGCCTGGGACCAGAGGACTCTGTTGCCAGGATGAGTTGCTAAGCCCAACAGACACCAACTCCTGTCCTTTGATATGCTATACGGCCACAGTCCAGATGTATATGCGGATAACGGCATATGGGCACACACATAGCAGTCCGTCCTATTGTTCAAGTGGGCGGTTGTATTCATAAACTGCCACCAAAAGTTTGTAGAATAGCCATGAGGGTATTGGGTGTGGTTTCCTTGAACATACAGGGTCTCCACAGCTGACCATGATGACATCAAAGCCATTACACCCAGCAGGGTAGACAACACTTTACCAGCCATTCTGATGAGTACCTGTGGCTCAGTTGGTTTCTTCACCGGATTGAGACGAGGGGCCCTGGAGGCTTTCCCCCCCCTTTGTACCCGGTCTTCCTGCCACTTACTCCGAGCTGGCCTGGATGTGTGTCACCTTCTTGCAGTGGCTTTGGTGTATCCAGGTGGGTCGTTCTGCAATCTTCACAGCTGTCGGTGTTGTCAGCAGGGCCTGGTATGGTCCGTCCCACCGTGGCTTTGACCAGCACTTCCTCTTTATGACCTTTATCAGCACCCAGTCCCCTGGCTTCAGACGTTCTTCCTGTACAGAAACAGAATCATCTGGCAGATTATTTGCACTCATGACTTCTTTGCTTTTCAGCATTTTAATCATCCAGTCTGCTAGTGTGTTTTCTTCTTCTGCTTTATCATTATCATTACAGAACACTGGAACTCTAAATGGCCTGCCATATATTATTTCAAAAGGCGTTAGGCCATTATCAGTTGGCGTGATTCTCATATACATTTTCACTAGCTCAATGCAGTCTACCCATGTTCTGCCTGTTTCCTCCATTGTTTTCCTGAGTCTCAGCTTTACTGTGCCATTAGTCCTTTCAACCAGCCCTGCACTCTGGGGGTGGTATGAGCAGTGCGTTTTCAGTGTTATCCCCAGATGTTGTGACATTTTCTCAATTACTTCATTCACAAAATGAGGACCATTGTCACTGTAAATAGTCTGGGGGATCCCATGCTCTGGGATCACATTTTTGCATATTACTTTAGCCACTGAAATAGCATCTGCTTTCTTAGTGGGGACAACTTCTACCCACTTTGAGAACGGGCACACAATTACCAGGCAGTACCTGTAGGTGTTACAGTTAGACAACTCAATGAAATCCATATGGATTACTTCAAATGGGTAGCTGGGTCTGGGAAACCTTCCTTGTTTTGGTCTAAGGTTCCCCTGAGCATTATGTTTACAACATATTAAACATGCTTTACAAAAATGTTTTGAATAAGCATTGAATCCCAGTGTGAAAAACTGCCGTTCAACTGCTGCTACCATTTGAGTTGTCGAGACGTGGCAGAGTCCATGACTCAAAATTGCAGCAGTCCTATATAGGTTCTTAGGCAATATAGGTTTATCACAAAGATAGTAGACATCACCTCTCAGGCTTGCTCCTTTAGTGAGCCACAGCTGTTTCTCAGCTGGAGGTGAGTGTGACTGCATGTCTGCCAGCACATCATGTGTGATGGGCATAGTTTGCTCCTGTGCCGCCAGAATATGAACCCCATGTGTTCCAAGGGCTGCTTCCTTTGCAATTTTGTCTGCAAAGGCGTTGCCCAGTACAATGGGGTCAGTGCCACGTGTGTGTGCTGCACATTTGCAAACTGCAACTTTACTAGGCAGTAAGACTGCTTTCAACAGGGCCTGCAACAATGTCGCATGCTCCACAGGTTTCCCTGTTGAAGTTGTCATGCCTCGTCTTGACCACTGAGCGGCAAAGAAATGAAGTGTAGCATATGCATACTGACTGTCTGTATATATAGTCACTGCCTGCCCTTCAGCTGCTTTACAGGCTTCCGTCAGAGCCACTATCTCAGCTGCTTGGGCAGACATGGAATGTGATAACTGCCCAGCACGGATGACCTGCACATCATCCACAACAGCAAAGCCTGTTTTAGTCTTTCCCTCTGCTGTTTTAAAACTGGAACCATCAACAAACCAAATCTTGCCCTCAGTGAGTGGTATGTCCGTTAAATCACTTCTAGGTTTACACTGTGTTTCCACATGCTCACTACACACATGTGGTGTACCCTCCTCCTCTGTGGGCAACAATGTAGAGGGATTCAAAGTAGTACACCGCTTAATAGTTATGTGTGGCTGGGAGAGCAACAGTGACATTAAAGACAAGTGTCTGGCAGGTGACAAGAATGTCATTTTAGTCTGCAGCAATAAAACATCAACCTCATGTGGGACCAGCAGGGTCAAAGGGTGAAACAAAACAATTTCACCAGAACACTTTACGGCTTCAGCGGCTGCACACACAGATCGCACACAGTGAGGTAAGGCACAAGCCACAGGATCCAGCCTCTTAGAATAATAAGCTACTGGCTTCATGCCACCTCCACATTTTTGTGCTAACATGGATGTCATAAAATGTCCTTTACAGTCAACAGTTTGAACAAAAGGCTTGTTATAATCTGGAAGCCCTAGAACCGATGCTCCTGTCAGCATCTGTTTCAGCGTGCACAAAGCTTGCTCCCCCTCAGGGGTCCAACTTAAACTTTCTGACATAGCCAAAGGCTTACTGTACATCATATCTAATAATGGCTGCGCAATTTCAGAGTAATGGGGCATCCACGATCGACAGAAATTTAGCAACCCTAGGAATTGCATCATGTGTTTCTTTGTCACTGGCCTAGGTGCTGCCAAGATAGCTGTTTTCCTCTCTGGATGTATGCTTTTCCCTGCTGCACTAAGCAGATGTCCTAAAAATTTCACTTCTGTCTTTACCCACTGTAGCTTTGAAAGTGAGGCCTTGTTACCTGTCTCAGCTAAGTGAGTCAGCAATGCCAATGATATGTCTTTGCAGTTCTTCTCTGAATTGGATGCAATTAAAATGTCATCGACATATACCAACATCTGTGAATGTGATGGAATCACAAAATCAGACAGACAATTTGTAATATTCTGTGTGAAAATTGTAGGACTATCACAAAAACCTTGCGGCAGTCTGGTGTATGTGTATTTTTTGCCTTGATACGTGAAACCAAACCAGCCTTGCGAATTCTCATGTACTGGTATGGAAAAGAAAGCATTACTTAAATCTACCACGGTGAAGTGTGTCATGTCTGGTTTAAGCTGATTTAATAAGGTGTGGGGGTCGGGGACGCATGGAGCTATACTCTCCACTGCTTGATTTACAGCTCTTAAATCTTGAATCATGCGCCACGACTGTGAATCAGCCTTTCTAACTGGGAAGATGGGTGTGTTACATGCTGCTTGTGGAGCTTCAACTAGTATCCCTGCCTTAATCATATCCTCTATTACTGGTTTAATGCCTTCTACTGCATCAGGCTTTAAGGGATATTGTTTCACTCTTGGCCTAAAAGACGTTTTGGGTTTTATAACTACTGGACTCGCTGTTGTTATTAACCCCACATCAGTCTTCCCAGTAGACCAGAGCTTCTCTGGGACCTGTTTAAGCTCCGGGTGATCTTTGACATCTACAACATATCATTCTGCTGTGTCATTCTCACTCCCCTTTAAATGTGTTTGTGGTGTAGTGTGTGTCACCCATCCCAGCTTTTTACGAAAGATGCTGTGCTGGATGTCTGTCTCCCAACCCCCTCCAGCTTGCTGCCACATTCTAACACTCTCCCCCTGTCTCACCAAAGATGCTAAGTCTGTCCACTCGGCTGTGACACTCTTTGTCAGTGAAATGTGTGGTGTTTGCCCTGTAAAGAGTTGTTGTGCAGCTTCAGAAAGGATCACACTACATCCAGCCATGGTTTCACCATCAGTATATATCGCTTTTATGGTGATTCTCTGTGGCCCTAATTTCAGCACTTTATCTGTGTAGGCCTCATCAGGCCCAGGCATGGTCTTAAATCTCAGTGTGACATGCAAATCATCTGGTGGCTGTATGTCATGGCTAGTTGTCAACATTTCCTCAGCTGCAGCTAACAGTTTACAGTTTATTTGATCAGGTCTGGAGGCCGACAGGTCAAGTGTCCAGTAATAATGCAAATCCCCACTGCCCTGATGAACCATTGTCTCAGCAGTTTCACCTTTTCCTGCAGCTATCATCCCAATGGATGTTGGAATTATTGAAATTCCAAGTTTCATCATCATATCTCTTCCCAAGAGGTTCACCGGACAAGTTGGGCACATTACAACTGAACTCTGAACTGCCTCTCCTGTGGTAGGATCTCTAATCCAGACTGGTTTAGAGATTCTATGCTGATTTAACTGACCATTTGCAGACTTCACATAAATTGTGCCATTTGAAGGGTCAACTCCTGACACATGATCTTTTAAAACAGTTTTATCTGCACCTGAATCACACAGAAATTGAACAGTTTTGCCTTGCACAGTTAACGTGCGAACTGGTTTTACTTCTTTCCCTGACAGATTTAACAATACTTCAGTCAAATCTAGAGTCTGAAACACAGGCTGTTGTAAATTCTGGCAAAGTAAGGGATCATTTGTACATGTATGTGTGTTAGCAGTGTCAACAGGTGCTAGTCATTTATTATATGATGGATTTTGTGAATACGGCTGTCTATACTCCTCAGGTTTGTTCTTGGGGCATTCTCTGGCAAAGTGGCCCCTCTCCCCGCATTGATAACACCTCTCATCTCTTCTACGGGTATCCTGGGGTCGCCATGGGCCTCTACCTCTCCTACTCCTGCCTCTGTTTTGCCCTCTTCCAGCCTGTCCCTGAAACAAAATTTCATCTACTAAAAAGGCAGCGGCCTCAGCGCTTTGTGGCTTCTTTTTTTTATTTTTAATGACTTCCTGTGCGTGGCGGGCCCAGTTCATGCATTCAACGGACCCATCAGTGTTCTGATTGACATTTTGTTTCCTGATGAGAGCAGCAATGCGTGGATGGAAGCCATTCATCAAAGCATGTTTTAACTGCTGCTGATATGGGCTGGCCTTCTCTGCACTCTCTTCAAGGCCACTATGTTCTTTGAAAACTTCCTCTATTCTTGCCCTGAACTCATGAACATCCTCTCCTTCCTTCTGAATGCATTGGGCAATTTTGTTGTAATCTACAGAAGCTTTAAAGGTATTTCTAAGACGCTCATAAACCCCGTCAACTTGGCCTCTTAAATTTGCATGGCCATAGGGTAGGACGGTATTACCATCCCTCCCTGTGTAGGTGCCTCGCACCCGAGCCCAGTTATATGTGAGACACTTCTTAAAGGTGGCTTCTGTTTCCTGACCGTTTAAACGATACGAGGAGCAGAGTTGCTTGTGTCGGGCGATAAATTCATCAACATTAGTCAACGGGTTTCCTAAATCTTTACATGCCTCTGCACATTCAGATTCAGTCCATGGCCTGTAAACACAAATAACACGGCTTCGGTCATCCTCAACACCAAAATGGGGATTCGCGACCTCCACCATGGGAAAGGTATCATGGAAAGGGGAGGCAGGCATAGCAGATGCACTCGCCTCATGGCTTTTAGATTTGGATCTAGTGTTATAAGGACTTAAATATTCTGCTGCGGCATCCCCAAACTCCAGCCGTACTCTGTCCTCCTCCTCTCTCTCTCTCTTCTCCTGCTCCTGCTTTTCTTCCTCCTCTCTGACCTCTCTCTCTCTCTCTAATGCTGCTCTACGCTGTTGGTCCTTTAACGTCAGCACCACTGAAGTAGACCGCACCGTTTCATCTTCAGGTTTCACAGCTAATGCCTGCAAAGCTGCTCTCTTTGCATTCACTGCCTCCTGTCTTTTCTGCGCCTGCTCTAACCACAATTTAGCGGACGCCAGTTGTAACTCTCGCTCCTGTTTCAATTTCCCTGTCGCACAAGCTGCTTTCACTGTCAACTGGTCTACTAACATTTGACATTGTCCTACAACCAATTTACCTTCAAAATCATATTTCTTGCGCCAATGTCCTAAATACTTTGTGCTACCGGGAGCGAATTTCATCATAAACTTCTCATCACCCTCTGGCACACTCTTGGTTGCTTGAGAACCCATAATAACAACAACAACAGCTGACGTCACACACCACGCGTTCTGCTCTGCACACACTCACACAACAACAACAACAACAATGACAATAATGACAACAACAACAACAACACAAAATAGGCCTACTCCGGACTTGCACCGGACCGCTCGGGACCCTGACCCAGCTGTGGGACGCTCACCCACTCGCGCGACAAAACCCAATGAAGGGACGCTCGGGACACACACCCAGGGCGATTTCAAAACCGGACACACACCGGACGCTTGGGACCCTTGGGCGATTTAACCAAAACTTCTTTTTCGGGACACTAACCCAGCTCTGCGGTTATAGAGTCGCTCTCTCAACTTACTTGGTGTTGCTCATTGCGTGTAGCATCAGTCCCGAATCCCGTCAATCGCCATCCATCAAGGAGAAAAACAGACGGCTAATCCACCGGCCCGATGACGAATTCTCACGCCTCGGGACTTTGTTGCAGGACCACTATAAGTCCTGGCTGACGTCAGTCTTTCGGTGTGTCTCTTTTCCCCTTGGTGAATGTCGACTCCAGGGATCCGGCTCTCGAAGGACCAATTAATGATAGGTTTGTAACATAAACCTATTCGCTGGAACGTTAAGGACAATCTGCTACGCAGCAAAAGCAAGACTCAAGGCACCAAAGTTCTCTGGTTACTCATGCATGAGGGAGACCTGGCTGGAGCCAAGCGTCGTTCCACCACTTGACCTCTGTCAGACTCTCAGCCAGGTTTCCCCACAGCACTCCTTTTATTGTGGTTACATGAATATGCATAGGGTCATTAACATATAACATCTTACATAGGTATACATGTGAACAAAGAATACTGTGTGTGTGTGTGTGTGTGTGTGTGTGTGTGTGTGTGTGTGTGTGTGTGTCAAAGGTCATATAACAACATGAAAGCACGAAGGCAATCATCCTTGGTCAGGAAGAGGGTAGACTAGACCCCCCCGGTAAGGAAGTCCAGCAGTTCATCTAAACAGAAAAGCACTTAGACTAAAACAAATGTAGCTACGTTAATCCTACCATAAAACAATAAAACAAGATGCGACCTCTTCCCATGCCCCCAAGATGCAGGTGTGCATTCCAGTGTGGAATACACACCAAGCCTCTGTAGCCTGTTAAAGATCACACAACTTATCACTACACAATTGATTATACACCTCTAAGCATATATGATTAAATGTTTCCTAATACAAATGACAATAATAAAATCTAAACCCAACACCCACCTGCACATTGATTGCAGGGTGGCGCTAGCCTGTATAAAGCTAAGCCGATGTCTTGTTGGATTGTTTGAGACCCTACAAAATATAAGTAAGGAAACCCAACACTTGAGCATGTGTTGTCTGCCATGATATGGATATGACATAATATCGTTATTGTTTGTACAACCATCTGAGAAAATAATGGATTACATGGTTTAGTAAAAACAAGTGCTTCCTCAATGAAAATATGTTTTCAGTTCTTTTCAGTTTTTGATTTTGGAAATGTGTATTTCAGCAGGGAAGAATCAGAATTGAAATAAAGTGGTGCAAAGCACATGAATTATATTTTGTGTGTGTGTGTGTGTGTGTCTATCCATCCATCCAATTTTTTTGGAACCCTCCAGTCTCTTACAGTATGTTACTGTTAACTGAAATTACGGTAAATTACGACCTGTTAAAAGAGTAAATGACCGCCTGTTGGGACACGGTATCCTCTAGCAGAGATGAATATTTTTGGTACTGATGATGCGTGATAACGGTAAGTTACTGGTTAATATATTGCAGTTTATTACCTTGCAGCGGGCTTACAGTGACATACCGTGAATAAGCGGTAGTATACCAATTTCTTAATCACAGTATGATGTTACTTTGTTGACGTAATTTACGACATAACGACATAACGGTATCTCACTGACATAACTGTCGCCAGTGAGATACCGTAAAAAAGGCTACGGTGCGTTACCATAATTTGTCCAAGAGTATTATACCACACCAGCAAAAAACGGTATCATCCTGCAGAAAGGTAAGCTAGCGTAACACGGCGTCACGGTATGACGCTGGCAGCAGTGACGCCAGTATGTTACCGTAAAGTGGCGATGAAAAGTCTAACGGTGCAGATACACGGAGTAATCAGAAAAGTTTAGCATGAATCTGGACATTAGATTTAAGATTTAAGCTTATCAGATATCACTTGTTAGAAGCTCCTTACCGTTTGAAGAAATCTCTTCTCAATCTGCTGTCCTCTTCTGCTTGCATCTTTTTTTTTTTCATCTAACACTGACGTTATTCCATGTTAATTATTTTTTCTCCGTGAAAAACACAGCAACTCATCTTATCCCGGGGTGCCAGGAAGTCGAGCTGCGGATCTCAGCAGAAAACTTTTCAAACTGATTCCAGGTTGATCCAGGTATACATTTGAAACAGGTTCTCCTCTGTGACGTGACAGTCGGAACGCATCTGCGTGACCATGGTTACAGGGGGACGCTTTGGAGCTCTGCTGCTCAGCAGCAAAATATTTCAGATCAATATGTAAATACTCCAACTCTAAAACCAAGTAAAATAAATATGCTGCATATGTGTATAGTGCGTTCATGTGTGTGTGTGCGCTGCGTGGTAACGTAGGCGCGTGCATGTGTGCCCCGGTCACAGCTCCTTTCAGCATGGCCGGAGGTAAGTCACTGCCACGTTGCTCTCAGCTAATTAAAGTTTGTTCAGATCCCAAGCTGCAATGTGAATACAGCCAAACCGCCGCGTTTTTGTTTGTCATTAAGAGACTCATTCGGGATAAGTTTTGTGGAGGGCGGAGTTCACTAATATACACTTATAATGAGTTTTAGCCGAGAACGCAGCTAAAATGCTAGCATGCTAAGTTAGCCTGATTGCTAGCGGCTACTCGCGGCAGTCTTTTTTTAACAGCATGCACTCTTTTTTCCTTCGTCAGGAGAGGTGTACTGGCAGTCGCGTGACACACACAGATCAGACACATATTTCTGTGTTGCAGATATGGAGATGTTCTTATGTTTTGGAGATGCAGTCTTTCAGTCATTGTTTTTATAAGTACAGTGTTGTACTGCCTGTTAGATGGCGGTTATTAATATAATTGTACTGAAGTATAATGTTTGAACTATAAGTACCAGAATATTGGGTCCTGGTTATTGAATTGTATTTATCTGACTGTTTATTTGTTTTTGAATTATTTTGTTTATTGTTCTTATAAGTTGTTTTTGATGTTTTTTCAGTGACATATTATTTATTTTGTGCTTTTTGTTTTTGAGAGCTTAAGTTAATGTTTTAAAACAATTTGTTGTATTTGATTCATTATATTATTGTAGTGTTAATGAAGCTGCAGACACAGCTGCTTTCAGCATGGCCGGAGGAGAGGTGTACTGGCAGTCGCGTGACACACACAGATCAGACACATGTTTCTGTGTTGCAGATGTGCAGTAAAGAGCCAAAGACCCAGTACTGTCTCCTGCCTCTTACTTTCACGCCAGAACACAACGCAAGAACAACAGGCGTAACACATGAACGGGTTACACATACTGAGGTGAGTTGTTGAGGATATGTCGAGCTGTCGATAAGCACGGCTGTTTTTGTGCTCTTATATACTGTTAGCCTGTTTTGCTGGCGTTAGTGAAGCTGTTTTCAACTGGATGTAACATTGTTGAACTCTGATGATTAATGAATAAACTCTCGATGTGACGACGTGAGCATGTAATTGTAACCCTGTGTTCATTTAAGATAAGATAGAACTTTATTAATCCCTCGGGTGGGTTCCTCTGGGAAATTCGATTTCCAAAAAAGCACAGCACCGACAGAAGTTACAGAGTTATACACACACACATATATATAAATACAGAGGCAATATAAATAAAATATACGAAGGGGATAAATAGAATAAATAGGAATAAAAATAAAAATACAAGTGAATTGCACATTTCAAGTATTGAGTCTATTTAGTCGTTTGATACCGTTTAATATCCAGTACATCTATTGGGTGTTTTATAACATGCCCTGGAATCATTTTAAGTTTTACAATGCCGGTGATTTACGACTCTTTCGCGACAGTCAACTGTGGCGTAAACTCTGGCGGGTCTCAGAGCTAGCTTATGTGAGCCAGCAGTGACATCTATACATGCAGTAGCCTTAAAATACTGATTATTTATTCTCCTGCTAGGTAAGAATTTGTGTTTTATACGTTTATTGTCACATTGTGCGCCATGTTATTGTTTCGGTGAAATGAATTTCTACAATGGCGGACTTAGACAAAATAGTGTTACTGTTAATTTGACTCTCTGCAGTGTTTAAATGCTTACATATACACACACAGTTACTGTCCCTCCACACGTAGGACTCAGTTCTGCTTCTATGCCCCATCTTTGTTTACTCTTTCCCACCCAACAAGTGCATAAATAAGATGTTAAAAACGTCATCATCATATCAAACATGATCGATTTGGGGGGAGTTTGTTTGGCACATGCTGACTGCATCTAATTATAATCAGAAGAGGAGGCGAGAGCAGAGAACGAGAGTGCAGCAGTTTGGTGAAAGGAACAGGTGAAGAAGAGGTGAGCATCCAAGAGACGAGCAAGAGGACGGTTTCAAAGCAGACATTATGGCACAATAAAAGCTGTAAGAGCAGAGATTCATTCATATCTTTACTATTTTTCTTTAGCTTTTACTCCCGCTGCTTACAATAAATCCGAGATAAAGAACAAACAAGAACAACTCACATGGCATTGATTGTTTAGTTCAGTGTCACTCTGTGATTGTTTGACATTTCATATAAATGTGACTCTAAAATATAGCCAATAATAAAAAGCTGCTGTTACTGAGTGAAACTTGAAGGATTATGATAAACTTCAGTTCTTACTGAATCTGTAACATTGCTTTTTTTAAAATTGTTAAATGACTTTTGTGTCACTGTGCACAGTGAAAAGCTCACCTGATGTAGTGGTGAGGCCATGTTCACCACTAGATGGAGACAACCTGGCACAGGTATTTTCTATACACTAAATTTCACACTGAAAAGCCTTGGTGGGAATTTTTGTTTCATAGAAAGTAAAGGAAAACATGTCTTGAGGTCTTTTTCCAGTGTTTTCAAAATTGTGTTTTTCACATACACATCAAAACTTCACACAGACAAACACACACACAAAACAACAAAATATGTCAAATTACATATTTTGTTGACTATTTTGTTGACTATGCACCCCTACCCATAATAAATGGGTAGGGGTGCATAGTCAGTAAAAGTCACCAAGGCTCTGCAGAGCTCCAAACCTGCTCTGCCACAGACAGAAGCATCAAAAATGTGCGCTGGGAGCTTCATGGCATGGATTTCTACAGCCAAGCAAATCTATATGTGTGTGGCCAAGAACCTTAGTCCATGTAGGGCATCTTAGCACAGTTTACTTGTGTCAGCTAGTGGGAGGGCAGAGAGGGCAGCCTTTACATTGTTTTATTGTAGAGTGACAGGAACTGCCTATGAGCTTCTAATCAAGCAGAAGTGTTGACGGAAAATCTATCAAAGGAAATACATTGATGAAAATCAAAGAAGAGAAATATTTATGTGATGTTCCATTTTCCTGAGAGCTGATTGGCTGTGATGACTCCTTCAAGTACTACATGCTACTTTGTCCTGCTAGTTAAGCCTGCTGTCTGTTCTCAGGCCTCCTCCTGTTTCACTGCCATATATCCACCACCAGAGGGCTCCACTGACCTGCCTGCTGACATCAGAGCACACCCCTGTGTCATGTGACCTGGCAGGAGTAGCAAAGCTGGACTCAGACCTGGCCAGGCAAGTTCAAAGGCAGCTGTGGTAGAGAGAGTATATGGGCTCAAATTGTGGTCATAAATATTTTGTACTTGTAAATCAGGATTTGTGTGTGTATGGGATCAGAACGATGCCACCTTGAAATGAAACCGAAAAAAATATTGAAACTGAAAAAAATATTGAAACTGAAATAAATGTACAGCGCGGCTGCAGTCACGGACAAACTTGCATGTGTCTGTTCGGGAATGGCAGATGCTGAGAGGTCCAGCGTTTACATTACCGGCTATTTCAAAGTGACAGCCTGAGGTGTTCTTCAGTAAATTGGACTACCAGACAGGAGGACCTGAGGCCCCACCGTATTATTTTCGGTAAGTTAAATGTGTGTGTAAGCTAATCCGTAACTTAGGTCCTTAGGTGAGCACTCGGCTGTCGGGGAAACTTGTTTTGTAAAGTTCGTTTAGCTAACCCGTGCAGGTGAATGAATTTACCCTGACTAAAGAAATCAAGAGAAACGCACCGGGCTGCTCAGTGACTAACCACGGTTACTGTACTTTCTTTATGAGTATTATACTGTAAGAGCAACAGGCTGGACTCTGCTTCTGCTCCTGTGCAGAGCTGATTATTAATAAGAAGCTCGGTATACAGACAAGGATAACACAGTACCCGGGCTAGAAAGACAACTCCAGTTTGAGGCGCATGTCCTCCTGACATTTGGTGTTTGTGTTAACGATCCAATGGAAAAGCTTTGATGGGAGTGAGCTGTTCACTTGCACTATAGCACACAAAACGCTGCGCTGAGCACTGAGTGTTGCATCCGTGTACACACTGCATTGCTTCATATTTCACTCATAAAGTAGGAAATGGGTGGAGCAGTTTATTAAAAGGGTAAACGTACATGGGTTTGATTGTAAGGCCCAAACAGAGCTGGCACAGGTCTAACAAGCATGAAGGGACAAACTGAGTGTGACATAAGGAAATGCTTACATGTGTAATTATCTTGATTACTGGTGAAGGACTACGTCACATGTAATCAAACATGACTCATTACTTATAAAAACCCTTTAACTAAAAGTGTATCAGAAACTCTCCTCTACTGTTTACTCTGTTTATCACCCAACAGTGACCTCGACCCTCTTCAAGCTCCTCACTGGTCAGTTCGAGTCAGGACGGCTGAAAATCCTCAGTGTTTACTGGGTAAGTTAAGCTGATCAGTGGGACACTCGGGGACAGAGACCATGATGCTTTGGGGCAGACCACAGAGGTTTTACTAGTCAGTACAGATTTCAAACACACCGCTACATACAACATTAAGGTCAGTGCATTAAGTGCACTGACCTTAATGTTGTATTTTTCTGGTTGCTAATACACTTGGATCCATTACAAACATACACATTGTTGTGTGATGTGTGAAGACTTTTTATGGCTTTGTTTTTTGTCCAAACAGCACAGAGGAAACTATTTCTAAGCCAAGAGGCTAAAATTCATGCATCAAATTAGGGGTGCAACGATATTCGTATCGATATTGAACCGTTCGATACAGTGCTTTCGGTTCGGTACGCATATGTATCGAACAATACAAAATTTGTAATTTATTTTATTAACTTTCTTTCTGACGATGCTGTCTGTGTTGAGCGCTCAGTGAATCTGCGTTCGACTACTCCGCCTAGGCTCAAGAGTGCAGCCTAGGCGGAGTAGTCGAACGATTCCTCTGACATCGTCTTATTAATTGTTAGCTTACTATGCAAACATGACAAGTGAAATCTCCCGCAGCTTAAACATGTGAGAGGTTGATCGCGCAGAGAATCGCTGAGCTTAATGTGAGTGTGTGTGTAAAAGCAGCAGGATATATATATATTTGACTACGATGACCTGTATGACTGAGAACCTTCACAGACAGATATATATTTCAGTTCTGCTGAGCCAAATAAGACAGGTCAGGGTGAAGAAGTGACAGCCAAAGAAAAGCTTACCACAAAACGGAGAAGTTATGACAAATCAGACTATAAGGCAAAAAGAAAGTGCAGCTTTATGGTTTCATGGACAAAAGAATTTCTGTGGCTGCAATATGACGAGCTAAATAACCAGGGCTGCACATAAGTGGTCCGCAGGTGCGCATTCGCTGTCAAAATAAAAAACACGTACAAGGGTTAGGGTTAAATTTAAAAACTGTACTTTTGAGTTAAAATATATATTTATAATTTTAATAAATGACAAATTAAAAAGGCATGAACATTTTTTTTGTATCGAAAAAATATCGAACCGTGACACCAAAGTATCGAACCGAACCGAACCGTGAATTTTGTGTATCGTTGCACCCATGCATCAAATGATACGCAGCAGATAAGACGGATGTAATCAAGCTTCCGATAGAAAGAACATAGTAAAGGACAAATAAAGTGTCTTTTTTTCCTCATTGTTCTCTGTGTGGGCCTCCTACTTCCTCCCACAGTCCAAAGACATGCAGTTAGTGGGGACAGGTTCATTGGGGCTCTAAATTTCCCACGTTGTGAATGTCTGTCTCTGTTTGCCCTGCGACAGACTGGCGACCTGTCCAGGGTGTGCCCCGCCTCTCATGACAGCCCCAAGCACTTTACATGTGATGTAAAGTGGACTTTTCTTTTGTTGCCACGTCCATGATTTAGAAAATGTTACACAGATGTTGTCCTGCTTCGCTGTGCTGAAGCGTGTGCTTCATGAAAAGTTTGAATAAGAAAATATCAGGTCAGTAACTGTTTGTGTTCCCTGTAGGTGAGGCTGTGACAGAGCTCTTTAAACTCTGCTGTAGGACTGAGTGTACAGAGGAGATTCCTGGAAGAGGATACGCTGAAGATGAGGGCAAAGGTCAGGTTCCTGGCTTTACTTGTTGAGTGACCATACTGCATTCTGGAAACGTGCGTAGCTTACTGGGAGATCTGGGCATCTGTGCTGACCCGGGCCTCAGCAATTGAACAGAAACTCTTGGATGTGTTTGTCGTCTGTAGAAAACAGTGATATCAGCTCTGCTTTGTCCAAGCTGACCGAGCCAGCAGCAACTGTGCCCATTTCCAAACTGTCTGTCTCCAACATGGTGCACAGTGCCCGGAAGCACATTCGCCGCCATCGACGCATCGATGAGTCGCCCCTTAACACCGAGATACTCAATTCTGTCCTTCTGGTAAGAGTTAATCATGTAACCTGTTTAAAAGGCATTAACTAGTCGGAGTTGACTAATACTTGACTGAGTTTTAATGGTTTCAGCTCATTTTATGAGGAAACTGATTCTGACAGAAGAGGTGTGGATCCCGTGTTAGGAGACGGTGAGCGTGATATTCAGAGCAGCAGAGACCTCGGAGCGTGTGGTAGTTTGACTCGTACTGATGTGGCTCCTCTGCTTCTTTTCACAAACAGTTTTTCCTTCCTGGTTACTGTTGAGCCCGTCACACTCAGCAGCTCGAGCTCGAGCTAAGACAGCCTTGAATCTTAAAACTACAGCCGTAATTGCATTTATGTCTTAGAGTGCTGGCCACAGATATTGATCCCATCTGACAGCAGCTCAGTAAAGCACAAGAGCGTCATCTTAAACAGGATATCAGGCAGCGTTCTTATTTTTATTGTCTACTTCTGGTCACATCCTGCTTTTGCCACTGAGCGATCAGCATCCTGTGTTTTATCATGAAGTGATGACTACGTGAGCTGCACTTGTTTAATTCTTCTAACATCTATAAAACAACAGAGTTTCTAAATGACAGACTTATTTATTTGTGTTTGTGTCTCTGTTTCCAGATGCTGCTGTGGAGAAGTCTGACTGTAAGAATAACACTCAGCTGTCCAACTCCAGTGGGACATCGGAGCAAGAGAAAACCTCTGATTATGTATGTTTGCCTCTTCACCACTCGCACACTCAAGGTTACACTCAGGTCAGGTCCAATATAAGTTTCAGAGTGAAGACAGGCTCAGTGCTGTCAGTACTTTGTCAGGATTTTTATTGATTTCATGGTCTTTTCCCTCGTTGTAGAACCTTTTCCACCAGCTGAAGTCGGCCCCCAGTGACAGTCTGACCTACCGTCTGGCTCTGTGTGTGTGTCTGTTCAACTATTACTACGGTGGGCTGCGGGCTGTTGGACACCTCTGGCAGGAGTTTGTCCTTGAGTTGCGTTACCGGTGGGAAAATAACCATGTTATTTGTGGGTGGGTACCTCACAGGCTCGTGCTGCTTTGATTTTAAAGATGTCACACATATTAACATTTTCATTTTATAGCAGGTAAAATAAGTATTGAACACGTCAGCAGTTCTCTAAGCAAATATATTTCTAAAGGTGCTTTGATGTGAAATTATCACCAGATGTCGGTAACACAGGGACATTAAACACACAGACATTTATTTATTACTTTATACAAATGTTGGTGATGACAGTTCATGGCAGCTTCTGTATGGAGAAACCAGTCCCATCATTGCTCATGACTTTGACCCACTCACCACACAAACAGTCTATAAATCCCGAATGCTCCGTGGATCCTTCCCACAGATTCAGCTCAGGTGATTGGCTGGGCCGTTCCAGCAGCTTTACTTGATTCCTCTGAAACCAACAGTTTCCATTGGCTGTGTTTGTGATCATGGTCTTGCTGAAACATCCATCCTTGTTTCATCTTCATCATCCTGGTAGATGGCAGCAGATTTTAATCAACAATGTCTCCATTCATCCTTCCTGGAGTTAGATTTAATGGCTCAGTCCCTTTTGCAGCTTGTTATAAGGTTTTTATGCATAAGTTTTCTAAGCAATCACACATTTTTTTGGGAACATCAAAATCATAATGCTCCCACCTCCAGTGTTGCTGTGGTGTTTTTGGGATGCAGCCACCCAAACACGGTGTGTTTACAGCATTCAAAGAGTTTTGCTCTTAACAAAGGCAGTCGCACTTTTCTCCTCTCCCTTAGCTTCCCTGCTTAGCCTCTTGTGTCCTTGTCTAGTCTCGTGTTTTTTGTATTACTTTTCCCTGGAACAGTCTCTCACAGTCTGTTCTCTAAAACCTAAAAGAGGAATTATGGATTGGATCAACTGCTCCCTGAATGCAATTGACACCCCTTTCTCAACGAGAAGTCTGGGCTCGGGTGAGCCTGAGTGCTGAAGATATCTACCTATTCGGAACCATGGTAACAGGGTTCTGGCTGATCGGAGCTGGCTTGGCCCTGACTTATGGAAGAATTAAGAAAGCGGAACCGGCTGTTCAAACCCCCACAAGGCTGCCCGCTGGGATTCAAACGATGGGGAGAGGCGTGAGTTTCTCAAAATGGGCTCATTGAACGCAGCATGGATAAGATCTTGGAGAACGCACGGCTGCTGTGAACACTCAGAATAAGACTTCTGAGTGCAAATTGGATCACATCTTGGAGAAGCTGACTGCGGTCGTTACTAACTTGTTATTTTCTGTTATACTGCGAGAGTACTGTTGCCCGCGAAGGGTTGTTGTTGGTGTGGAGAAAAATGGCGTAACAAATAAAGCGCTGGGAGTGAGACTACGACGTCGTGTCTTTGAGTTCTCAGAATCGGCTCTCTGAGCACAAGAATGACAACATCACGGAGCGCAAGTTTGATAACATCATGGAGAAGCTCACGGCTCTCCAACGGGAGATTGAGAGACCAGTGTCGGAGTGTTAGAACAGCTTTGAAATTCATATGAGCTGTTCGCACTAAAGTAAAAACCTCCATCACTTATGCGGATACCCCTTCGGCCCCAGCCGTGGGCTCAAGGCTGGAGCCGAACAACAACTCCCTGATAACGACTGTGTTTAGACTGTTCTTCCCACTCCATGCAAGGCCACCTGGGTTGGCTGGAAGACTGTTTACTTAGCCTGGCAGGGAGGAGGACACTGTCTCAGCTGAACTCTGGACACGCAAACGCTTACACAGACATATATACACATGCAGATGTACACTCCTCCCCCCTCCCCCTCCAAACGCCTTCGACGCTTATTCCCCTCCGATGCTGACGGTGGATCAAGGAGACCAGCGCACGCAGGCCCGGATGTACTGTCTACACTGGCTGTCTCTCACCCTTTACCCATCCCTGTTGCTTGTCATGTGTTTCATGTGCAGAGGTGATTTTTTCTGTTCTCAGACTGATCTCCCTGTTGGAGCTCAGTCTGGGGGGAGTTGTTTTTTTCTCCTTATCTTTCCTCATGTGGTGCATTTTCCATTGTTATACCTCTCTGACCTGTCTTCCCCATGTGATGTTTGTGTCATGTATGTATGGTCAGAAGGGTAAGATGGCGCTGGCAAAGGTCGGCAGCCTTAACCCAATTTCCATCGGGGTCAGCCTTCAGGATCAATAAAGTTTTATTGAATTGAATTAAGTGACCAAACTATATTAAAGTTAAAGCGTATTGTTGTACCTATGCATTACACTGGAGCAGAGCTTACATACATTCTTACCTGCTTACACTCATCATTCATTCGTCAAACTGAATAAAATAGCAATAAAATAGGGTGGCTGCAGCTCAGGCAGTAGAGCGGTTCGTCTACTGATCGGAAGGTTGGTGGTTCAATTCCTGGCTTCCCCCAGGCTGCATGCCAAATATCCTTGGGCAAGATACTAACCCCAAATTGCTCTCCGATGCGTTCATCGGAGTGTGTGTGTGTGTGTGTGTGTGTGTGTGTGAGAGAGAGAGAATGTTACTTAGAAAGCACCTAGAAAAATGTGCTTGTGCGAATGGGTGAATGCACAAGTTGTGTAAAGTGCTTTTAGTGCTCAGAAGAGTAGAAAAGCGCTATATAAGAACCAGTCCATTTACCATTTAACCAGAGGAGTATTGCACTGGTTGGATGGCAGCAGCCATGGAGGGAGGGTGTAATTGTCCCGTGTTATGCTGGTGTTTTGTATTAGATGTAAGCTTACATTTGGCAGCATTAGTGAACATTATACTGAATGTTACACAGGAGTGTCTCAGGTAGGAGGGAGGCTCACTCGGTCCATTCACTGAGCTTAGTGTTCAGTGATCGATGGTCCAGGGGAAAAGCTGTTTTCTTAGCCTGGCTGTCCTGTTTCTTGAACAGGTGCTGTCCAGGATGAGATGAGATTTGATTGGCTCTCCTGAGACAGCGAGTGCTGACCATGTCCTCCAGGGAAGGAAAGGGACAGGCACTATTCTTCTGTGCTGTCTCAATGACCCACTGAGCAGTTAGCATACCAAGCTGTTAGCAGTAGGTGGGGACACACTATGGTGCTGTGGTAAAAAAGCCACCAAGACTTTCTTCTCCAGATGGTTCCTCCTCCTCCTCAGCATCCTGAGGTGGAGTCTTTGACTTTGGACCATGAGAGGTCCTCAGCTACGTGAGTCCCCAGGAACGAGGACACTCGCTGAACACAGTCTGCTTGATGTGGAGAGGAACGTGTTTCCCTCTGCTGAGGTCACATCTCCTTAGTTTTGATGGCGCTGAGCAGACGCTTGTGTTCATTGCAGCAGCCTGTCAGGTTTTTAACCTCCTGCCTGTTCGCCGTCTTCTCCGCTGATGATTGTCGCATCATCAGCAAATGTAACGATGGTGTTAGAGGGGCAGGTAGGTGTGAACTCATGAGTGTACAGGAGAGCAGGCAAAGACGCCTGTGGATACTTTATGAATGCAGATGATAATATTCTGCCAGCGTTTCACAGACTTGTTCAGCAAACTTTAAACACACTTCACGCTTCTCTTTTTTTCTGTGGCTCTTGCGCACATATTGTTTTCTTTGAAACAGTCGTACCTGCTGATTCCAGGCCTTTCTGTGGCTCTTCATAACTGGGCCTTGACTCTTCTGATAATTCTTTTCACTGGTCTGTGTGAAATCTTGTGGGAAGCACCTGGTCGTGGCCCATTTATGGTGAAATAATATTCTTTCCACTTTACCAAAAGTGCGCTGGAACCTTCAGTAGTTCTACTGTGACCACTGCCACCAGCATGTTTTGCAAAAGTCTTGAGAGAGCTCGTTGTTTTTACCCGTCATGAGACGTTTCTTGTGTGAAACCTGAATAATGAGACCATCAGTTGGGACTGAACCAGCTGATAGTTGATTTGATATTAATTGGCGAGGTCTGTGACGAGTTACATGACTCTTTGGTGGCAGGACTCCTGGGCTGGAGGTGCGAGTCCCACTGAGTCTGTGGATGTTGTTGGACTGTCCTGGTTTCCCACCTCGGGATAAGCAGACTACAGTAGCGGTTTCCCTTTCTATGAAGTGGGACTAGGGGCTGTGCTTGAACTTGGGAATGATACTCCAAAGCCTCCCTGGAAGTCTGTGACTGGGTCAGTTCGTTAGTTGAACCTGAGGTTGAGGATATATTTTCAGCCCTGGAGCTCCTCTGTCAGATGGTGACGGCATACAAAGTATCTGGTACCACTGTCCTCTGTGTGCTGCTGCTGTTGGTCCATCAGCTGTGGAGAGAGTGAAGAATAACTGATAATGAAAAGTTGTTGTTCTCGTTGAACTCTGTTATTGCTGCTTTATTCGTGGCCAACACTCAGCAGATATTGGCACCAGCCGATTTCAGTCGGGATCTCAAAGGACTTCGTGGAAGAGCAGAACCTATTTGCAGACATTTGTGGGACCTCGTTAGACTGTTGACTTGGACACAGACAGAAGACAGAAACACATTTTGAGACCAGAGGAGATGGATCTGTCAGAGCGGGGGCCCCCAGGCTGTGGAGTGCTTTGCCTCCATCATTATGTTGCCTTGATTGCATTTATTTTTATAAACAGCAGCTTGAGACTCATTTATTTAGCCTGGCTTTGAACTAGATTTGTGCTGTTTCATATTATTGTGAAGCACTCTGTGGTTCTTATCCTGTGCCATATAAATAAAGTCAAATGCTGGATGTCTGTACTTTGTCCAGCTGAGCCGACACTTTAGAATCGGGCTTTGGTCTTGTTGTCAGTCATGTTGGATCTCCGTCCGTCTCTAATAACAGACAAATGACCAAAATGTAAAAATCCAAGTACATAATACCAGGCACAAAAGCCCCTGCAGTGTTTGTGCCGTGCTCTAACTAAAACTTTGCTTGAAATTGTTTAAGCAGTATTTGTTTCTCTGTTAACACACTGGTGTTCACTCATATCCATCTCTGTGCTTCCTAATCTGCAGGCTGGCAGGTGGAGCTCCTGATCTTCGCTGTTGTCTTTTGCATCAGAAGTTCCAGGTAGCCACACAAAGTGCACAAAGATCAAGGACTAATCGAACGATTTAAAAGACAAAAAACAACATCATGCACATTTGTAGACTTGCAACTTTAATTCCAGTGGTTTATCAAAAGTGTTGTGTTAACTTTGATAATTGGAACGATGTTTAGGTGATAAAGAGAAAAATGAATTCTGAGAGCTGATGCTCAGTGTGATACAGCATCTTCAAACTCCCAAACACCTGTTTATGTCGTGTTGTCTGTTGAACACAAGTAGCAGTGTTATGTTTCCATGTGTGAAAAGAGTTTTTGTTCCTGGACAGATGCTGAATTGTTGTATCGAAAGGAAGAAGGCCAGAGATGAATCTCACAAGGTACCCGAGGGGAAAGAAAAGGAACACAGGGTCTCAGGTGCCTGCCAGAAGAGCCGCCAAGGACCAGAGTGTGCAACCAGTGCTTCCAGTTCAACAAGAGAGATGTCTCAAGGAAAATCCTGGGACTCGTGGAGTGACAGCGAGGAGGAATTCTTCGAGTGCCTGAGTGACCAGGGCGAGACTGAGGCGACACAAGCTGAGGGCAGAGCTGAGGGCAGGCTGCACCCCTACAACAACATGACTCTGCTCAACTCTGCAGAGCCTCTCTATGTTCACAGGTCAGAGTCACTGCCTCACTGTGCAAACACATCATATGCTGTTATTTATTCCAAATACAGCATGTTGAAAATAATAGTCGGGTCACATGGGGTGGAGCCTATCCCATACCATAGGGCGAGAGGCGGGGTTCACCCTGGACAGGTCGCCAGTCGCAGGGCGAACACAGAGAGACAGACAAACATTTAACCCAGGGGTGGGCAACTCCAGGCCTCGAGGGCCGGCGTCCTGCAGATCTCACCCTGTGTCAACACACCTGAATCAGATGGTTAGTTCAGCCTCTGGAGAACTTCCACGATAAGGATAAGCTTTATTTGTTGGTTGCCTGCAACTGAGATGACCTAATCGACCATACATACAATGTACAAACTTAACATTGGGGATACAGGTCAGGCTAACTAGCAACAAAGGATAGCCCTAACCCAAGACACGTTGAGGAGGTAATTTAGCCATTTAAATCAGCTGTGTTGGATCAAGGACACATCTAAAACCTGCAGGACACCGGCCCTCGAGGCCTGGAGTTGGACACCTCTGATTTATGCTCTCATTCACACCTGTGGGCAGTTTAGAGTCAGAGTTAACCCAACCCCACTCGCTCCATGTTCAAAGACCTGCAGTTAATAATTAGAACTAAAAGAAAGCGGTTGTAACAGTACAGAGGCGACCTTTGTGTGACAAAACCATGAAAGCAGATCTCATATAAGTGGTTCACAGAAATGTTATTAACCTCAGCTGAAGCTGACTGAGTCTGATATCTGTGCATCATGTTTCATTTTCAGGAACCTGCTCCAATGACAGAGGACCTGTTAGCAGAGCAGTCAGAGGTACTGACCAAACTGGGCACATCAGCTGAAGGTACCCACCTGCGTGCTCGGATGCAGAGTGCCTGTCTGCTATCTGACATGGAGTCCTTCAAAGTGAGTCGGACACACTCTGGGTCAGCTGTCTCCTAAGTTTCTTAGTGCTTCCTGTCTAACATCCACACTTAGACGGACACATCGGAGAGCAGCTTGGGGTTAGTATCTTGGCTATGGGGCGATTGTGGCTCAAGAGTTGGGAGTTCGCCTTGTAATCGGAAGGTTGCCGGTTCGAGCCCCGGCTCGGACAGTCTCGGTCGTTGTGTCCTTGGGCAAGACACTTCACCCGTTGCCTACTGGTGGTGGTCAGAGGGCCCGGTGGCGCCAGTGTCCGGCAGCCTCGCCTCTGTCAGTGCGCCCCAGGGTGGCTGTGGTTACAATGTAGCTGCCATCACCAGTGTGTGAATGTGTGTGTGAATGGGTGGATGACTGGTTGTGTAAACCTAGGGACTAGTAAAGCACTATACAAATACAGGCCATTTACCAAGGATACTTGGCCTGCAGACTGGAGGAACCAGGGAGTGAACCACGACCTTCTGATCAGTAGATGACCTGCTAATGAGCTACAGCCACCCGTTAGCCTTTAGCATTAGCCACATGTTGTGGAAGTTTTCCATTAAATAAAGCCTGCAGACGAGCGGTAGCTAACATTCTTTAATCAAAACAAAGAACAGAAAACCAAGCTTGGTGGAGAGCCTGCATGATCGCGGGGCAGACGGTCAGCAGAGTCTCCCTGAGCCTAGCGTGGCTCTCAGTTAAAAAACCTTCTTCAGGAACAAAAGGCAGTGCACCGCTGTTTCACACCTTAAGGTCCACACTCCCTTGCTGCCTCCCAGAGTCCTCGAAGAGACAAAAGATTCTTCCTGTGGAGTTCTGCTTCCCCCCAACTTCCTTACCAGACTCCCACCATCTGTGTAACTGCATGAGTGTGAGACATGCTAAAATCCAGTGGCACCAAGGCATTATACAATAACATAATATGAATAATACATAAATAAAAGAAATTCTTATACACACATTAGCGTCAGTGTGCCCTCGAGTTGCTACATGTCTGCTAGTTTTACTGTTCAGGATGTTTTGTGTGTGTGTGTGAACTGCCTGCAGTGAACATAACTGTGCAGTCACACACACACACAGTAGTCACAGAGAGTACCGCTGTGGTAGGGTGACCATAAAGAGGACACTGGGCCCAGTCATGAAGAACTTTAATAATACTGTTAGCTTAAAGAAAACGACGTCTTCTCTGTGCAGTTAATGAATGGGATATTAATGAATTAATAAAAAATGTCATGTAGGCTTTTACAAGTAAACTAGTGTGAAATAAGAGGACTGTTGATCAGCCTACGCTGTGGAAAGCTGTGACTCTGTCACTGACACGTGTGGCATGATGGATGCAGTCATGCTGGGAGAAGCTACGTGAGTGCAGAAACCTCTGATCACCAGACGATCACGTGGTCGTCAGTTTTCAAACAGCTCATTGCAGTTTTATAAATCATCTTCAGAGGTTATTTGAACCTTGTCTTTGCAGAGACCTGCAGACCTGAGGCAGTAATGCAGTGATAATGACCAGCACACAGTGTAAGTCATGCTGCAGCTGCCCTGAATCTACAGTGTTGGTTATTCCCACCATGTCTCTATGTTTCTGATCCAGTGTGGACGAGCTCTTTATTCAGTCTGAACTGGTTTTAATACTAAAATACAATTGATTTGTTATTCATAGATTTTCAGATTTACTCTTACACAAAAAAGTAAAACATTTTTGTTGCCAGATCACACGTATTTACTTCCAGTCCTGAACAGAAGGAAATCGTTTTGATGCCTAAATGACATTTTATGTTCAGTGACAGCCTGGTGTGCTTGGGTCCATGAATGCAGTGGTGTCGTGAGTGGGCCCTGCTCGAGTCGTCAGTGCCAGTATGAGGTGTCAGTGAATATATTTACACATTACTTCATTTAAAGTACGAGTTTGTGTCTCTGTCCACAGGCAGCCAACCCCGGCTGTGTCCTGGAGGATTTTGTGCGCTGGTATTCACCTCGGGATTACGTAGAAGAGGAAGTGGTCGATGAGAAGGGCAACACGATGGTGACGGGGACACTCAGTCCCAGGATGAAGATCCCAGGCAACATGTGGGTGGAGGCTTGGGAGACTGCCAGGGTCACACCTGCACGACGCCAAAAAAGACTTTTTGATGACACCAAGGAGGCCGAGAAGGTCTGAAGCAGGTCGTTCGTTTTGCCGCATGCGTGTTTTTAAGCCAAACGTGTTTACTAAGTGGATCACAAAGTGTTTTCATGAATGTTTCTGCTGATTTTCAGGATCAGCTTCTGCCATGGGACCGTTTTGGCTCATGTATGTTGGAGAAGTCAGTTTAACACAGATCTGTGCTCACAGACATGTTGAAGCATTTTCACATGTTGATGAAAAAGGATCTGATGCTGTCACACACGATGTTTAACTGACACACAGCAGCTTTCTGTGGTGTGATGGTGTTAAATGAAGAACAACTTTAAACCAGCTTCTATTAATGATCCGGTCGGCTTTATGGGAAAGGGACAAACAGTAACTGGGGTTGTTTCCTCACCCAAAGAGGGTCCTGGATTTGGACCCGGGCAGGTCCCTGCCAAGCGTTTGCATGTTCTTCCTGCACATATGAAAGCAGAGCTCGGAGCTCCAGTTTGCACCATCACTGAAAATGTTGCCTGTCTTTTAAAGACATTGTTTATCCAAAAAGAGAAAGTTAAAAATAATGCTCACTGATAGTCTTATGACAGATTTAAAGATCTGGGTATAACTGGTCCCTCTGTGAATAACCATCATAGAGAAAGGTCACCGTTTATCTGGAGTCTTCTTCAGAGGCAGCCTGTTGGCTGTGCAAAAATATTCTGTTGATCTGAAAGAGCAAAAGGAAAACAGAAGCCAGGCAAACTAAACTTTTTGGGGGTTTGTCTTTAGGTTCTGCACTACATGGCGATGCAGAAACCTGCAGACCTGGCCCGTCACCTCCTGCCCTGTATACTTCATGCAACTATTCTGAAGTTGAAGGAAGAAGGTAAGTCCTCACCGTTTGGTTGAAAAACACGTTTATATGAAATAAAATCAGGGAAAATAACTCTAAGCCCACAGCAGGTAAATTACAGTAAGACCGAAATACAAAAAACTAAAGATATTAAAATAAGTACTAAGAAAATGAAATGCAACCCGAGATGTTAATGGAGAAAAAAACCAGAAGCTGCATGAATAAAAAAGTAGAAATCTTGGACGCTGCCAGCATAATGCACAGGCTTTTGACGGGGCTCGCACACAAACACAAAGCATAGGATGAAGCATCACCAAATATGTTTCCAAACCAAAGAAGATAAGATGAAGCATACCTGCGCAGCGGTGGGTGATGAGGAGAGGCCGCAGCGTGTCTGTCTTAAAGTGCAAGTTTGTGACAGTTTAAAGCTTAACAAGCTAAGACGCCAAATATCCAGAGCACAAAGACAAGTCAGAGGGCTTTTTCAGACACACACTTCTAAACCGTCGTGCTCAACAGTGTCTCTGCTAAAACTGCGTCTGTGTTCTGCCCCTGTAAAGTTGCCTATCGAGTGCTTAATGATAAGGTGCATGCTAGCTGCTTTCCTCTGCAGGTGGATGAAGCCACTGATAGTGACAAAGGAATGACTTCTCTGCAGACAGGCTCCTGCCAGAAACGTGAGGACTGTGTGGGGATGTGCAGACGGGGGCGCGACGGCTGGGAAACGAGGAGGGCTGCAAGTGGATGCACTGTATGATACACGCTGGCGTCTAGACAGCTCAGTCCTGAGCTGAGTGATGTAATGACTGATTGCATCGACACAGTCATTACATCAAAATACAACCCCTTTTTTTCGGCACTGAAACGAAACAGGCTCCGCCCACACAGCCGTTCTGTATCACAGCTGTGATGCAAAAAGATTTGGGCACCACTGGTATAGAGTGAATGGAACCCAGAACCTGGAAGTGTCCAGTGATGTGAGGGTAAAGGACGTCTCACTGTGTACTTTGGTGCACAGATGAGTTTGTGGTCTGTTCAGTGAATGCAGCCCATGAGCTGCAGAAAAAGCCCAAATCCTGAGCCCCCCAAGATTTGGGCTCAAGATGTGTTCTGCACTGCAGGCCCTTGGACTCCATCAGGGTTTGGGCCAGTTTTGAGCTCTTATAAGTATCAGAGATGGACACGTGATGTTTTCAGGGCTGCGTAGGCATGATGGGTAGAACATGACCCTGGAGTTAAAATGCAGGTAAATGTGATTTAGTTTGTTTACTCTAACTAGCTACCCAACCCTCACTGTGAAAGGAGCCTGGAAAGTTTCCCCAACATGAATTTCTTTCAGTCAAGTTTTCTCCAGTAATGATCAGAAATCAGATAAAACCCACTCTTTATTTTATTCTACACACAATAAATTGATAATTATTCCAGGATACAGAAAAGTCTAGATTTCGTCTTCAGACTGTCACATCTGGAGCAGGGCATAATTTGATTTGGTTTCTAGAAGAAGCTAAAGATCTTTCAGTCGTGTTGCTGTTGTTCCCTGACACCTGCAGTGCAACCATTAATTTAGCTAATGAGAATTCACGTATAATTATAACAGGTCTTAGTTTCTGGATCGTCTCTAAGTTGACGGTATACTGCTAAGACCAGTTCTGAGTCTAGAGACAGCCAATGAGAGACACTAGTAAGGACATCACTGAGGAGAGTTTTCTAGTACTTTGGAGAAACCTCAATCAGCTAACGTCCTGCTGTGATACTCAGACCTTTTCTCTAATTAAACCAGAAAGCTAGTTTTCATTTATTCTGTAATATCCCAGAATGTTTCAGCAGGTCAGAAATGCTTTGGTGCATATCCAGGTTGTATGCAAATTAATTCTGATTAAGTCTGGACTACAAAATACAAAACATAGCAACAATAATGTCCTCGTTTCACTTCTTTAAAAAATGTATTTTGATCTTATGACACTTACTAAAAGCTTTACTTCCAGAGGTTGACAGAGACGCTCCGTGCTGATAACACGTGAATGTGTGAAGGTTTGTATCATATCTATCTAATAGACTCCAGTTTGTGCATGTAAATGGAGAGTCCTCTTCACACACTGAGGTTATTATGGAGTTCCACAGGGTTCAGTGCTAGGACCAATTCTGTTTACATTATACATGCTTCCCTTAGGCAGCATCATTAGAAGACATAGCATACATTTACACTGCTATGCAGATGACACCCAGCTCTATCTATCCATGAAGCCAGATAACACACACCAATGAGTTAAACTGCAGGAATGTCTTAAAGACACAAAGACCTGGATGGCCGCTAACTTTCTGCTTCTTAATTCAGATCAAACTGAGGTTATTGTACTCGGTTATTGCAGATGGCCCCGCCCCTCCCTGAGCCTGGCTCTGCTGAAGGCTTCTTCCTGTTTAAAGGGAGTTTTTCCTTGTGCCAAAGCACATGTGGGTATATTCCTGGACAAAAGGCTTAGTTCTATTTGCAGATGTGTTCTGTGATCCTCTGAAATAGCTGGATTAATTAACTCCAATAATAATCCATCAAGACTTTGTGGATATGTTTTAATCTCTGTAAAGATTATTATAAAATGTTGTGAAGGTTTTGTTTATTTCAAAAGGATCTGTATTAGTAAGATAATAGTTTGCAGGTTTACTCGATTTTAGGCTTTTTCTCATGTTAACAGTAATTGAGGTTACAAACGTGGCAGGTCTTTCTTTTAATCACAGCTTTCTGTCACTCTGGAAACACTGTCATTTCTTCTCTTTCAGAGTCTGCTGAAGATATTCCATCAGTGCAAAAAACCATTCAGCAAGCTACAGTTCAAGCGAGCAAGCTCCTGCAGTCCCCCAACCAGGACTACAAGAAGTTAGAGGTCAGTGAAAACTCGACCGGACTTTCCACAAATGATTCAGTTTAAAAGAAAGTATCATTAGATTCACCCAAAAAAGTTTTGTTTTTAAATAAATTATTGATTGATTGTTAACTGTGTTTTTGTTGTAGTTGAGTATGTGCTGTACATGAGGTGTACGTAGACTGGACAGTGTGCACCATGGCTGAGAACTTGGCTGATAATTATTATGGCCATTGATGGTTGAACCATGAAAACAGGGGTGTGGTGCAGTGGGATTGTAGTGGGAGCTGGAGTAACAAACTCCAGTGCTTCCTCAGTGATGGCTAACTATTTTCTAAACCTAGGTAATTCCTTCGGCTGTTCCCACCTGGGCTCAAAGCTTTTATACTCTGCTGATATCGGATGTGTTTATCAGTGATCGAAAACAGAGACTGAGATTGTTATTATTGAGTTTGATCACACGTTAGGTGCATTAAACACCTGCTTTAATACTGTCCTAAAGTCTGAGAACAATCATCACTTCTTCACATATAAAAATGTTCTTCTCACTAGCACTCAGTATCCATACAGCCCCTTTTCTTTGAATAACACTGTACAGCTGCACAGCTAAACCCCACCATGTTAGTTTTGCTTGATTGGACAGTCTTGTTGTGTAAAAGCATTCTTGGCTTTCTCAAAGTACATTTAAGTATGCCATGTATCCACTGTGACTCCAAACACGCCTTTTACACCCCGAGACTCAGCCTATAACGTTGCCACGTAGTCTTGGGGTCTCATGCTGTCAGGATTGAGCAGACAGTTGTTCTTGTCCTGTGTGCAGGATTTCATTAACCAGCTGCTGAGCATGGAGACAGTCATCACTCAAGCTCGCTCGCTCAAGGCCAAGTTCTCCGTTCCTGAGGACGACAGCGGAGAGGCTGCTGATGAACTGAAGAAGTGAGTCGCAGAGTTTGAGCTGCGCTCACTGACAGCTTTGTTTGTGCTGTTGGTAACATGTAACAGTCTTCACCGTCACTATAGATAGTTAGTCAGTAACAGGTTGTCACGATGAATCTGTTAACGTTTCACAAAGACGGCGTCTGAAGGATCACAGTCAGTTCACACGTTTCTTTCTCGCTCATGTTGGTGGTCTTATTTTATAGTTTTGGTGTCTTCAGGTTTTACATGTTCTTATTTAAGTGTTTTGTTTTGTGGGAATATTGTAACATTTCCCACATTGTGTGTTGTCTCTAGGTTTGTGAGCTCCCTGCTGGAGGAACCAGAGGTGGTAGTGACAGGAGCAGGCCAGGGCCTGGCTGGCAGTATAATCCACGGACTCTTCATCAGTGCTCAGAGGGTAACTCTCACTCTGCCTCCGTGTCCTTCCCACGTCTTGCTGTCAGTTTCATGTATACAGTCATGTATTTGTCATCTATAGAGACATCTTTAGAGGTACACACACACACCAGTCAACCACTTATTCAATATCAGCATCAAGAATAGGTCGGTGTCCCGGTCCTAGAACAAGACATGAAGTCAGCGCTGTTTTATTTATATATGCTTCATGTAGATGAAACTGGAAGGACGTGGTCAGCACTGATGTAAAGACGCGGTGTTTTCTGTCAGTGTCAGGAGAGTCTGCTCTATTGTAACGTTGTTTCTTCCTGAAACACACAATTGCTGCTGCTGTGCTGTGAAGCACGTTCAGAGCTATAAGAACCAGTCTGTTTAACTATCAATGAAAAATGAAGAATTATCAGTTTGACTGTGTGACAATTCTGCAGGAACAAAGTTGTGCAGCTCTCTCCACAGTGGAGCAGATCTCCTTCCTGTCTTTGACGCTTCTTTTTCTCTTTCTGCAGTAACAACTATTAATGTGCATTTGTATATGTTTACAGTGTTAGCAGAAACAAAGCTTTGGTGGCCGTGACTCCAGAGATGGAGCCGAGTATCTAATCGAATCATCGGTTTGTTCTTTAAGCCTTAAAAGTGTCCATGTGCTCCACACTGGATCCCAGATTGACTCTGATGCATCAACTGGAACATGAATCCAAAATCCTGCTCCTCACATTCAAGGTCTTAAATAATCAATAATAATTTCAACTGTATATTTGATGATTGTCAGCACAAAGAGGGAGAGAGAGGAACAGAGAGGGAGAGGGGGAGATGCAGAATGAGGACAGAGATGAACAAGAGCAGGTGAGACTCACATGTTAGTCAAATGGTTGTTTACCAAGAGTATCACCGTATCACAGGTCCTCATGTATCTCGTACCTAGTGTTTCTTTTTAGGTTTGTTATTTTTCAAATTATATATTTATTAAGTTCTGCAGCTTGTTTGCACAACAAGGCTGAATAATTATAAAATTTTCTCAATCTAAATAGTGGACTTTGGTAGAATTAAAAAAACAAGTGTAGTGCAGGTCTATGATGATTTTTAGTGCTGCTATCATCTAGTTCTGATTCTGGTTCTGTCTTTGTTAAATCCTATATAGTCCTGATTTTGAACTGTTGTAGTCCTGTTTTAATTCCGGATCAGTTCTGGGTCTGGTTGAATCGGGGTTTAGTCCTCGTGTCTTGATACAGCCTGACTTTGTTCTGCCTCGCTGCTTAATTAAAAAACTAGTTTAAGGTGTCCTGCACATGTGATATATATTTTCCCCTATATGAAGTCATTCTTTTTTGAACAAAACTCAAAACTCAGCCAATTAATCTTTCAGTCATTTCTAACCCCCCCCCCCCCCCCAAAAAAAAAAATACATCCCACATGCATAGGGCTAAGCCCCGGGTGTTTCAAATGTCTGGCTCCGCCTCTGGTAGAGAGAGTATATGGGCTCAAATTGTGGTCATAAATATTTTTTACTTGTAAATCAGGATTTGTGTGTTAGGTGAGCACTCGGCTGTCGGGGAAACTTGTTTGTTTAGCTAACCTGTGCAGGTGAATGAATTTACCCTGACTAAAGAAATCAAGAGAAACGCACCGGGCTGCTCAGTGACTAACCACGGTTACTGTGCTTTTATTATGAGTATTATACTGTAAGAGCAACAGGCTGGACTCTGCACATATTTAATAATCAGTTCTGCGCAGAAGCAAACAGCTGCATGTTTTCTGTCGCTTTCCACATGTGGAACGACATTAACGCCAACTTTTAAAAACCTGGCACTTCAGTAACCCCTCATTAGTCAATAGCTACGGATTAAATAGCAAAGCCCGATACTTATGTACTGAAACCAACTACTTCCGCTTGGCAGCTTAAGTTAAAATGTTACATTTTCCCCTGATTATTATTATTTTTTTTTTTTACTGAGTTTGTTACAAATATTCAGGTTAAACTGTCCAAATTATTTTTAATGAATTATGTTCACAAAGTCACATGTGCAGTACTCTGTACAGCTTGCATCCTTTAGGACAAATAATTTGAAACATTAATATTTCTTGTTCAATACTGAGCTGATAACACCTCTGTATGTTGTGACCAGGATGCAGCAGCAGACTGAACCTCGACTGAAACCTGCTCCATCATCTCATCTTTGCAGATGTCCATTTATAAAGCATCACCAACTCAAAGGTAAACATGATATTAGAAAATGTGTTAGTAAGGCCTTTAAAACAAATAAAAAATAAACAGCTGTCGGCAGAACTGTAGGACTGAACAACTTCAGATCCCGAGTGTGTGAGGACGGAGAAGGATCAGCTCTATTTCAGATTTGAGATAAACTTTATATTTCAGTTTGTGATGATTCAGGAGCTGTCCTCAGATTCAGATCTCAGCACCACCCAGTGACAGCAGACAGATCATCTTATATCTTCACTCTTTGTAGTAACTCCAAAATTAACTGAAGAAAACAGTACAAAGGTTAAAGTAAGTAAGTAAACTTTTCACAGATAAAGATCACAAAGTGCTTTACAACACAGAAAATGGGAATATAAAAACAATATAACAGTAAATAAAACAATGTAAAACAATAAAACTATAAAAACAGCATAAGAAGAAATTCATCCATGCTTTTCTAAATAAAAATGTCTTCAGCTGTTTCTTAAAAGAATCAATGGAGTCCGTGCAGCGAAGAGACAGTGGGAGAGAATCCCACAACCGTGGTGCCGCCGTCTGAAAGGCCCGATCACCACGAGTTTTAAAATGAGTGCGTGGTACCACCAGCAGTCTCTGATCTAATGACCTTAAAGCCCAGGGAGGCCAAGACTGGAGTGATATGCGATCTTCTCTTGGTGCCTGTTAAGAGACGTGCTGCAGCGTTCTGCACAGTCTGAAGACGATTTGTTAAACAAGTAAAAAGGCCGTTACAATAGTCTAAACGAGAAGAAATAAAAGCATGAATAATCATCTCAAGTTCAAGCTTTGATATCATTAGTCTGAGTTTAGAAATATTCCGTAAATGATAAAAACAGTTTCAGACCAGCTGCTTAGACTGCTGCTCGAGCGACATGTCAAATATGACACCGAGGTTTCTAAGGCTTGATTTTACAGAAGGGTCTAAGAAGCTGATATGCTGTCTGATTTCTGGGACCATGTGGTCTGGAGCAATAATTAGAGTTTCTGTTTTATCAGAGTTTAGTTGGAGAAAATTGTCATATAACCATTTGTTGATTTCTGTCAGGCAATTACTTAAATTAGACAATTTATAAAACTCAGACATTTTGAAGGAACAGTATAGTTGGATGTCGTCAGCATAGAGATGATAGGAGATATATTTATAGCGCTTAATAATTTGGCCTAGGGGAGATACATAAAGTAAAAAGAGAATTGGACCCAGGACAGATCCCTGAGGTACCCCACACGGCAAAACTGTTGATTCTGACGTGACATGATTCATGCAAACAGTAAAAGATCTCTCAGACAGATATGATATAAACCATTTTAAAACAACACCAGTAATCCCAAACAAGTTCTCGAGTCTGTTTATCATGATGCTGTGATCTACAGTGTCAAAAGCAGAGCTGAGATCCAGCAGGACCAGCACGGTGTGCTCTCCAGAGTCTGCTGCCATCAACATATCACTGGATACTCTAAGTAAGGCCGTTTCAGTGGAATGCAATTTATGAAAACCAGACTGGAAAGTGTCCATAACAGCATTTTTATCCAGGAAATAGTTAAGTTGTTCTAGTACTACTTTTTCTAAAATTTTTCGATATAAAAGGCAATTTTAACTTGTAATTCTATGTTATAACAACAACTTCAGTCATCTATCGTCAAACTGATATAGAACAATATGTTGAAATAACAAACATCTAGAATTACATTTTACAGTGCACAAAGACATAAACACAAAGCGTTTATGGATCACGGATCAGGATCAGTGAGATGTGGCTTTCTCACCCGACAGCACGGACACGGTTGTGGCTGAAAGCCGACAGCTCGCTGATTCTGATCCGTCGGCCGGTCCGCGTTTTGTGTTTACGCCCTTTTTGCACTGATTCTGAAGCTGCAGCTTTTATCTCTGTCCAAACAATATTGACTGAACTGTGGTGTAATCTATATGGATGTACATGCATGCGTCACTAGGCGGCAGTACTTACCCACAAACAGGAAATGGGTTGGCACGTGAACAGCCACGAGAAAAACTGCATTAAAGATTGTTGTTGCTCCACGTTATCACTTGAGCAGGAGTTTTATTCAAGAGCCCAACACAACATGAAGCAGCAGCAAAAGAAGATCCAAACTACGCTTCACATAAACATCGTCATGGATTCACTCTGACTTTTGCTGTTTCGCTTCGAGCACGATAAAAATCACACTTCATGCACAGCTCTCTCGCTCTCTCTCTCTCTGTGATGGATGCATGCAACCACACAACTGAGATGCTTGGTAATATTCATTTGGTCTTTTGTCTTATGTTTACGTTATGCTCTAAAGCTTCTGTGATCATAAGTTAACTAATTTGATATTTTGAGTTTACCTGTAATGCATGACAGCACTAAGCTATAGCCCAAATGGTGGCATAGACTTTGCTTTGCATTGCTTGTTATTTTATATAGGTATGTTATATTGATTATATTTCTGCTCTTTCGGAGTTACCTGACCTCCGCTCCAGTCCTTCCTGGTTTGGCTGAAAGAGGAGGCTGAGGGTGGAGCTGGTTTAAATGCAGAAGCCAATAAAGTGGACTGGACCATCTATTGTGATCATGCAGGGGGAATGGGGTTCTTCTTGAATGATGGTTAGCTGTTATCTCTTTAGTTTTCACCTTTGGTGTATATAATGGTTTATTCATTTGCTATATAACTGGAGCTGTTTCTCATTTGGGCAGGGCAGTTTGTTGAGTTATGTTTTTGTTAAGTGACTTTTGAGTAGCATTCTGTTAAGTTAACCTCTTTTATGGGCCCACTTGGTTCCTAAAAACTTTATTGTTTGTTATTTTGAATTTTTGTAATCATGTTGTCCTTTTTGGGCGTATAATAAAACCCATTTTTTTGAAGATTACATTTGTGCCTGTGTTCCTGGCTGCTTGGATCATAACACTCTCTCTCTCTGTATCCCGTCTAAAAATCTGTTTTCTGCATTATTCGCTTGCTTGTTACGCACAAGTCTACCACTGTTTACAGCCTGTCGGACGCTGTTTGTTTCCTTTCACTTACTTCCAAAAAGAAAGCCTAATTTCTGCTGTTAAATACTGAACATATTTAAACTTTTTAAAAATTAGAAACTTTTGCTGTGTCTCTAATCCAACCTCTGTAACCTTGTTTCACTTCAGCAGCATCAGGTAATGTTCAGATGTTGATTCATGGTTTTCTTTCGTTTTTGATGTACTGCAGAATATTTTTATAAAATCCAGGGCAGGAAAATCACCTTCATGTTTCTCTGTTTTATCCTCAGCTACTTTGACACAAAGGCCTCTGCTGTGACGCTCACACCTTTGATAAAGTCTGGCAAGTGTCAGCTTTCTTTTTATAGATATAAAAATATGGATATGTAGTGATGCATGATCAGAATCCAATCGTGGAATCGATTCTAGAAATCAGTGACGATACCGAGCCCTAACAGTTACACAATCATATCAAAAGTTTCCACTTTCTCTTTTGTATCAGACACACTGAGAAAATATTTGGGATAAATAACCATGAAAAGAATGTATATATTCAGTTTAGAGGTTTACACATCACATCATTATAATCACAGAGCCTGTTTCACTAGAATCGTCCACTTGATGGCGCAGTAGAGCAAATGAATCATCACAATGCTTCAAACCATAAATCGACCAGTTGGATAGAAGCTTCAGTTCATCACGAAGCTTCATCTCACTAACACTACTCACCAAGTCCCGTTCAGTTATGTTCTTATTATAGTTGTAATAAGAGTCTGAACACATATTTTACCCATTTTACCTGAATTAACACAAAAACAGTGAAGCAGCAAGTTTAACCTTTCACATGTTTTTAAACACAAATGAAACACTATATCATGAATTGCATCATTGTTGATGTTTTTTAATTAGTTTTTTAACCATTATGATCTATTTATTGATTATTTATCACCTGTAATCTATTTCTTATGACTGTTTTTACTAGCAGGCTTTATTTATTGACAGCTATGTTTACCAGGGTTACATAGAGCTGCTCAAAGCTCATTCCTGTCTGGAGAGCTCATAGTGCAGGAGGCCAGCTCGTCCACTAGAGGGCGCTGTTACACAGGCACACACTCACATTCAAACATTTAACAGTAACGTGTGAACGACAGAGACTTTAAACGAGAACCTGAATATGAAAACAAACACTGTGACCACAAACACTGATGACACACTGTGGATGTGACGTCACAGTGGGCAGTTACACACTCTTTAACACACACCTCTCTGATTTCACCTGAACTCACACTTTAATAAATTCACCTGCTGATCTTTATTCACACACGGACCGGGCCGCACCTCCACAGAAGAAAATACAGTCAGATGATCCTGACTTCTCAGCAAAGGTTCACATCATTCATAAACTCATTAAGACAGTGCACCATTTAAAAAATATTTCGGGGGACGTTCCTCCTCCCTCTCTGAACAAGATAGTTTAATAGTTTAATTATTTTACACTGTTACTGATGTGATGTTCTATAAAGTGGTTTTAATAAAATAAAAAAAGAGGCAAAATTTAGTTTGTTTCTTTATTCAACTTTTGAACAGTGGGACTCAGTCAGTACATATTCAGTTAATGCAAATTATTTACACGGCAGTGCACTACAAGCATACATCTAGACTCCACAGTAGCAGGTGGGGGTTTTCTTTTTTGAGGACGGCTCCTTTTACCTGTCACTACAGATGGTCTGTTTATGTTTTGATCAAGAGCCTTTTTTTGGGCAGCTGAAGAGGAGAAGTCTATCTTATGGCCAACCTCTGGCTGTATCTTGGTCATATTACCCAGCAAAACCCAGTATGCAGGTTCATCTGTAACAGTCCTTGTGCCACAGATCAACACTGTTGCTTCTACATTAAACAGAAGAGCAGTGACGTGGCTGCAGGTCTCTGCGACTCCGGCCATACAGGTGCAGTGGGCGACTTCAACCTTCCCTGTGATGCTCACAGTGACCCATGGCTGCAATGCTGGTTCATTCAGTCTTAGAGTGCAGCACCTGAAACACACACAGACAAAGTTCATTTAAAGACAAGAACTATGAGCCAAGGCCGACACAAATGTGTTTAATCTACTTTATCATAAATGTAACAAAGTGTCTAGAAAGTTAGCACATACATGTCATTTTTCATTTCTTTATGTGTCCATCTATAGAACGCTGCAGGTTATAGTCTAAATCTGTCTGTTCTGTCAGAAACCTGCCTGCAGAAAATGAACCTAAAGTATGTAATGCAAGGATGTCATCACTGTAGAGATGGAGAAAGCATAAAGTGACAATTATGAACCACTTAATATGATAAGGAGATTCTGCAGGTCATTAATCAAAGTATAAAACTAAAATAAAATGTATTTTTAGTGACACAGGATACAAACATGTAAGCAAGATGTGTAATTAGGATTATTTATAATAAATATGAATAAATTAGTGCAATTTCTTTAACCATAAAGAATAACAATCCTTCAGGAGAATGTCACATCAATGCACTGAACTCACTGTTATCCCTCTAACAGCCTCCACATGTTCTCACTGTAATTTCCCCTCATGAATGAATTTATGCTGCACTAATGTGAATGTTTGCAGGGAAATCAAACGCATTTCACTCGCAGTACTCGAGCTGACTTACCTTTGTTTGAATGACGACTTGTACGCGCTGACTCCACAGACAAGGTACAAAATAGCGCTAGGTGTTCGGGGTTTCTACTCCACGGCCGTATTTCATACGGGTCCACATTTCCAATGCACGCTATTTTCTGCAAGTACCGCTGCTTCGCCTCTGGACGCAATCGGTCTCTATACAGTTCATTCTCTTTTGAGCTGCTTTTAAGCATCTTTCTTGTAGTCGTGGTTCCAACACAGTGTGTTTGTTTTAATTCGTAGATTGGCGCTGCGCTCCCACAATGCATTGCGGTGTGACGTCAACTCCAAAGCCCTATATAAACCTAGTGGGAGTGACCCCCCACAGAGGGACAAAAGGACCCCTGATGATCCTCTAATCGCCTGAGCCAAGGTGTGAAACTGGGTGTGGGTCCCAATCAGCCAGAGTTTCGGGTGTGTTCATTGTGAAACCTGGCCCCACCTTATCATGCGAATTCCTGAGGTCAGATGGCCCAGGATGTGAGTGGGCGTTAAGGCGTCTGGGAGGGATCTCAAAACTGGATTATAGATGGCAGAGAGTTGGTGTCGTAAACCCCGCCTCTGTTCAAAGATGGTCGCTCACAGTGGACATAGATGCTTCTTTCACTCCTCTTTCAAACCATCTGTCCTCTCTGTCCAAAATGTGAACATTGGCATCCTCGAAAGAGTGTCCTTTATCCTTAAGATGCAGATGGACTGCTGAGTCTTGTCCTGTGGAGGTGGCTCTTCTGTGTTGTGCCATGCGCTTGTGAAGTGGCTGTTTGGTCTCTCCAATGTAGAGGTCTGGGCATTCCTCGCTGCACTGTACAGCATACACCACGTTGTTAAGTCTGTGTTTTGGCGTTTTATCTTTCGGGTGAACCAGTTTTTGTCTGAGTGTGTTGCTGGGTCTGAAATGCACCGGGATGTCATGCTTGGAGAAAACTCTCCTGAGTTTTTCTGATACACCAGCTACATAGGGGATGACAATGTTGTTGCGTCTGTCCTTCTTATCCTCCCTCGCTGGTGTCTGGTCTTCTTTTCTGTGCCTCTTTGCTCCCTGTAGTCGTATGAATGGTAAACTACACTCATTGGCAGCAGCATAGGCACATTTAAAATTTCTTCTGAAATTTTCCCTCTCTAGTTGTATTTATACTGGTCTGGAATTGCACACTAATAAGCACTTCACTGCATGTCTTGCTGTGTATGATTGTGTAACTGACAAATAAAATTTGAATTTGATTTTATTTTACCTGCTCTTTTTGTTCTGGTACAACATGACAAATGCGAAGATAAAAAACCCTCCCAATCCCTCTCCTATGGGAGTTATGCCTGTGCAATATTCTCTCTTACACACACCGACTTTCTCACTTTCTCTCTTTGCCTTTTTTTTAATCTCTCACACTGATAAGTACAGCCTGAGGCTGCATATGTCTCAGGTGTGCTGTTACTTGCCCAGATGTGTTCTTTCTTTTGCGATGGAGGCAGAAGTAGGTATGTTCCATATTTACTCTAATTAAGTCTATCAACTATCTTTTAAGTCAAAACTGGACCTGCTGTTAGAAAAGTCAGGCAGCTTTGTACCTCATATGATCAGCTGATTTGTTCAATTTAACTGGAATAATTTGCATTTCATAGAACTGTAAGCCTGCAAACAGTATTTTGTGAAGCGTTAATTGCTCTGCACTGAAATGTATTTGGGGTTGTAGATATAATTGGTAATTAATAGTTGGTGTGTTAAATTGTGAACCTATGAATTTGTTTTATCGTTTCACTATTCTAAAGTAGAAATTAAAGGTTGGTGGGTATTTTCAGTGTACATATAAATGTTACCACCAAGTTTTTGACAGTTTTTGTCATTCGACAATTGTACTTTTTAAATATGTTCAAGGTCCTGTCAGACCATTCTAATCGATTGTGGCTATAAGGATGTGTGACAGATCACATCAAGATATTTATCACTTTAAGTTCATACCTATAAACAATATTCCCAGGAGCATGATAAATATTCAGTACTTCATTCCATTACACACACACGCACATCTTGAAATGTAATTTGCAAATCCTATTTAACTTGTGCAAAATTTGTGAGCATGAATATTTAGAGTATTTGTATTTTTCGTGTTAGGCATTCTAAGGAGTCCAGAGAAAGCTTTGTTTTTGCACATCACTAACACGATTAAGTCAGTGTTTTACATGTAAATCACGGAGAAGTTTGAATGATGAGAAACACTAGCTCCCATCTGGATTATGCCTTTTCCTGGGAAAATTGTTTTTGTTATTAATTTTTTACCTACCTTTTTAACCTTTACAGTGTTCCAACTGTTTCGAAAAACAAGTTGGAAATCTGTTTATATTTACTATGTTGTGAACATACTGATCCAACATACCTATCCACTTCTGTTTCCCATAGCACTTTCCCTGCAGGGGACAATAAAGCTAACTTAGAAACAACACAAAATGATAACTTGCCTCTCCATAAAGAACTTGTGCAATAAAACTGGCTTAAATGCATGGAAGGTGTTGAAATGTTCAGCAAAACTTCATTTTCCTTTCATTCCTGTGAAAGTGCATCAGTCCCCTCAGGGGGTTGCATTTGATTGCTCTGTGAAAACATACTGCTCTGTCAGGCTCTTTTATTTAAATGGGAGGAGGCATATTATATTCAACCAATACCCCACTTTCTTTTATTCAGTTTGAAAAAAAAGAAAGAACTAGCATTTAATCGAAGGTTAGCAGATTTTTCATAACCATTTTCTAGTTATAGTACATGAGATTACTATCTTATTTACAAATCACTTTTTCTTTATTTTGTCATATATGGTGACATTAATGATGACATATTTGTCATGTGCTTACTAGAATTGTTTGTCTCATAACACAATTAAAATACAATATCTGTTTCAACTTTTCCAGGGGACTCCACAGTGTAAAGATAGAGACTCAGTTAACAGAGCAGCCAACAGCAAATGAAATGTTAAGAGGCTGGATAAGAGTCAATTCAGAAGTGATTATTGTTGTGAACTGCTCTATCAATAAAACAGAATTGAACTGTTTATTGATAAGAACATGAAAAATTATCGGTGTGATTTTTGTTTGTTTCCCTTAAATGTGTTTGGTTTTGTTAAATATACATTTTATTGTTTATGCAGATAAAACTGACCTTAGATTAGCAATCACGAAATGAGTAATTTAGCAATAAATGTGATGAAGATGTTTACATGTTTTTGTGCTCAGAGTAAGAAGAATTTGCTAGAGATCTGTGGAATCTACCTGACCAGCCTCAGCACAACATGATCTTTCACTTTTTCATCGGTAAGTTCAGTTTCTAATCACTGCCATATGTTTTCTGAACTTTCACTCAGTGAAGGAAGGACCATTAAAATCACTAGAGCTTGGAAACAAAGCACCTGGACTTCTTTAAGTTTCCTGAAGACAGTTCACCTCGCATCCAAGAAGCGTCTCCAGTTATAAAATGAAATGGTGGAGAGCCCTGGGTATTTAAACCCTAGTAGGAGTGATCCCAAAAGAGGGCCTGGGAAGGATCTCAAAACTGGATTATAGATGGCAAACAGTTGGACACTTCCAGTGCAGGACCCCTGGGGTGTGGGACAGAGGGAAAGGGTGTGGTGGTATTCTCACTCACTGAAATGAGGGAAACAGGTGTTAGAATGGGTTTCAGATGCTGATCCAAGGTGTAAGTTGTGAATTGCAAAGTCTTTTCACAGGCGCAGGTGAAGCATAGAGGGGTAGGTGGTCAGGGTGAGGTGCAAAGGTAATCCAATGAGTGATCTGTTAAAGTCAGAGTGCTGGGTGGGGAGCAAGGCAGGTGAGCATAGTTGGAGAAACTGCGAGTTGAAGCGATTGAACCAAGGCAGGCTATGGCAGTGAGTCTCAGCAACATCCGGAGATTTTCTGTGAGAAGAAAGTCAAATTTAGGAATAACTATAACCGCGACTAATGAGGGCTAGCAGACAATCTGGGCTGCCGGCTTAGGTGCAGCCTTTCAGCAGTGATGCGGCAGCTCTGCCCAGAGGTGGAAATGCCAGGATTGTGAAAAAAACCCAGCACTCACGCAAACCATGACAATTCCAATCACTTTCTTTTCAAACTCTTTACCATGACCTGGATAACAAAACATTAGAATTCAATGTTTAATCTAACAATGAATAAAACTTCCTGTAAAGAAAGTGACATTGCAGTTCTCATGTTGTGAGATGTGATGTCCAACACCTGCAGGTGCACCTCCTCTTTGAGGAAAAGTCCAAGTTGTTATGGCCAGGGCAGGGAGCAGTTGTCAGGTTGATCAGGTGTGCTGTTCAAGGTATTTTAGCTGAAGATTTGCAGACATGCAATCACTTGTTGAAGGTTTTCCTCTTGTTGTCACGTGTTTTTCTTCCCAATCTATTAAATTTAAACTTATTTTTAGTTCTCATCATAACTCTTGTAAAAACAAAAATGTGAACACCTTTCTCCTTCTAGAAAGCTATAATTTAGAAAAAAAACACTTCACTGTGACGCTTTGGAAAAAAGGATCGATTTAACGATATGCTGAAATATTTAAACTGCAGACAACTATTTTATTTTTATGTCTGTTAAAAGACCTACTTTCCCGAGTCTGGAAGAAATGTCCAATACCTCAAATGTCTTTGGTCAGTTTGTCTCTCTGCAGCTTTCCTTCCAGCAGTTCACCTTCAGGACTACAAGGACTTCCAGGACCCATGCCCCATCAGCTCCTGTAACCCCCAGCTGGGTGACCTGTTGGTTGGTCGTGCTGCTCAGCTCTCAGCGTCATCCACTTGTGGTCTGGATGGACCACAAAATTACTGCATCATCGGATATCTGGAGGTCAAATAGAAAATTCATACACACAAAGTGTGTGTGTGTGTGTGTGTGTGTGTGTGTTAAGTGAAGCAAGATATGTCAGCCTGTGTGTGAATAAACTACAGCTGAACTCATTTTCTCTTTGATTGATGTTTCTGGCTGGTCTTCATACTGAAGCATGTTCAGATCTGTGTCTTTATTATCTGACGCTGTTCTCTTCACCCTGAGGATCATTTCCACCTCTCCCATCGTGTATGCTTTTCTCTTTATTTTCTTTTCCTTCTGATGTATCGTCAATCTTTGCATTATTTCTCCAGCATTCAAAGTTCTTCTGACTGGTGAATCACCCGAGCATGAAAAGGCTCAAAGGATGAACAAGTAAAAATAACAGACAACTTGGCAATGATCCAGTTTTAAATTGTATGTTCAGGCTCTTCAAGCACAGCTTAAAGCATGACTCTGTCTTCTGCATTGATCAATAACAAAATAAATTTGTTATATCATGGAAGATGCTATTTTTGCCTGGGCTAATAGCCTGTTCCATGATTTGTAGGCGTTGGTATAATGAAGAAATAAGCATTACCTCCTTTATGGTGATTGAAATACTTAATAAATGAAATTAACTACAATAAACTACATGAAATATCATTACTACTAAAGTAATGATATTTCATGTAGTTTACTTGTAGTATTATAAACCCAGAGGTAATCATTGATCAGGCTGGTTTATGTTTATTCATAGGAGGGGCAGAAATGTTTCACATGTGACTCTCGGCTACCATATCATCGCTACAACAGCCCAAACAGCCATCGTATTGAGAATGTCATCACAAATTTTGACCTCGAGAGAAAGCTGAAGTGGTGGCAGTCGGAGACTGGTAAGTTTGAGTATTTCTGCAACAACAAACTGTCCAATCAGAGGGAGAAGGAAAACTATGTGAAATCAATATATTAGTTACAAAAAACATTTTGTTTAGGTGGCAGAATGTGTTTGGGTAAGAGAAAGCACTTAGCTGTGCAACTCTACCCCTACTGCTCTGTGTGTGACAAAGAAACACGACTTACTGTTTGTGGAACGTTACAGTTAAAATATGCTATCACAAATAATCTGCAACACTGTAAGTCTGCTCTGTGTTTGCCTTCTGTGCAGGAGTTCATAATGTCAGCATCCAGTTAAATCTGGAGACTATGTTCCAGTTCAGTCACCTGGTCCTCAGGTTCAAGGTATACCTCTAAAGCGTACTGAATTTAATGTTTTTAGGGAATTAACTTAATGTTAGTCAAAAAGTCGTATGAATAGAAAAGAGCCTACACCTTTAACATTTGCCTAATCAAACATTAAAATAATGCTAATCTGCTCTGTGCAGAGTTTTCGGCCAGCAGCCATGTTGGTGGAACGATCAAGGGATTTTGGGCGAAGTTGGACAGTTGTCCGTTACTTTGCAGAAGACTGTTCTCTTCATTTCCCTTCAGTGTCGACTGCGCCCGCCAGGAGCATCGATGACGTTGTCTGTGACAGCAGATACTCTGGATCAGAACCATCCTTAGTTGGAGAGGTAACAATTGTAACTACAGCCAGTGTGAACATGAGCTTTTTTCTATAGCTCCCCTGGGCTTCAGTCATTCTGGACTTTGTCTTAAGAATTCATTGAGACAAAACTGAAACTAATTCACAGGAATGATAAAATGATGAAGTAATATAACAGCAAAGCATTAATGATGCTTTTTTATACTGGTTCTGTGTAAGTAAATATGTTTGTATTTCTTATATTTGTCCTCTAGGTGGTCCTGAAAGCTCTTGATCCTGTCTTTAAAACAGAAAACCCTCATGCACCGAACATCCACGGTGAGGTTTTCCTAAATAGCTGTCACTGTGTTTATATGTAATAATAATAATAATGGATTGCATTTATATAGCGCTTTTCTAGACACTCAAAGTGCTTTACAATTCCACTATACATTCACTCTCACATTCACACACTGGTGGAGGCAAACCATAGTTGCCCTGGGGCAAACTGCGGGGGGGGTCAGGCTTATTTCTTTTATAACGTTTTAACATGGGAGTCTAAGGCTACATTCACACTGCAGGCGAAAGTGCATCAAATCTGACCTTTTTGACCCTATGCGACCCATATCCGATCATGGTATGACAGTGTGAACAGATCCGATCTGGGTCACTTTCGTATGTGGTGCTGAATCTGATACATATATGATGTTTTAGAAAGCGACTGCAGTTTGAATGATCATGTCGCATTAAATCCGTCTTTTACATCACTGACACAGGACAGACGCCAATTATTAGCACCGGAGAAGTGCACGAGAAGACATCGTGGACACTTCCTGGCCAGCAAGTGTAGATGTTAGTAAAACTGTTGGGAAGACAACGTTGGAGAAACGTGAACATTTTATTTGTACTGTATAATCTGCAGATTCTGACAGAAATCTGCAGCTATCCTTTAAAGCACCGCTCCTCTCTAAAACAGCAATAAGGATAATTACTAGGCCATATGTAAATAACAAAATAACTTTATAACTTAAAGCAAAATTGGGAAACATAAGGTCTGAAACAAGTCTTTATATTAAGGTCCATCAGTCAAACAATATTGCTTGCTCTGGGTCTAAACGGAGCGCGTTGTGTGTGACATCTCTTTGCGCATGCGGGCCGCTTTGAGGGTTCACACTAGAGCGTGTTTGCTGTCACATTTTATTTGTAGTGTGAACGAGCAGACCAAAAAAATCTGATTTGATCAAAAAATCGGAATTAAGCATTAAGACCTGCAGTGTGAACATAGCCTAAGGGGACCAATGTGCTGCGAACATTAGAGGAACTGCAGGTTTTAGTCTTTCACCCATTTTTTTGCCTCAGGGGTTTACGCTCTTTAACAAGAGGTACAATAGATGTCTAATGAGCCTCCAATAAATGTATCATTCACTAGCTGGGCCCACGTCGTTATTTGAGGTTTAACAGCTTTTTTTGAATAGATAATAGTGAATGGCTTAAACATGAATTGAACTGCAGTTTGGAGTTGAACTGGAGGCGTCTCCTAGGCCTGGCAGATCCCTCATGTACTAATGTGAAGTGAAGAAGTGAAAGACTTGAAAAAGGAGAGGGAGAGTGGTGCACGAAAATGAGACAAAAGAGCTTGTAGAAATGTATATATATATATATATATAAATATATATATAAATGGTTATATATAGATAAGAGCTGGAAGGGGCGTGTTTAGAGGCGTAGTCCCCCTCCTGAAATTCAGAAAATGTATCTCCAATTATGTTCTCTGCATATTCATCATTGGGAAAAACTTCCCAGCGACAGACTGAAGATAGACCCTAACAAATGGCGCTCAGCAGCCCTGACACTTTTAATGTGTCTGTCAAATGGAACATTTTAATGGGAATAGGGGAAACGTGTAAAACTGAATATTGTTCTGATCATCATCCTCAGATCTGACCACCGTGACAAACATTCGGGTGAACTTCACACGTCTTTTCACACTTGGTGACACACTGCTGAGTCGAAAACGCAGGAACCCTCAGGACAAATATTACTATTCTGTTTACAACATGGTGGTTCAAGGAAGCTGTTTCTGTAACGGACACGCCAGCCAGTGTGTGCCCATGGCTGGAGTCCACAGGGACGTTTTCACCCAGCCTGGCATGGTATGGAGTAGAGCCGGTCTGAAATTATTCGTCCTTCAGTGATTAACTTGATTATTTAAAGTGATTAGTGCTTCCCATCTGTTAGGATTAGTACTAGTACTTGTTTTTGTACTTTGTTAATATTTTATAACAATGACTTATTGCATTATTGTGAAGCACTTTGGTTTTAAATGTGCTATATAAATAAAATTGTATTGTATTGTGATTTAATCAATGTTAACGTGCTGGGTTTTTTGTTTTTAACAAACAGCTTTGAAAGGCGAATCAAGAACTTGAAAGTCAGTAAAAAGAAATTAAAGATGAAGGCAAAAATTGAGAGAAAAGATTATATGTATTTGGGCAGCTGTGGCTTAAGAATTAGAAAAAGTCATCATGCATGTGTGACCTCTGCTATCCACAAATCAGTGGTCTTTGGGTAAAACTGGTGTTCTGGCCAGCAGGGGAAAATAGATGGAGTCCTAATATAACCTCTGCACATTTTTAATCAAATGTGTGTATGCATCATTTTTCCCTCGACATCACACTACACCTGAAACTGCAGTTGAGCTCAGCAGGTAAAGATATTTTCTGATTTCAGGTTCACAGACAATGTGTTTGTAAGCACAATACAGCTGGAGAAAACTGTGAGAGATGTCAGGATTTTCACAACGACTCCCCCTGGAAGCCTGGAGGAGAGGGTGCAGCAGACATCTGCCGAGGTAACTCAAATTGACATAAATGTATCACTTTTTAATGTTTTATTTAAAAAAAAAGAGATTGTTGGAAACATTATCAAAAATATTTTTAGGTTTTTGGCTAATACACAAATGTCATTGTGATTCAGTTGTCAAACTGATGTTTGCAAAATGTTTGCATATTTGCAAAGCCTGAACGTATAAAAAAATAAGAAATCAGTTTTCCCTTTCAAAGAACTTTTGCTGAGGCAGCAGAAGGTCAACTTCCTTCTGTAGAACCTACATCTGTATTACAGATTCATTTTAGATATCAGAATACCTCACATGATATCAAATTACAACTAGAGTAAGTAGTAAGTAGAATTGCTTACATTTGTGGATAGCATATGATTATTAGGGATTTTCAATCATTCTTAAACACATTCCTTTGATGTGAAATGAAATTTTGCTGTCTGGTTAAAAGTCAAAAGTATATGTCCACTTTAATGACTGAATTATTTATTTTGTTCTGATCTATTTTAGATCCAGACAAAGGTTAAATTAAAATAGATGAAAGACACAAAACTAGAAGCTCAGGTGATGCATTTGATGGCTTTTTGTCCCATTTTAAAATTGAATATCAGCACTTTTCAGTAACAATAAATGGTTCTGTGTGTGGTCATAGAACAACCTTGCACAATTTAAGCATGATTTAGACTTTCTACCACCTATTTTTTTTATTAATGTTATAATAAAATAATATTAGTAAATTATAATACATTATTTCAGTCTAAATTTTTATTCAAATCATTTTAATTCTAATAAATGTGTTCACCTTGAATCAGAAAAGTAGAACATGAGCAGCGAAAAAGAAGTAAAATAAAATAGCTCTGTTTCCTGTTGCCTCGATTGTAGAGGGGGACTTTAAACAGGAAATAAGCAGGGAAGAGGTCAGCGCGGATTCAGCAGGTAGGGAACATAAAATCAGCTGTAATGTCTCAGTGTGGGGAAAACAATCACAACCATTTCTGCTGAGAGCTTCAGTCCATTTTCTTACACAGCTGAATTCAACCAGATGTGAGCAGATGTTTCCTGACCTGTCCTGGCTGAGTCCATCCTCTACCCTGACAGTACCCTGTTTATGCTGTATTTATATTACACTATAGAGTTGGTATGAATTCAGTCAGTGAGTCTCTGCTGCAATTGATGGAAGCTAACTGTGACCATGATCCCACAGCCACTGTGCAGCAGTCACACTGTTCTTTACTTTGAACCCATCACAGTGCAGTAAACTCTCCTGTTCATCCTGCACTAACCTGCAGCCTTTAAATAACACAGTCTGCCTCAGTTTGTTTAGCAGCAACTTTATGAACAAACATCATGTGTCACGTACAGATTCAGAGACATGAGGACTTCCATGTAGGGCTGCCACAAACGATTATTTTTGCGATTAGTCGACTAATCAGATCATCACCCATTGGACGTAAAACATACAGCTTATTGCACCAGCAGCATCTGCTCTTATATAACTATCATTAGCTTACAGCTGTAAGTGTTTAAGGTCTGTGCTAACTAAAAATAAAGACAAGATGATAGTTTATTAAATTTTAATGAAATTTGCAGATTGTTTCGGTGAAGTTTAATAAACTCCTTGCTATCTAAAATATAACAGGACACTGGAGTAAATTCTGGAGCATCTCACACTTCTGATAATCAGCTGTCTGCTTGATGTTTATTCAGCTGTGTAAAAACTATAACTTTAATCTCAGACAAACCGATTTACTCAGGAACAAATAAAACACTAAAAAAAAAAAAGCCAAACAACAACATTTTTAAGTTATCTAAGTGACTCATATATCGTGTTTAACCTGAGTAGCGAAAGACGGCGGTGGGTTTGAAAATGATTTGCCGGTGTTCTCACGGGCTCTAGTGAGCCTCGCCCCCGGCTAGCTATCGAGCTAGTGGGTAACAGATGTCTCCAAAAACGTCGGAGCGCTTTTGAAAATATGTGGTGTCCTGATAAACTGAGCAGATATTTGAGGTTTACACAGCTACATTCTCGCCTGAAAATATGTTAAACGTTTATTTTGTGACCCAGAAAGAATAATAAGAGTAACATTAAAACTAACTAGCTGCCGCCATTGTTGGAAACTAAGCTGGGCTGCGCTATGAATTCTGGGTCAGAGCTACTTTTTCTTCTTCGGGGTTTAACGGCAGCTGGCATCCTTGTACATGCAGTGCTGCCATCTTCTGTTTCAGTCCGTTATTACACTCTTAAATCCTGCTACTTATTCCTGCGTCTTTTGGGATCTTACAAAGCTTCAAACGACGCGTCAACTATTAAATCAGTCGTTGACGATTTTGATAGTCGACGTAGTCGTGACTAGTCGACTAACCGTGGCAGCCCTACTTCCATGTGAGCTTTAAATGAGGATCCTTCCTTTAATTCTAACCTCTCTCCTTTCTCTCCTTCTTTCTTATCTGTCTCCATCTCTGAGTGAAATTAGCTTTCTGCCTTTTCTCTCCCATTAGAAATAAACCAGCTGGACCTTTGACATTATTTATCAACATAAATTAATACAAATTAAAAATAGGAATAGGAGGAATAAAATTCAGTAAAATTTTACACTCCAATCTCATTTTCTGGCAGAATTTTTGGAGTTTAAAATTATAAACCTCTGACCATTATTGTCTACAAGGTTAAAATGTGAATGTTAAACAGCACTTCCTGTTCTTACAGCAAAGAGGTGGCTGGGCAAAAGGAACAATAAAGGATTGTATCAGTTTGGCCAGAAAACATCTTGATGATCCCCAAGAATTTTAGGGAAAATACTCTGGGGACTGACAAGACAAAAGTTAAACTTTTTGAAAGGTGTGCACCCCATTACATCTGGCATAAAACTAACAGCATTTTAGAAAAGCAACATTATAGCTTCATTAAAATATGGTGGTGATAGTGTGATAGTTTGGGGCTGTTTTGCCTTCTCAGCACCTGGAAAACTTGCTGTGGTAAGTGTAACCATGAAATTTGCCATCTACCAAGACATCCTGAAGGAGAATAGCAGGCCATCTGTTCATGACTTCAAGCTGAAGCGCACTTGGTTTCTGTAGCAGGACAATAATCAAAACCCAGCAGCAAGTCCACCTCTGAATGGCTTAAAAAACACTTTGGAGTGGCCTAGTTAAAGTCCTGACCTTAATCCAATTGAGATGCTGTGGCATCACCTTAAAAAGGCAGTTCATACTCCAAAAACCTCCAGTGTGGCTGAATTACAACAATTCTGCAAGGATGAGTGGGCCAAAGTTCCTCCACGGCTGTAAAAGTGTCATTGCCAGTTAATACAAATGCTTGATTGCAGTTGTTGCTGCTAAGGGTGGTCCAACCAGTTATTAGGTTCAGGGGGCAATCACTTAATCACACAGGGCCATGATGGTTTGGAATTGCCCCCCCCCAATAATAAACCACTTCATTTAGAAACTGCGTTTTGTGTTCCGTTTTGTTATCTTTGTTTTATACTTAAATTTGTTTGATAATCTTAAACACCTCTGTATCTTGTTTGTTGACATGATTATTTTTTTCCATAACTTTTATACTTTAAAATGCTGTTTTCTGTCTTTCTTAGCATGTAATTGCCACAGTCACTCGGACTCGTGTCACTTTGATGCAGCTCGTTACGAAGCGACTGGAGGTGTGAGCGGCGGTGTGTGTGATGACTGCGGCAACAACAGGATGGGGCCTCAGTGTGAACAGTGTCAACCTTTTTTGTATCAGGATCCGCAGAGAGCGAAGGATGACCCACAAGCCTGCATACGTAAGCTTTTATTGTTATTTTACTTTTTGAATATTCATGCTCTCACTGTTCCTGTAGAAATGAGTCTCACCTTTTTCTGTTTCTATTATTTTCTTTCATTGCTGAAGTGGTGCGGCTGGATGTTTGTCAGAATGCAGCTCTTTATGGGATATTTTCTATGTTAACAGTAATGTCTGAATGTCAAACCCAGTGCTTTATGACTTTTACCAACATGGTGCAGTAACAGTCTCCATTAACTCAGTGAAAGCTGATAGTAAAATATGTTTATGGTACAGGTATTCAGATATTCGTTAAGTTGCTTGAAGACATTTCACCTCTCATCCGAGAAGCTTCTTCAATTCTAGGTGGAGAATCCCAGAGTTCAACCATTTGACCTTAGAACTGAAGAAGCTTCTCAGATGAGAGGTGAAACATCTTCAAGCAACTTAAAGAAGTCCAGACGCTTTTCTTTCCAAGATCCTTAGACTACAATGACCTGGATGACTGAGAACCTTCACAGACAGTTGTTCTGGTAATTAAATCTCAGCAAGTTTGTGGCTGATGGAGTCGTGCTTGGTCCATGAATTTGACTTGGTCCATAAGCTGTTTTCTCATCAAATGGGCTCCTCACCACAGCCCATAATGACGCTTAGGCCGGTGTCCCAGTGGACCGATAAGTCCACTCCTGGCTCCAGTATAGCACTACATTTCTGATCAAGATGGCAGTAGATTTGGGTGTAGTGTTTTTTTCAGTTTATCACAGCTATGGTATCATGCATAACTTTTGTCGCAAACAGAATGTGTGTAATTGCCAATTTCAATCACACTAGTAGCAGACTGTCTATCTGTAGTTGATGGCACAATAACGAGAGCACTGTTTATGTTGATATGACTGTAGCCTCAGGAGGAGGGTGATTACCCAACACAGATCAGCCCCTTGTTTCTCAGGGAAGCTGTCTCATAACAAGATGATGATTATTGTATGGTCTTTAATTTATAATGTTGTTTTGATCTGGTCCTTTAGAAATAAATCTACATTGAGTGAAATGACGTAACAGCTTTGGGATGATGATGTCATACCATGTAATGGTGATGTGTTTCAGCATGTAACTGCGATCCAGCTGGTTCACGTGGCGGCGGTCAGTGTGACGCTCTGAGCGGTCAGTGCGTATGCAAAGAAAATGTGGAGGGTCAACGTTGTGATCGCTGCAAACATGGCTTCTTCAGCCTGAGGCAGGATGACCCCACGGGTTGTCAGGGTGACCAAACAACTTTATTTGTCCTGTTGTCATTCTCAACAAAGGAGCTCCTGCTTGTGTGTATATGATGATTTCAACGAGCTGAAGGTATGAGCATGACAGAAACTTTCAGGCTGACTGTGTGTGTGTGTGTGTGTTTCAGCGTGCAGGTGTCATCCTTTGGGGAGTGTTGGGTCATGTGATCAGCTAACAGGAACTTGTGAATGTGACCCAATGGCAAGTGGACCGCTGTGTGATCGGTGTCTGGTAGGCCACATCTGTAAAATAAGTAATTTACTCTTTAGCTTCCTTTCATCCTCATTAAATTTAATTGATAATAGAGCTGGGAAATAATTCAAACAAATAATAATCCCAACCTAAGGAATATAATGTACACAGATAGGTAATGCCAGGATTCAAGTGCCTGTGTCCTGCCTGCTTTAGATGTGCCATGGATCCAACACAGCTGATTTAAATGGCTAAATGACTTCTTCAGCATGTCTTGAAGTTCTCCAGAGGCCTGGTAATGAACTAATCATTTGATTCAGGTGTGTTGACCAGGATGAGATCTAAAACCTGAAGGACATTGTCACTTGAGGCCTGGCGTTGCCTACCCCTGTACACTGTTAAGTGCTGATTTTTACAACCAAACAACCTCTGGCTAAGCAGATGCCACAACACAGAGGAACTACCTGGTTAGGCCAGGACGCTGCAGTCTATTTACACCTACAGGCCAGTGGACACTCTTTCAATGGTGAGGATGTATCGTGGACAGGGAGGAATGCTGGTTTGAGCATGGAGTCAAGGAGGCCATTTACAAAACTGAGCTCACAGCCCATTGTTCCTTCAGTGGTTTTAGTTTTAATCATTGTGCAGATGAACTGCTCATAAGGTTGGAAACCTGCAATCAGCTGAGACTGAGAAGTCACATGATGATGACGAAATGTGTCTCCCACTGAAAACATTTCTATAGTTCGTGGACCCCATGGGATTTTCTGGGACTTGGAGATGGCAGTCATAGAAAATAGAGTGGTTGCTGTTGAAACTGCCCCTAGTCATAAAAAAGAGAACTGTGATACACAGCATCAACAGGCTTAAGAGCGCTGGCAGTTAAAGACTGCACAAATTTTTTTGTATACAATATTAAACCCAGTATTTAGTTTCCTCATCAGTTCCACAACACAAGTAATAAAATCTCAAATTTCATCTAAGAAGATACTGAAGTACTAATAACATCAGTTACTGTCATGTAGTGAGAGCATTTTCCATCCCGGATGTGGTAACACGGATGTAGGTAGTGATAACAATGGAAAATCAAAATATCTGAATCACATTAAAACTATCTAATAAATATAATGCTGTGGTCATTCCTGAAGCAGCAAGAAGAAGAAGAACAAAAACTGTATGATTTGAAGGCACATAAAAACTCATTCAAACTCTGCAAGCATTGTCTGAATTTTCAAAATAAATGATGAATGAGTTTTAAAGCATAAAACAGTGTTTAAGTAAACTATATTTTGTCCTTAGTTTGAAATGATTGCCTGGACACAGTGATTCTAAAGCAAATATCACAACATTTTAGCCAGTCTGAGTGAAAGAAAAGTCTGATTTTAATGTCTTTTAATGTGTTTGTGTTCAGCCAGATTTCTGGGGTTTGGGAAACTCTGTGTTCAGATGCTCACCTTGTAACTGTGATATTGGCGGAGCTCACGGCAGCACGTATGTTTTCTTTCTGTCTTTATTTTGTGTGAAACATAATAAAAAGTATTGAATAAAGATCAACAGTCAGTTTGATCTGAATCACAGGTTAGTTTGAGAAAGAAGAAAAATTAACAGGAAGCACCAACTGAATACCAGTAAAATAATCAGAAAAAACAGTTTATTACCTTATAGGTATGGCACGCTGTTGTGAGCTGGAAATTCATCATAAAAGCAGTAATTAGACTCTTAATAACTGACACCATAGAGCCTCCAGTGTGTCACTTCCTGTCTTTTGGGGGGATTTCCTGTCCCGTCAGGTGTTCTCCAGAGGATGGACAGTGTCGCTGTTTACCCAACATGATTGGTCGGCGATGCTCTGACCCTGCACCTGGGTACTTCTTGCCTGCACTGAATTATTTCCTCTATGAGGCTGAACTCACTTTCCCACTGCTAGGAGGAAGGTCTTCTACAATTCCTCCTCCATCGCCTTCTTCTTCTGCTGATCCATCATCTTCTTCTCGGGTGTGTAACAGATGACAAGCCACCTGACACAGAGCTTGGAAAGAAAGTGAATGGAGTTCTTTAAGATAGATAGATAGATGCAGCATTTTGTGAGAAAAGTTGCGAGACATGTAAAGAAGGTAACTAAAAGGAGTATTCAACTGACAATTCTATGTCAACTATTGCAGATGATTTTAAATAAATTTTTAATATCTTGTAGATTTTAGTACAACATGGCGGTGCACATAGTCGCAGTTGTTTAAGGGCCCCCAATTAGGTGATCTTCTTTTTCTTTTTGTTTCCTTTTCTTTTTCTTTTGTTTCCCTTATTGTGTAGCCAAATTCACCTTAAGTCATTGGGAATTATACAACATCAGTTATGACAGCCAGAACCCCGTTACCAGCGATTATCAGTGGATCAACAACATCCCAGAGAACTGCCTGCGGTGCTAATAACAGCAGTCTACATACCACCAGACGCTAATGCTAGCACAGCCCTTGCCTACCTGAACGACACGATCTCCGAACAGCTACGGACATATCCAGAGGAAGTACACATCATCGCAGGGGACTTTAACAAAGCATGCTTAAAAACTGTGCTGCCTAAATTTGTACAACATGTGAAATGCCACATGAGAGGGAATAACACCTTGGGCCATGTTTACTCAAATATTAAGCAAGCCTACAGATCTGTTCCCCTCCCCCACCTGAGTATGCCCGACCACCTCTCCCTGCTCGTTGTCGCGGCATACACACCACTCAGGAAAAGGACAAAGCCCACCATCAGAAACATTAACACCTTTTCTAAGGAAGCTCTGGCTCAGCTGCAGGACTCTTTTGCCCTCACAGAGTGGCATGTCTTCGAACATGGCGACCTATAGACCCACACATCTGCAGTGGTGAGTTATGCACTGCATGGACACTGTCACCACGGAAAAGTAGGTCCAGGTCAGCCCCAACTGTGAAACCTGGATGACGAGTAAAGTTCAGGAATTGTTAAAAGCACACAACTCTGCATACAAATCTGGGGAGCACGATATGTATATCAGAGAAAGAGCAGACCTTAAAAAAGGCATCAGAGCAGCAAAACCGGACGATTCAAATAAACTATCGGATCACCTCTCAGACAACAACTCCAAGAAGGTATGGGAGGGCCTGAAACACATCACCAACTACAAAGGCAATGGGACAAATACGGATAACATGGACATCTCATTAGCAGAGGAACTTAACCACTTCTTTAGCCGCTTTGAGAGAACTGTAGACACACCTACCATGCACACCGCTCTGCCACAGCCTTCTCTGAGCACAGCCCTCACACATTTACTCTTCAAGAAAACTAGGTTTGCAGAGCAGTACCAGAGAAAAGCTGCTGGCCGAGATGGAATACCTGGGAGTATCTTCAAAGCCTGTGCCGACCAGCTGGCTCCTGTTTTCACCAGACTATTGGACCTCTCCCTGTCACATGCCACTGCCCCTCATTGCCTGAAATCAGCAACAATAGTTCCGAGTCCACCACCATCAGTGCTCCAGTGGTCGCAAAGTTCTTCAAGAAGCTGGTCTTAAAGCACATAAAGGACTGCATCACACCTAGTTTGGACCCCAACCAGGGTCGGCAACCCTGGGCACGCGTGCCACAGCTGGCAAGCTAAGGGTTAACTGATGGCACAACCATAGCTGGACTGGCCATCGGGCATATCGGGCATTTGCCCGGTGGGCCAATAGTGAATTTTGTTTTTATGGGCCAATGTTTTTTTGTTTGTTTTAGTTTTTGTAACGGTATAAACAATGAAAGGTGGTGTATTGGCCAGGTGCTGGCCAATGTGTAAAAATAGCTCAGTTGAAGTTATGAACTGTTTCTGACAGAGAAATAACACCAGGATACTTTTCTAAGCACCTGACACCTGGTAACTGTGCAGGGGCATGTCTAGCAAAGTTTTGCCAGGAGGCCAGGCAGGGCATTAACAGGGAAAGGGGACACATACTTTTCTTTCTTATTCTCATTAAAAATGCCTCGCTTTAAGTTTTTATCTGATGTAAAATGTATAGAAATCATACCAACAAGACGGTGTACATCACTGTCACAACAGTGTTTATTTTCATTAAAAGGCTTTATGATTTTCCCTGCAATACCTGGGGGGCTGGTCTGTAGTCAAAATGCCCAGGCTGATTTTTATTTGTCCCAGTCCAGCCCTGGGCACGACATGCAGTGAATTAATCTGAGAAGGTGCATTAAAAAATAAATGGCCGGGCCAGTGGTACACATTGCAAATTAACTAGCATAGACACATTAGTTGTGTCGCTTCTTAATGACGGTAACTTGGCTAACAACCCCAACTACCAGGTTCAACGTGTAATTGGCTAAAAATAACTTCGCCTACCAGTGAGAGGGATGTTGCTAGCTGGCAGTTTTTTCAAGCGATGTTGAAATTTCTACATTCCAACACTTCGAATGCTTCAGGAGCTCGACTCTATGAGGGTCAAAGTTTGCAGAACTACGAACGCAGCGGAAATCCATAGCTGTGCATGTTCATGGAGCTTTTTCACCTGCTGGACATCACTCCCAGTCAAGTTTTACTGTCTTCAGTGTTACGGCCGAGCGGGCCAGGCTGTGGGTGTGGACTCAAATGCAGACACAGAGGGAAGAAAAACGGGTGTGAACACAGTGCTTTATTTGCTGTGCCTAGTGAACTTAAAAAGCAGGAAACTATGAATGGTATGAACTGTGGAAGCTATGAACTGAGAACTGTGAGGCCAAACTGTGAACATGAAACTCGGAGTGCTATGACTAGGTGCTAGATTTCACGGATGGATCCGGGGAATGGGAAAAAGGGGCAGCGGCTTGGATGGAGGTACGCAGTCACTATAATGAGAGGAGACAAGTTGTCAGTGGCAGTCTAGTGAATCACAGCTGAAGGATTAGACTATGGTGGTTAGGGCTTACGCGTTGCAGGTTTAAAGTGTCATGCGAGGAGGGGGTGTCCAGAGAGGATCCAGAATATGCTTGGAGTGAGGGGCTTGGCAGGGAGGCAGGCAGGTGTAGTCCGATGATGGAAAGGAAGCAACCAGATGACAGAACCAGCGTCCAGGCGGAGATGTGAGTAATCTAGGTTGGGAAGCGCGACTGCCAGGTGGGTCCTATGACAAAGAAAACACGGTGAGGAGAAAAGCAGTAGTTAAGGGTTCTCACAAGGGCTTGGCGGCCTAGCACTAACATGAGTTAGCAGAAGATCTGGCAGAGGTCTGTTGTGAATGCTGGTCTTATATGCTGGTGACTTGATTGGAACCAGGTGTGGAAGCTGATTGGAGTCTCTGCCTGAAGGTGGAGCCCAGCGGAGTGGAAAAACCCCGTACTCACCTGGACCATGACATTCAGAACATTGCAGAGGCCTTATTGACAGTATTTGGCTCTACATATCTGTGTGAGCAGATTTTCTCTCACACAAAAAGTGTCGTGAGGTAGCCATCTGAATGGTGGACACTCATAGACCTGTGTCGCTGATTGGAAGACCAGAGATCACATTAACATGTTTATCCCTGTATTAACAAACATGCCATATTGGCCCAGTTTATTTCTCTTATCATTGTTGTGAGGAGACCATAAATAGCATTTATATTTTCTTTTGTACAGTTCATTTGCTGTTACTTTTTATCCATAACAAGAACTCTGTATCTTTTTTTGTTTCAAAATAGCTGATAACTATTCGCTGATAGCTGCCAACATCTGCGAACAAATACTGTATAATTCTATTAAGTTGTTCTATATAGTGTGTAACTGTCAATATAGAGCATTGTTAAATTTATTACTAATGCAATCATACAGCACACTGACTTCTGAGGACATTTTAGATGGCACTCATCATCTGAAAGGTTGCCGACCCCTGCTATAAGGCAAACAGGTCCACTGAGAAAGCAATTTCCACTGCCCTCCACTCTGCTCTGCATAACCTGGAGAATGCTGGGACTTCAGTAAGGATGCTCATCATTGATTTCAGCTCAGCCTTTAATAGCATCATCCCAGACATTCTTATAGTCAAGCTGGTAAACTTAGACTTCCCCCTTGCTACATGTGCGTGGTTCAAAAACGTTCTCACAGACCAATCACAAAGAGTCAAGGTGGGCAACCAGAGATCATCCACCCAGCACTGGCTCACCACAAGGATGTGTGTTGTGTCCACTCCTATACACCATCTATACCAGTGACTGCACCCTCACACATCCCTGCAACATCATCATCAAATTTGCAGATGACTCCACTCTGATGGGGCTCATCACCGATGATGACGACACCGCCTACAGAGATGAGATCCAATGTCTGACAGAATGGTGTGACTACAATAACCTAACCATAAACACCAGGAAAACCAAGTAAATGGTCATGGACTTCTGCAAGAAAAAAAACTCATCCCCCTCCCCTATCCATAAAAGGTGACCACATTTCCGAGGACCTATACTGGACAACTAACACATCAGCCCTGGTGAAGAAATGCATGATGCAACCATACTGTTCCAATGCAATGTGTGCACACGTGTGTATGTGTGCACAAGTCTATGTTTGTGATCGGGAATGAAGGATAAAAAGCGCTGCCGTAAAGGCTGGTGTAGAAGCACAGAAATGATGGCTCACTTGACCGCGGTCTGAATTTTAATTGAATTAAAGAAGTCCAGTTGCTTTCATTCCAAGCTCCTTAGGCTACCATGACCTGAATGACTTAGAACCTACACAGCTATAGTTCAGTATTAATATGTGTTTATAGGTAAAATTGTCTTTTTACAGTGCATTCAGCAAAGTATTCACAGCATTTTGTTCGTTCTACATTGTGTAATGATACAGCCTCAGTCTAAAATTCATTGCATTCATTTTTTTCAACTCATAATTCTACGCACAATACCCCATAGTAGCAAAGTAAAAAAGGTTTACTCGAAATTATTGCAAATTTATTAAAAATTAAAAAAAATTATATCATGTACATAAATATTCATAACCTTTCCTCAATTCTTTGTTTAAGCATGTTTGGCTGCAATGGCACCTTCAAGTCCTGTTGAGTACAATGCTACAAGCTTGGCACACCTGTTTTTCTGCAGTTTGTCCCATTCTTCTTTCCTAGACTATTTAAAAGTGGAATGAGAGGCAGAGTGTTGCGACTTTCATCCGTAAATAAAGCTGCAGCCGGCTGAGTTGGTTGTGTCCCTGTGACGCGCCTCCAATAATCCATAGTGAGTCATACTAGTACTTTGCGCATTTATTTTAAGAACAAAACAAGAACAAACATTTGCGCTTTCAATCAATTTCCAACTAGCGCATGGATTAACTGGTGTGCCAAAAAATGACGGTCAACAGAAAAGTTTGCCCACAAACCACTCACCCAACACACCTGCTGCGAACACCGACATCAGGTAAATAGACTGTGACCACACCCACATACCATCACCTGAGACGCAGGTAAAGCTATACACCTGTGCCACCAAAACAAAAAGGAAAAACATAAACATTGACTTTGGCTCTTACACAGAGCCTTCAGTTTTCAAGCCCCTCTTCTGTGGAACCAACTTCCAGGTTGGATTCAGAAGACAGTGCTGTGGAGCAGGCAGGATAAGGGACCCAAATGCAGGACTCAGAAATGGAAAGTTAAACTCAGAGCACAGATTTATTGCTGGGAAAACTCTTCATAGAAATGAACTCAATCAGAAACACGGAAATAGACACTAAAGTGTGCAATGGAACCTAAAACAAGAAAAAAGGAAATGAACCAGAACTAAAAGCAAGTCTGAGCTCTGTCTGGACAGCACCTTTCTTATCTTAGCTGTGTGCTTAGAGTTGTTGCACTGTTGGAAGATAAACCTTCGTCCCAGTCTGAGGTCCAGAGTGTTCTGGAGCAGGTTAGGATTTCAAGGATATCACTATACATTGCAGCATTTATCTTTCCTTCAACAATTACTAGTCTCCCAGTTCCTCCTTCTGAAAGTCATCCCCATAGCATGATTCTATATCACCGTGATTCCCTGTAGCAATGGTGTTGAGCATATAATGCGCCGTGGCTGGTTTCTTCTAGACGCGATGCTTGGCAGTCAGGCCAAAAAGCTCAATCTTCATTTCCTCAGACCAAAGAATTTTGTTACTCATGGTCTGAGAGTCCTTGGTATGCTGTTTAGCAAACTCTTGATCCTTTTACTGAGGAATCTCTTCCATCTGGCCACGCTACCATACAGGTCTGATTGGTGGAGTGCTGCAAAAATGGCTGTCTTTCTGGAAGGTTCTCGTCTCTCCACAAAGCAACCATGGAGCTCTGTTAGATTGAGCATTAGGTTCTTGGTGACCTCTATAAGTAAGGACTTCTAGCCCATTCCTTCAGCTCCCTAACGGTTTGCTGAGCAGCCAGGTTTAGGAAGAGTAATAGTGGTTCTAAACGTCTATTTATGAATAATGCAGGCCGCTGTGCTCATTTGGGATCTTTAGAAATGTTTCTGTTCCAGATCCGTGCCTCAATACAGTCCAGGCTCAAAGGTCTACAAACAATTCCTCCTTATAGCTACATGTTATTTGTTTGTATTTTAATTTTTAATAAATTTGCAAGACTTTAAGGGAAACTCATTTTACTTTGTCATTATAGGGTATTCTGTGTAAAAATTTGAGGTGAAAAATGATTTTAATCCATTTTGGAATAAGGCTCTAATATATGGGCAGAAATCTGTGCCATCAGAAACTGAATTTGAATGAGTTCAATTTGAATTTGAATTGCTCAGATTGAATCTGAATTGTAACTTGAATAAATGCTTTTGAAAACTGAATTTGAATTAGTCTAATTTGAAATTGAATTTATGGTTTGAAAATGAATTGATTTGCTTTGAAACTGCATTTTATCCTTTAAAAATTCAGCTCTCGAATAATTTCAGATTCACTTCTCACCATTCAGTTTCAGTTCTACAATTCAATTTCAGTTCCAAAATTCAGTTTTTTGGAACTTACATCCGGTTCCGGTTCAAGCGCCGATTAATAGAACTACGTTTTACTGGCGGACCGAAAGTGTTACTGACGGGAATCTACAGCGTCTTGAGCTGAATTAAGACTTCAGAAGTCATTCGTCATGTCGAATGACCAGCGGATGAACTCTCAGGTTGGTAATAAATGTATTACATGTATAAGACCTGTCTCTACGTCATTGCCGCCGTTGCCTTCCACGCGGCCGGCCTCCGGACCCGCTCTGTAGCCGCTGCCGTCTTCCACGCGGCCGGCCTCCGGACCCGCTCTGTAGCTGCCGCCGTCTTCCACGCGGCCGGCCTCCGGACCCGCTCTGTAGCAGCCGCCGTCTTCCACGCGGCCGGCCTCCGGACCCGCTCTGTAGCCGCCGCCGTCTTCCACGCGGCCGGCCTCCGGACCCGCTCTGTAGCCGCCGCCGTCTTCCACGCGGCCGGCCTCCGGATCTGTTCTGCCGGCCACTGCCACTTTTTCCGGCCCCGGAACAGCTGAATTGTGAACTTTTGTGCTGTCGCCCCCCAGGTTGACCTTCTGACCTCTTTGGACATTTGCCTCCCTGTTTTGAACTGTTTTTGTGTCTTTGTGGGCTCAGTTTTGGTTCATGCTCCTCGTCTTTGTTTGGTTTTGTTCCCTCCGTCCGGGTCCCCCGCCTCCCGCCCTGGGTGGGTTGTTCTGTTTGTCTTGTGTTTTGGTTCTCGGGTTTGGGCTGTCGGGAGCCGGCCCTTGGGGGGGGGGGGGGGTGATGTCATGATCCTGGGCCATGTTGGCCCAGCAGTCTTAGTATTCATGTCTTTTTGTGTATTGTTCCTTATTTGATTTCCCCTTGTGACTTTTAATATGCAAAACACACTAACATTTTTATTGCAGGATTATAGGTCCAGGGTGGTGCTGCTCCAGGGGAGGAGATGCCCTGCTGTTGCCTGGGACATGATCTGGCTACCCTTTTTCTTTCAGACAGGAATCTGAGTTTGATGAGTTGACGCATGAGAGTGTCCATGCGTCAAGTGGTGGGGTCCAGAATTAACACTAAACAATGTTTACTATTATTGTTGCAGTGAGTTGTGTGATTAACCGTTTATTTACATGTTCAGATGAGGCTTTGATGGCCTATAAGTGAAGTTCACTGAACTAAAGAATGTGGTTTGATGATTGTTGACGTGCTCTCCAAATAGAAGTTTTTCTGAAATACAGGTGCAGCAGTGAGACGCGAGAAACATTCCAGGCATAGCGGACAGCCCAGGCAGTGGTTGAGGTCAAAGGTCAAGCTGGTTGGGGCCCATCATGAGATCAGACCTTGAAGCCACAGCAAGGACCATTTCAACTGCCTGCAAAATAGCGAGAGACCCTCCTGGATTTATCAGAGCCACTGCAAAGAGGTCGAGGTCCCAGGAAACCCCGGCACCCCCAAGACAGCACAATAGAGAAATCTCACACTTGGTTGTTTCAGTGGTGAGGGGGGAGTGCTGATTGAGCCCCCGTAGGGTAAGCTCGCACTTCAACCTCCAGCCTCTGATCAACTCTAGGGCAACCAAGTGCGAGGCGTGACGCACCTGTGTGCAACCATGGGAAGGTGGACCCTCTTGGTTACCTTGACTACGACGCTCACCTTTACAGGACCCCAGCTGGTGCCGGAATCAGCTGAACCAGGAGGAAGGCAGAGAGGATGGACACATGACAACTCTCACCTAAGAGACATGATGCAAGACCACATCCCTCCATGGATGAATAATGCCTGGTACCGTTATATCCACGACAGAACAAAAGCAGAATCGGCAAATACAGACTATTATGTCTGTTCCCATCTACCCAGCACGGCAACATACCCCACACTATATATGTTCCTGGACCAACTCTCAGGGAAGAACTACTCTATGATATTAGCAGAGAAAGGGGACTTTGTGTCCTCTTCAACAACACATGCTGCATTTACATAAAGAAGACGCACATTCATCAAACATGACTGACGCCCTGAATGTTTTGAGACAGATCCAGCAGGCCCAAAATCAGGACTATCCATGACGAAAAGGAGTGCCTGAGAGGATCGTCCACAAGATGGGAGCTGAGGCCAGGAGAGAGACTTCAGGAGGATCAGAGATCATCTTCAGCACAGCAGACATCACACAGAGAGCTGTGCTACTGAGCTTCCAGGAGATCAAGAGGAGACTTCCCACAGCAAGATTTTAAATACAATGAAAGATTCAATGTTGACGCTGAGGAAGACAACTAAGGTGTACGACGTGCTCTGCCTTAAACCTTCAGCAGCGTTGGAAGGAGTCTAAGGATGACATCATGATTCTGTGAAAAGCACAGGAACCAGAAGCTATGGTGGTGATAACAGCAGTTTCCTATGAGGTCTGCAGCTTTGGAAATAGCTGAGACCCATGTTGACAAACAACAAAACTAACTGGTATGTTTGAATGTCTATTCTACATACATTTGGACTCTGGTCCTATGGACAGTGATGGAAACAACTGGAAGAGACATTTATGACACCCTGCAGAACTCAAACCACTCTGCAGAGAGACATGTGATTGCACACCCGGAGGAAGCATCACCAAGATGGGATGTTTTTGAAAATGTTATCTTCTTATTTTCACTATTAAATTAACAATTTCTTTGTTTGTTTGTAGGATGCAGTTTGCCATGAGATGAGATCAATGGGGAATGGGATATCCGCTAATACCTTTGTTAAACTCTGTACTTTTACAGTGATTTAGGGTGATTTGACGTATGCTGAGTATAACAATGTTGGCATTGAAACTGTCAGACATGAGGTATTCATAACTGGAAACTTTTCTAGCATAAAGGTCAATAAAGGGGGGAATGTTAGGTTTTGTATTGTTGATTGTCATTTATGCTTAGAAACATTTACTCATATATGCTTAGAAGTGTATAATCAATTGTAGATTGAAAGAATGTCTCATCCTAGGAGGTCTGTAACAACTCTGTGTAGCATGAAGAGGGGAGTGCGTTCACTCCTCTACAGAGTGTGTTCTGGCATAGATCACACCCCCTAGGAGAGGTTTTATCTTTTCTTGATATATGGTATAGCAAACACATGTATATCTGTTTGAGTGTAAGAGCCTTTTGTTTAGATGGACCTGTTAGACTCCTGGCACCAGCTTTGGGGAGTCTTCACAGGGTCACATCTTGACCTCACACACACAGTATTCTTTGTTCACATGTATACCTATGTAAGATGTTATATGTTAATGACCCAATGCATATTCATGTCACCACAATAAAAGGAGTGCTCTGGGGAGTCTGGCTGAGAGTCTGACGGAGGTCAAGTGGTGGGACGACACTTGGCTCCAGCCAGATCTCCCTCATGCATGAGTGAACCAGAGAACTTTGGTGCCTTGAGTCTTGCTTTTTGCTGCGTAGCAGATTGTCCTTAACGTTCCAGCGAATAGGTTTATGCTACAAACCTATCATTCCCCATCACATTCATCACCTGTTCCTCTGGTGTCTCTGATTGGAGCACGCAGGTGTGTGGAGCAGAGTGAAATCACACACCTAATGCTGTTTTATTCAACCTGGATCTTAGAAGTTTTGATTAACATTAAACATCGTTTAAACTGTATGTGTCTGTATCATGGGATGGATACACCCTTAACAAAACAAAGAAAATATGACAAAACCAAGTTTCCCCTCATGCTGTCGGACGCGCCTCGAGGAACCAGCTCCATTTAAAACATCACAGTCAGCTGTAAAGTGTCGTTTCAGTTTTTATACAACGTCAAAGAGCTTCATGTTTGAACAATCAGCTTATGAACAGGAATAAGAACTGCACGGTCTGGTTCTGGTTGGATGCAAACAAACAGCTGTGTGTTAATCCAGCAGCAGGACATGCTGGAGGATGGAGCTCAGCTGAAACGACCCATGAAGTCCTCACCGACTCTCATGTTTACCATCAGGACCAATCCCTGCAACTGAAATATAATCTACTAAATATCAGAGTTGAGAAGGTTGTGTTAGCGTGTGGTGAGTGCAGGATGGGGAACTCCATCCTAACGACAAATTTCATTTCCTTAAAAAGGCATCAAGAGAAGCTTTGAAGGTAAAATGAAGGTTTTAGTGTGAAACTGTTTTATCACAGCTGCAGGAAGCTGCAGATTTATGAATACACAGAAGGATTTAGTTTCACATATTTCCAGACAAAGCCATAAATGCTTCTTAATCAATGCCAGTAATATACTGCTTCCTGCTTTTAAGCTTGGGCGAGCCGTAGATGCTGAAATATTGCACCGTTCTTACAAATAAAGCAAACAAATGAAGAAATGTATTTCTATGATCTTACTCCATGGCCACATTCATACATGTGAAAGTCTCCATCCTGTGTCCTTCACTTATCTTCATCCCAGGTGTGAATTGTTCACAGGACTTAAAAGGAGGACGTGTCTGTGGAAAAGCCTCCGGTCAACCTAAACTCCTCCCTCATCAGGACACAGAAGAGCCGCTGAGGCAGCGCCTTGGAGTACGCTGCTGGTCGCGGCACACAGGTGCGCAACAAGATCTCCCGGCCTGCTGGAGGAGGGAAGTCTGGTACTCTGCTACTTCCCCCAGTTTGCTTCTTGTCAGATCCCAAGTCCTCATCGACGGGCGCCAGAAGGGCAGCCTAAAAGGGCAAAGGTCAAATGTTAGCAAACAGCAACCGATTCTGAAGAAATGTGCTGTGTGAGGTGGACACGTGGATATTCAGAAGTACTGTAACCGAGTCTCCCACAGAGACCTGATCCAGACTACAGCTCACAAACACAGCTCCTCTACTAACACCTCACTGCAGCTGCACGCTGCTGATCCTGTCTGTGATTAGAAATGATTTCAATAAAGTAAAACAGAGGCTCGTTTTCTATGAGCGTAAACAGGGATCTCTGTTTCAGTCTCAGTGTAACAAACATGTTTACTGAATAAGTCTTTCAGTAAATATGTTTTTGTTAATTCAGTAAAATCTGCAAAGATGACTTGTACTGTTGGCAGCAACAAACAGAGACAGAGTGTGGGACAGACAGGAAGTCAGGACACGTCTATGTGCTTCACAGTGGGACTAGAACATGAACATTTCTACACACACCACAGGCAGCAACTGTGCAAACCTCCACGTCACCAAAAACACCCTGCAGGTCCCATCAGAGCAACGGCAGAGAAAACAGATGAAACATCTGTTAGAGAGAAAAACGCTTCGCTGCTTTCTTACCTGTATGACACTAAAAGGGTTTTGTTTTTTTAATAATAAAGGCTTCATGTTTTACAGTTAAAGCTCATGCAAACATGCAGGCTTATTTGTCTGATCAATGCAAAAGTTCAAACATGTCTCTTTCAAGCCTCATTATCAGCTGAGATCATAGTAAAGACACAGACAGGATCCTGATCCATCTGTTCTTTATATAATTACTGTTTTTACTGTAATGTACAGTGGGGCAAAAAAGTATTTAGTCAGCCACCGATTGTGCAAGTTCCCCCACCTAAAATGATGACAGAGGTCAGTAATTTGCACCAGAGGTACACTTCAACTGTGAGAGACAGAATGTGAAAAAAAAATCCATGAATCCACATGGTAGGATTTGTAAAGAATTTATTCGTAAATTAGGGTGGAAAATAAGTATTTGGTCAATAACAAAAATACAACTCAATACTTTGTAACATAACCTTTGTTGGCAATAACAGAGGTCAAACGTTTACTATAGGTCTTTACCAGGTTTGCACACACAGTAGCTGGTATTTTGGCCCATTCCTCCATGCAGATCTTCTCGAGAGCAGTGATGTTTTGGGGCTGTCGCCGAGCAACACGGACTTTCAACTCCCGCCACAGATTTTCTATGGGGTTGAGGTCTGGAGACTGGCTAGGCCACTCCAGGACTTTCAAATGCTTCTTACGGAGCCACTCCTTTGTTGCCCGGGCGGTGTGTTTTGGATCATTGTCATGTTGGAAGACCCAGCCTCGTTTCATCTTCAAAGTTCTCACTGATGGAAGGAGGTTTTGGCTCAAAATCTCACGATACATGGCCCCATTCATTCTGTCCTTAACACGGATCAGTGGTCCTGTCCCCTTGGCAGAAAAACAGCCCCATAGCATGATGTTCCCACCCCCATGCTTCACAGTAGGTATGGTGTTCTTGGGATGCAACTCAGTATTCTTCTTCCTCCAAACACGACGAGTTGAGTTTATACCAAAAAGTTCTACTTTGGTTTCATCTGACCACATGACATTCTCCCAATCCTCTGCTGTATCATCCATGTGCTCTCTGGCAAACTTCAGACGGGCCTGGACATGCACTGGCTTCAGCAGCGGTACACGTCTGGCACTGCGGGATTTGATTCCCTGCCGTTGTAGTGTGTTACTGATGGTGACCTTTGTTACTTTGGTCCCAGCTCTCTGCAGGTCATTCACCAGGTCCCCCCGTGTGGTTCTGGGATCTTTGCTCACCGTTCTCATGATCATTTTGACCCCACGGGATGAGATCTTGCGTGGAGCCCCAGATCGAGGGAGATTATCAGTGGTCTTGTATGTCTTCCATTTTCTGATGATTGCTCCCACAGTTGATTTTTTCACACCAAGCTGCTTGCCTATTGTAGATTCACTCTTCCCAGTCTGGTGCAGGTCTACAATACTTTTCCTGGTGTCCTTCGAAAGCTCTTTGGTCTTGGCCATGGCGGAGTTTGGAGTCTGACTGTTTGAGGCTGTGGACAGGTGTCTTTTATACAGATGATGAGTTCAAACAGGTGCCATTCATACAGGTAACGAGTGGGGGACAGAAAAGCGTCTTACAGAAGACGTTACAGGTCTGTGATAGCCAGAGATTTTCCATGTTTGAGGTGACCAAATACTTATTTGCCACCCTGATTTACCAATAAATTCTTTACAAATCCTACCATGTGGATTCATGGATTTTCTTTTTCACATTCTGTCTCTCACAGTTGAAGTGTACCTCTGGTGCAAATTACTGACCTCTGTCATCATTTTAAGTGGGGGAACTTGCACAATCGGTGGCTGACTAAATACTTTTTTGCCCCACTGTAGAATATCATGGACATAATACACAGACTGCAGCCTAAATACTGCTAAAAACAGCCCTTTTTATTTTTAAGGTTTTACGTATTAACCTTTTATTATAAGAGTCACCTGATCCTTAGCAGGTGTGTATACAGAAATACACCAGGTCATTATTTAAGCAAAGCGAAGCCAAACTGCTCCTGTGTGACAGATGAAGTCCACCTTTAAACAGCATTTAGATGCTGCTAATGAAACTCGATTAGTGGCAGCACTGGTCTGTGGGCTGGGGACACTGGTGCCACCAGTACAGCGCGCACTTTTCACAGCGCCATCATGTGGATCAAACTGTATTCTGGGTCAAACCTGATGTTTTATCATTTACACTGAACAAAAATATAAACGCAACACTTTTGTTTTTGCTCCTGTTTTCCATGAGCTCAACTCAAAGATATGAAACATTTTCTACAAACACAAAAGACCCGACACTCGCAAGCAATGTTCCCTCTAAGCTGCGCGCGTGCACAATTGCGCACTGCTGGCACAATTGCGCACTGCTGGCACGGTCTCTGCACAGAAAATCTGCGTTGCGCACAAAAAAAAAAAAAAAAAAGAAAAATCACCTGAATTGAAATTAAAATGAAAACTTTAACGATTCTGTTTTGCAGTGTTAGTCAGTGACTGGCTGCTCCCGTATGGGATCAGAACGAGGCCACCTTATCCCGTAGTCCAGCCAATCACGCGATTCACATTCGTATATACGCAGCTGATCAACGTGGCTGACAGGCTATGACAGCGTCCTTATGTGCGACACCGGTGTTTTAGCAAAGCGGCTGATGTGGAGTGAAGCCACGTTAATGACAACGTGTACAACCATTGGAGATGTGAGCAGGACAGACGGAACAACTGACGGACAAAGTGTGGACTTTATACCAGTTTTTGAATTGTGTTGATCGGCCACGTAAAACCAGAGTTATGATAAAATATCTGCAATGTTTGGTTTTCTTCCTGAATACTGTCGTTGTTTATATTTACTGCAGGAAGAAACGGTAAAAACGCCGTTTTATAAGGAAAACGCTCGAAAGCCTGTGAGCAAAAACAACACCAAAACAAACCCCCACCAGCCTTTCCTATTGGTGGAAAAATGCACCATGTCGACCAATCAAAAAATGATATGGCAACATGACATTTAGTTGTTTAGGAAGGGGGAAGTTTTAGGAGTGACGGCGTGTTTGAGATGCGATTGCCAAGTTTAGCACAAATCTTGTGTAGTTAGAGTGTAGTTAGTGTGTAGTTAAGAGTGTAGTTAGTGTGTAGTTAGTGTGTAGTGTAGTCAATAGTTTTGTTGTGTGTGTCAGAACAATGGTTTACAGGTGTTGCAGCAGTGACACATCTGCTGCTGTCAGGCCTGCAGGTATCAGGCTGTTGTTCTCCTTCATCTCATAGTGGACAGAAATTATTTTTTGCAGCGGCACAAATAATTTGTGTGGCATCAGATTTGATGCAGAACAGCTGATTGTTCTGCAAATAGTTTGAAATGTTTATTTAAAAAACACCTCGGCTGCATTTTTAGGTAAACAGCTGCAAAAAACTCTGTTTGCAAAACTCAGTTACTTTTTTGAAGAAGTCTTGTTGTGTAAAAGTATTCTTGGATGCTGGTGTGACCACAGTGCACACGTCTGCTGTTGCTCACAGTGGTCCAAGGGACGCTCAGGGAGTTTGTGTGTTCAGACACGTGAAACATTACAGGGAACATTGCTCGCAAACACTGCTCACAAATCTGTCTAAATGTGTGTTAGTGAGAACTTCTCGTTAGCTGAGATAATCCATCCCACCTCACAGGTGTGGCATGTCAAGGTGCTGATTAGACAGCATGAATATTGCACAGGTGTGTCTGAGACTGCCCACAATAAAAGGCCACTCTGAAATATGCCGTACATGTGTAGCACAATGACACACATGTCGCAAAACCAGTCAGGATCCGGTTCAGCTCATGGAAACAAAAGTGTTGTGTTTATATTTGTGTTCAGTGTAACAAATACTGAGACGTGTAATAATGTCGTGTGTTGTTCATCTGAGGACGCTGCAAAGAACCAGATTATTTTTATTATCCTGTTTGTCTGTTATGTGAACCTTTAGAGGATGTACCTTATAATGACTGAGTGTGTTTATCGCACTATGTTAAATGTAACTGTGAGCGACACGAGGCTTACTGCTCATGGTTACCTCATCAGTGGTGAAGTCAGCCAGCTTGATGCAAGAAACAGGAAGAAGAAAAGGATGAAAGAGCAACACACAGATGAAAAACAAAAACAGACTTTCTAACCGACAGAGCTGAAATCTGAACATGTCACCAGCTGCAGGAGGCAACGCTCTGAACCACGTCGTTCCTCCTCCAGATGGAGCTTTCACTGCCTATAGTCTCTTGACATACAATGGTTGGATTCTCCTATGATACTGTATCAGCTGAGCCTCAAATTCTTATTGTAGCCAGATGGGCTACTCGCCTTCCGTTGTTTTTCTTCTCTCATTCTCTCTCTCTCTCGCTCGCTCTACCACCCTCGCTCTCTTTCCACTGCACTCGCTCCTTGTATCAGGTGATCGGGTTAATTGGGAACCCACCTGCACATTGATTGCAGGGTGGCGCTAGCCTGTATAAAGCTAAGCCGATGTCTTGTTGGATTAATTCCTCCCGAGCTTCTGGTACGATACAGCAGTAAATGCTGGCGTACTGCGACGGACTGATCAGCAAGAGCCGATTATACGACAGCTACAGGTATGCTCTCGCTTAACCTTGGATTCCCTCCGAATACTGGAATTGGTGTTAATATCCTTTTCCGGCCTGTTGTAGCGCAGCAGTCTGTTTAATTCTGCCATTGCGGAGAGAGGTGTTCGTGGTATCTCCACCAATGAGAGTATAGTGCCTCCGGTCCTGGGGTAAGCTGTTAGAACTACTTTTATTAGCATTCATAGCTATAAGAGTTTAAGGTTACACTTATCTGTTTCAGGGTTCACTGCTGTACTCACCTCTCCATGGTAAATTGTCCAACCTAAATTGGAAGAGTGGACTGCCTTCTCAGTTGCTGTTGTGAACTCCTCCTTGGTGGAGTCTGCTGTCTTGTCTTGTTTTGTCTTATCTTGTTTTTATTAAGTAGGCTTACCTTTTTTTTGGGTTCGCCTGGTGTTCTATTTTACCCTGGACTGTTGCTCGTACCCACACTTCTGTGATCGGGCTGAAGTGATTCTCTGCCCGAGTGTCGTGCTGGGACTCTAAATCGCCTGGGTGGCCGGTCTCAGCCGGTGGGGAGCCAGACCGGCCTACGCCTGAGAATAATTATTACCAGCACGAGTGGTAGTTTGACCCGTGGGGAATAAGCCTTTCCCGTGTGTGTGTGTGTGTGTGTGTGTGTGTGTGTGATTTCTTTTATTAAAGTTATTAAAGTGTGTTTTAGTCTTTTTATGATTTGTAGCGAGCCTGACGCTCAGTGTCCTTTTATTCTTTTAACATACTTTTCTGTGTTTTATTTCAGTGAAGGAGGACGAGCCAGTGGCCCTGGGACCTCAGGTGGTGGGTCGTTTTCACACTTTCTTTTGTACAGCACTGGGTGGTCTGCAGTGATTCTTTTGGTGTGATTTTCTTTTGGTTCCACGGCTGCTGGTAAGTCCAAGTTCCACGATTGTTTATTTTTACTGTAGGACACTGTCAATAATGACGCTACATCTTGACTTTTAATATTTTATTTATAAAATATTATTTATAATATTTTATTTATTTCTATAAATAAAACTGTTTTAATATTGGAAGCCAACCTGCCTCAGTGTGCATCCTTGAATCTGTGCGGTCTTCTTTTATTCCTTTTATTTATTTTTCTTAAATATATTTCCTGGGGGTGTAATTCCCCTAGGTGGCGTTGTCAAGTTTATTTATTTTGTGCATAACCCCGCCGACCACTTGGTCACATTATGATCTCGAGCTTCTTCAGTCTCAGTGAATCCTTAGTTGGCTCAGATGCATCATCTGGTGTTTGAGTGTAACAAGGTGGTTGTAACACAAAAGGAGTGTAAACAGGTGAGTGTGGTTTGTAGTGTAAACTAAAGCAGCGTGTCTAACTAACCACATCTCCATCGCTCCACAGCTGCTGAGGGAGCTACAACCCTCATTCAGCCTTTCACAGACATACAGCAATGAACTGTATGAACAATAAACTTTATTCATACACACAAATCCCTTTAGGGTTGTGTCAGCGAGGGCAAACGTGCCGCATCAAATACATGGAGCTACAAGCTGTGGTGACCCACTGTCAGTAAGGGAGCTTTATTACACACACACAGCATCACAACAACAGTTACCTCAAGCTGCTTCTATGTTATAAGGCAAAGACCCTGCAGTTACACAGGAAACATTAGGTGACCATCTGTGAGCGACAGTGGGAACCAAAGCCTCTAACATCCATCGATAGATGAGGGGCAGACGGACCGAATGCAGAGAGGTGTACTAACACATGTTGAGTGAAGAAGAAACACCCAGTGCATTATGGGGAACTTAGACCTATAACTTAGACCTGTGCGCCTTAGCATATGCTACTTCCGGCGCATAGCGCTTAGTTTCCGGTGTGATATTCGCTCCTTGTTCAAGGTCGGGTTTTTCAACCAAATGGACGAATCAAGTGGCGATTTACATTTCTCGAGATGTCGAATGTATCTGTAGATGATGTTGATCGACTTGTCGATATTTTTTCCCCCCGCACCTCAGAGAGAGACAGGATTCAAATTTTATACTTCTCAGTATTTGTATACAGCGCTCCCTCGTTTATCGCGGGAGTTACGTTCTAAAAATAACCTGCGATTGGTGAAATCTGAAGTAGCCAACTTTATTTTTTACAATTATTATAGATGTGTTAAGGTAAAACCCGTCACTACACACTTTATACACTCAGACCGACATGAAAATTTTCACACGTTTCTCTCCTGTTTAAGCTCTCAAAGTTCAAACCTTCGTAGACAAATAAGTCCAGTATTACAGAAACCAAAGATCAAACCGTGTTTTCAGGTCCAGCACATGAGAACAGAGCAGCTGAGAGATAATTCAACATCAATGAATCATTAATGAACCAATGAATAAGCGATTCTGTACTGTACAGGAGAGACGGCACGGAGGAGATCAACAATAGTCTGCAGCCAATCAGGACGCAGAACACAAAGCGCTGTGATTCATCCGTGAAGCGCACACCTCTCCAACGTGCCAGACGCCATCGAATGTGAGCATTTGCCCACACAAGTCTGTTACGGCGACGAGCTGGAGTCAGGTCAAGACCCCGATGAGGACGACGGGCATGCAGTTGAGCGTCCCTGAGACGGTTTCTGACAGTTTGTGCAGAAATTGTTTGGTTGTGCAAACCAATTGTTCCAGCAGCTGTCTGGGTGGCTGGTCTCAGACGATCTTGGAGGTGAACCTGCTGGATGTGGAGGTCCTGGGCTGGTGTGGTTACACGAGGTCTGCGGTTGTGAGGCCGGTTGGATGTGCTGCCATATTCTCTGAAACGCCTGTGGAGACGGCTTATGGTTGAGAAATGAACATTCAATGCACGGGCGACAGATCTGGTTGACATTCCTGCTGTCAGCATGCCAATTGCACGCTCCCTCATTGCTTGTGGCATCTGTGGCATTTTGCTGTGAGACAAAACTGCACATTCCAGGGTGGCCTTTTGTTGTGGGCAGTCTGAGGTACACCTGTGCACTACTCATGATGTCAGATCAGCATCCTGATGTGGCACACCTGTGAGGTGGGATGGATTATCTCAATATAGCAGATGTGCCCACTACCACACATTTGGACTGATTTGTGACCACTGTTTGGGAGGGATGGTTATATTGTGTATCTGGAATGAATTTTAGGTCTCTACGTCCATCCCATGGGGAATGGGAGCAGTAACAAAGGTGTTGCGTTTATATTTTTGTTGAGTGTATGTAAGCTCTGCTCCAGTGTAATGCATAGGTACAACAATATGCTTTATCTTTAATATAGTTTGGTCACAAAAGACCAAAACTGAACTCTTTGAAGGCTGTAAACACACCATGTTTGGGTGGCTTCACCCCAAAAACACCACAGCAACACTGAAGTCTGGAGGCGGGAGCATCATGGGGGGGGGGGGCTGTTTATTCAGCGTACAGCACTGAGACATTAAACATAACTCCAGGAAGGATGAATGGAGACATTGTTGATTAGAATCTGCTGCCATCTACCAGGATGATGAAGATGAAACAAGGATGGATGTTTCAGCAAGACCATGATCACAAACACAGCCAATGGAAACGGTTGGTTTCAGAGGAATCAAGTAAAGCTGCTGGAACGGCCCAGCCAATCACCTGAGCTGAATCTGTGGGAAGGATCCACGGAGCATTCGGGATTTATAGACTGTTTGTGTGGTGAGTGGGTCAAAGTCATGAGCAATGATGGGACTGGTTTCTCCATACAGACGCTGCCATGAACTGTCATCACCAACATTTGTATAAAGTAATAAATAAATGTCCCTGTGTCACTTTGTATTATTACACAACTTCATCTGTGGTTTGATTCCTTTGCACGTCTGGATTGGAAGTGTTGTTACCGACATCTGGTGATAATTTCACATCAAAGCACCTTTAGAAATATATTTACTTAGAGAACAGCCCGCAGCCCACCGTAGTAATAGTTGAACAGACACACACACAGAGCCAGACGGTAGGTCAGACTGTCACTGGGGGCCGACTTCAGCTGGTGGAAAAGGTTCTACAACGAGGGAAAAGACCATGAAATCAATAAAAATCCTGACAAAGTACTGACAGCACTGAGCCTGTCTTCACTCTGAAACTTATATTGGACCTGACCTGAGTGTAACCTTGAGTGTGCGAGTGGTGAAGAGGCAAACATACATAATCAGAGGTTTTCTCTTGCTCCGATGTCCCACTGGAGTTGGACAGCTGAGTGTTATTCTTACAGTCAGACTTCTCCACAGCAGCATCTGGAAACAGAGACACAAACACAAATAAATAAGTCTGTCATTTAGAAACTCTGTTGTTTTCTAGATGTTAGAAGAATTAAACAAGTGCAGCTCACGTAGTCATCACTTCATGATAAAACACAGGATGCTGATCGCTCAGTGGCAAAAGCAGGATGTGACCAGAAGTAGACAATAAAAATAAGAACGCTGCCTGATATCCTGTTTAAGATGACGCTCTTGTGCTTTACTGAGCTGCTGTCAGATGGGATCAATATCTGTGGCCAGCACTCTAAGACATAAATGCAATTACGGCTGTAGTTTTAAGATTCAAGGCTGTCTTAGCTCGAGCTCGAGCTGCTGAGTGTGACGGGCTCAACAGTAACCAGGAAGGAAAAACTGTTTGTGAAAAGAAGCAGAGGAGCCACATCAGTACGAGTCAAACTACCACACGCTCCGAGGTCTCTGCTGCTCTGAATATCACGCTCACCGTCTCCTAACACGGGATCCACACCTCTTCTGTCAGAATCAGTTTCCTCATAAAATGAGCTGAAACCATTAAAACTCAGTCAAGTATTAGTCAACTCCGACTAGTTAATGCCTTTTAAACAGGTTACATGATTAACTCTTACCAGAAGGACAGAATTGAGTATCTCGGTGTTAAGGGGCGACTCATCGATGCGTCGATGGCGGCGAATGTGCTTCCGGGCACTGTGCACCATGTTGGAGACAGACAGTTTGGAAATGGGCACAGTTGCTGCTGGCTCGGTCAGCTTGGACAAAGCAGAGCTGATATCACTGTTTTCTACAGACGACAAACACATCCAAGAGTTTCTGTTCAATTGCTGAGGCCCGGGTCAGCACAGATGCCCAGATCTCCCAGTAAGCTACGCACGTTTCCAGAATGCAGTATGGTCACTCAACAAGTAAAGCCAGGAACCTGACCTTTGCCCTCATCTTCAGCGTATCCTCTTCCAGGAATCTCCTCTGTACACTCAGTCCTACAGCAGAGTTTAAAGAGCTCTGTCACAGCCTCACCTACAGGGAACACAAACAGTTACTGACCTGATATTTTCTTATTCAAACTTTTCATGAAGCACACGCTTCAGCACAGCGAAGCAGGACAACATCTGTGTAACATTTTCTAAATCATGGACGTGGCAACAAAAGAAAAGTCCACTTTACATCACATGTAAAGTGCTTGGGGCTGTCATGAGAGGCGGGGCACACCCTGGACAGGTCGCCAGTCTGCCGCAGGGCAAACACAGAGACAGACATTCACACCGTGGGAAATTTAGGGCCCCAATGAACCTGTCCCCACTAACTGCATGTCTTTGGACTGTGGGAGGAAGTAGGAGGCCCACACATAGAACAATGAGGAAAAAAAGACACTTTATTTGTCCTTTACTATGTTCTTTCTATCGGTAGCTTGATTACATCCGTCTTATCTGCTGCGTATCATTTGATGCATGAATTTTAGCTTAGAAATAGTTTCCTCTGTGCTTATCTTAATGACCTTGTAGTACCATATCACCCTATTAGAGCACTTCGCTCTCACACTGCAGGCCTACTTGTTGTTCCTAGAGTATTTAAAAGTAGAATGGGAGGCAGAGCCTTCAGTTTTCAGGCCCCTCTTCTGTGGAACCAGCTTCCAGTTTGGATTCAGGAGACAGACACTATCTCTACTTTCAAGATTAGGCTTCAAACTTTCCTATTTGCTAAAGCATATAGTTAGGGCTGGACCAGGTGACCCTGAATCCTCCCTTAGTTATGCTGCAATAGACGCAGGCTGCCGGGGGATTCCCATGATGCATTGAGTGTTTCTTCTTCACTCACTATGTGTTAACAGACCTCTCTGCATTGAATCACATCTGTTATTAATCTCTGTCTCTCTTCCACAGCATGTCTTTATCCTGTCTTCCTTCTCTCACCCCAACCAATCACAGCAGATGGCTCCGCCCCTCCCTGAGCCTGGTTCTGCTGGAGGTTTCTTCCTGTTTAAAGGGAGTTTTTCCTTCCCACTGTCCCCAAAGTGCTTGCTCATAGGGGGTCATATGATTGTTGGGTTTTTCTCTGTATCTATTATTGTACGATCTACTGTGCAATATAAAGCACCTTGAGGCGACTGTTGTTGTGATTTGGTGCTGTATAAATAAAACTGAACTGAACTGAACAGGTAAAAATATGGCGACATCAGGAGTTTCAGACGGTGAGAGAATGAATCTCGCTGCAAAAGAAATGATGTTTTAAACCCTGCATGTCAACGTCTCCCTGCACACCAAGCAAACATTAAATAAACTGTTTTATAGTCACTGTCTCGACTTGTTTCTGTAATTTGATGTCATCCATTTTTTTTATTTTGCCATTTTTATAGGAACAACAGAGCAGCTTTTTCATTTCAGTCGTTTTATTTTGACTCATGATTTTTTTCTTGACGTCGTTTTTTGTTGCTGTGATCTTTTGATGTTAAAGTCTAGTGTTGACCACAGAAAGAGACTTACTGTGATTATACTGTAATCTGTGAAAATCCTCTGTGTGCAGCTGATGGTTAAAAGAAAACATTTCAGTTCATTCAGATCATTTTTATGTTGACAATAGAAAACCATCCTGAATGGTCGGTTTGAATAAGTGCAAATTTAGATCCTATATGGTTGAAAATAACTTAAACATATCGTGATTTATTTCGTGTTTTGTGATATAGCAAAAAAATATTGTGATATTACATTTTCCTCATATCACCCAGCGCCACCATAGATGTCCATACATGACGTCTAACAATGAAGAATGACACGGGGGAAATGTATTGGACAGAAAGAAAGGTGCAAAAAGACACATTTATGAGTAATTACAGAGCAATCCTGCCACTTAGTGCAAATTAATATCAGCCGGTTCAGTCCCAACTATGGCCTCATTAGCCAGGTTTCACACAAGAAGCGTCTCATGATGGGTAAAACCAACAAGCTCTCTCAAGACCTTTGCACACTTAAGACTGATGGCATCGGCTACAGAAGAACTTCTAAGTTACTGAAGGTTCCAGTGAGCACTGTTGGGGCCATAAACCTGGCGTTGCCCCTGCAGGGTTTTTATTTATTTACGATAAACCAGCCACGACCAAGCGCTCCCCACACGATTTCAGACAGACGAGTGAAAAGACTTATCAGAAGAACGACCTGGAACCAGCAGGTACAATCGTTCCACAGGAAACAACAACATGACCTGCATCACACACACGACTCCTAAAAGCCACTGGCAGGGTTTCTGGATGTCAGCCACTTGCTGACATGTATTTAAAAAAAATTTAATAATTTCTTAATAATAATATTACATTTTTCTATTTGTGTATTAATGACATGACATGTACTGCCTACCTGGAGGCTGCTGTGGCCATGAATACTGCTGCCAGTCTTGGAGCACGTAGGTGAAGCGAATGGCGATGTTGACTGGAGGCAGAGGGAACAGGGAACAACCCTGATGACAACAGGAAGACATCAGCTCATGTTTATGGTAACAAGCTGCAGCATTAATCTCTCTGTACAGGCGTGGATTACACCTCGTCATTGTCGGCTGTTTCTGGGAACATACTGAACACATTTAACCCTCATGTGTGGATGATGACAACATCAATCAGGATTTTTATTCTTCTTTAGGAATGAATATAAGATTTTTGAACTTCATTTTTTAAATGTCCACTTAGGTGGACAACATCGGTTTTGACTTATGAAGGGTATGGAGACATCAGTGTGTAGTGTTTCTGTGCAAGTTTACCATCAACACCAACACAAATACAAGAAAACAGCCTTTGAATAGCTGCAGACCACTGTGCATGAAAGGGTTAAACAACGTGATGTCTGGGAATCCATTGTGTTTCCAGGAATAGGAATAAACAAAGTTCAAACAAACTGATCATTAAACCGACATCCACTTCCTAACAGTCTTTATTTTATTCACAAATTAACTCCACAAAAATCCAGAAACCGAATTTACACAGAATTAGACGTCTTCTTCTTCCTCTTCTGTTTTCCCAATGTTCACATAACTAAGCAGTGTGCTGTACTGTTATCAACCTGCTCTTTGACGAACTATTACAAGAATATATTCTTATTATAAGATAAGATGTTTGTGTTATTTTCAAGTTGAATACAGTTTTTGTGTGACTGTCAGAGCACAGCAGGAGGAGGAGGAGGAGGAGAGACTGTACATGAGCAGGAAAAACCAGATGAATAAATGTTTTAGAAAATACATTTACATGCACTTCGTGGATGCTTTTATGATTATTAGTTGCATTTAACAGGATTCACATCGTCCTAAAATCGTCTGGAACAGGATGCTGAGGTGATACTTGTAGAACATGGGTACATGACGCTCTGTGGCTGCACAATTTTAATTTTTCTTTATTAAAAACAAACAAACAACCTTGAAATATGATCCATATAAAGATGTTTGTTCCAGAGCACTTACTATCTTAGATTTGAAGATGTCGAGCAGGCCGGACAGGTGGTTGTACTGCACGGGCGCTCGACGCAGGTGAACGATCTCAAAGTCGGTGCGCACGCCTGGTCCTTTGCACTCTCCGGCATACATCCGCCTCCACTTCTGCTGGATCTGCACAAACATCGGCACCTGACTGAACACAAGATAAACAGCAGAAGGCATTACTAGCAGGATCTCTGGTACACGCCCGACATCCAGCTTCAGTTTCTCTCAACCAGCAACAATCCAGCTAAACTAAACAGTCCGACTGAAACACAGAGCAACAAGCTGCAGAACTGCATTGTACTGGCATGTATGTCAGCACTGTCACTGCACGGACCACTGAGTGCTACACAGACTGGTTTTAATATGTTGTGTTCATTGGCGTAATCTGGGGCTGCAGCAATTCATCACTTCTAAAAAAATCCTCCAAACCCATTCTTTGCTGCGATGCAGCGATGCAGCGATGCAGCGTGCTCTGTGGCACAGACTTGTTCAACGATGTAAACGTGTGTGAGGGATAGGTCAGTAGGTAGAGTGGCTGCCCCGGGATCAGAAGGTTGGGGGTTTGAATCAAGTGAAAAGCTAAGCTGAGGTACCCCTGAGCAAGGTCCCTACACGTCTGCTACCCACCAGCTCGATAGCTAGCCGGGAGCTCGAGGGTCACTGAAGCCGCAGAGAACGGCACAACTCCCGGCACATCATATTCAGATCACCGCAGACTTTCGCTACTCAGGTTAAACGTGATATATAAGTCACTTAGACAACCTAAAAATGTTATTGTTGGACTTTTTTCAGTGTTTTATTTGTTCGTGAGTAAATCGGTTTGGCTGAGATTAAAGTTATTAGATTAGATAAAATAAAACTTTATTAATCCCCCAGGTGGGTTCCTCCTTGGTTTTCACACAGCTGAATAAACGTCAAACAGAAAACTGATTAAACAGAAGTGTGAGATGGTCGAGAGTTTACTCCAGTGTCCTGTTATATTTTAGACAGCAAGGAGCAGACGGCCGAGTTTATTAAACTCCACCGAGACAGCAGTGACGCTAATCCGAAGGCGAGACCGTCCAATTTAACAGCCGTTTACTTCCGGCCTACCCGACCTTCTCAGGACCCGGCCCACATAGACCGCGAAGGCCGGGTCCTCAGGAGGATGCAGCCCATGAATTTGGACACGACCACTGACATGTTACAAAACAAACTCACATCGCTATCAGCAGCCATGTTGTTGCCTTTGGCTGCCTGATCGGTTCAGGAAATTAGGATGTTTTTCTACGCATGTGCGAAAAGGTGGTCGCTTCCTCTATAGTTCTTTCACAATAAAATAAAACAAACAAATTCTAAATTCATCCATCCATCTTCATCCGCTTTATCCGAGGCCGGGTCGCGGGGGCAGCAGCCTAAGCAAAGAGGCCCAGACCTCCCTCTCCCCAGCCACCTCCTCCAGCTTATCCGGGGGAATACCAAGGCGTTCCCAGGCCAGCCGAGAGATATAATCTCTCCAGCGTGTCCTGGGTCTGCCCCGGGGCCTCCTCCCGGTGGGACATGCCTGGAACACCTCACCCAGGAGGCGCCCAGGAGGCTCCAATCTCTAAGGGAGAGGCCAGCCACCCTTCGGTGGAAGCTCATTTCTGCCGCTTCTATCCGCGATCTCGTTCTTTCGGTCACTACCCACAGCTCGTGGCCATAGGTGAGGGTAGGGACGTAGATCGACCGGTAAATGGAGAGCTTCGCTTTTACACTCAGCTCCCTCTTCACCACGACGGACCGGTGCAGCGTCCGCATTACTGCAGCTGCAGCCCCAATCCGTCTGTCGATCTCCGGCTCCCTTCTCCCATCACTCGCGAACAAGACCCCGAGATACTTGAACTCCTCCACTTGGGGCAGGAACTCATCCCCGACCCGGAGTGGGCACTCCACCCTTTTCCGGCTGAGAACCATGGCCTCAGATTTGGAGGTGCTGATCCTCATTCCCGCTGCTTCACACTCGGCTGCGAAACGTTCCAGTGCGAGCTGGGTGCATTGTGTGCCGGGTGGCGGCCAGGAGCGGAGGCCCTGGCGGACTGACCCCCGGCTGCCAAGACTGGCAATAGGGACAATTCTAAATTCAATTCAATTTTATTTGTGTAGCGCCAAATCACAACAACAGTCGTTGTGCAAAACTCATTCAGGCATTTGATGACAGGTTTCAAGATGTGAAGAATATCCAAAAGGAACTGGAGATGTTTGCTACGCCGTTTAATGTGCAACCATCTGTGCCAGACACTTTCCAAGTGGAAATAATTGGGCTGCAAAACAACTACGAGCTCAAAGCTAAGTATAACAGCCTCTCTCTGCTGGACTTTCACAAACTGTACGTTCATGCTGAGGCTTTTCCCATCCTGGCGAGACATGCCCTGAAATTTGCATCTCTGTTTGGGACAACGTACCACTTTGAACAGGTCTTTTCAAAACTGACTCTTGCAAAGAGGCGCTTCCACTCAAGACTAACTGAATCAAACTTGAAAAAGCAGCTTCGAGTGGCATCATCATCATCACTGCCAGCTGACATCAGACACCTCGCCAAAAAGAAACAGTTCCAGCCATCTCATTAGGTGAGTCTGATGAGCAGAAATGCAGCAGTAACACAGCAGCAGCCCAAGCAGAGAAGCCTCCTCCAGCTTGTCCGGGGAACGCCAACCCATTCTCAGACCAGCCAAGAGATGTTAATATAAGCAATTAGCAGGGTGTGTCAAAGAGTGAACAGAACATCGCCGAGTCAGCTGACAGCTCCATAAAACGTGTTTCCTACAGCAGCAAACAGGCTTCAAGAAGTGACAGTAAGGAGAGGTGTCAAGATCTGTGGGCCAGTCAGCCTCTTGTGTAAAGGACACAGTGATGCTGAAGTCATAGAGGCTGTGGTCAGGTCAGTCAGCCCAGGTTTCAGTATTCCTGACATGCCTGAGATAAAAGGACCTCACTCCCCGTTAGTTAAAGGAAATATTGAAAGCTCATCAAAAAACTGCTGACTTAACTCTTTGTGCTTGCATTGGCTCTCAGGAAGGCATCAGTGCAGCACCGTACCAGTGACAGTGAGGAAAGCTGCTCATCATTGGTTATGGCTCAAGAACTGCTCCAAAATCGAATTACCACCTCATTCCTGAAAAGCAGGCAGTTTATGAAAGATTTTGAGAATATATCAGTGATTCTTGAGATAAGGGACAAAACATGTCCAAAGTTTCTGTCAACACCATCAGATTTTTTAAAAAGTACAAAAAAATAAGGAATTATTGTGGGTAACTTACACTGTGAGGACCCCTTTACCACTTCCTGTTTGATACACATGCCATGAGGTCACTGCTCTGGTGAGTTTTTTTAATTTTTATTTCATTTATTGCATACCTTTCTGATAAAACTCTGTGTCACAACCATAGTGCATCAACACCACAGTAGAGGCCATAAGCAACTGATGAACAACAGGATGGCGTCTGTCAGAAAAACGTGCTATGAGAGAAAGTAGGGTATTTTGTCAGCACCATCAGGATTTTTGCCTGACGGTGTTGACCCTTTTTCTAATGATTTTGGCAAATGTCACAAAAGTGTCCTATTCACTAATTATATTAAGTTATTTTTATTACTATTTCAGTCATATTACTTCCTGTGCATTTTACTGATATTTCTGCTTTACAGATGTGTCGAATATTATGGAATTTGCCTGATCTTGAATCTCATAGTTAATGTATACTTTATTAATCCTGTAGGAAAATGCTTAGTCCTCTGCATTTAACCCATTTACTCAGTGAAGCAGTGGGCAGCTACCAATCCATGACCCGGGGAGCAGTGTGTAGAGACGGTACCTTGCTCAAGGGTATCTCAGGATAGCCGCTGTTTGGTGGATTTGAACCCCCAACAGGGCTCTAGAGTGCGACCAAATTTTTCAGTGGTGCGACTAAAAAAAAATATTTGGTTGCACCTGTGCGACCAACTGTTCGGGTAGCAAAAAAAATAAAAAAAAATCTGCAACCTTCCCTGTGGTCAACAACAGACACACATTTTGTCCCTATCGTGGACTAAACCAATCAGAGATAGTAAGGGGCGGGACCTCTCTGATTGGCCGTGGTCCAGTTGAAAGTGCAGGTGGAAGTGGGAGGTGAGTAGCTTGAATAAAGCGATATCAATTCATTAAATCCTGAATCGACTTTTAAATATAACTGTGTTTTGCCAGAAACGCCAGATTCTCAGATTAAAGCTCACAAAACCAGTTCAACAACAACCAAACAGCAAATCAGAGCAGGTACACGGACTCCACACAAAGACGTAAACACAGAGCGGACCCGACCCATCAGAATTAACTTTGTCTTTCTCGGCTTTCTCACCCGACGGCCCGTAGACGGACACGCTGTCGGAGCTTAGCGAATCTGATGCGTCCGGTCCGCGATGTGTTTACGTCTTTTTGCGCTGATTCTGAGCTGCAGGTTTTGTCTCTCTCCAACCAAAATTCACCGAGCTGAATTTTGCTGTTTTGCTTCCACGACTATTAAAATCACATCCATGCACAGCTAGCTCTCTCTCTATCTCTCTCTGTACTTCAAGAACAGTTTCCCGTCTCCAATCTCTGTTTTCTGTATTATTTATTCGCTTATTACCCACCAGTCTACCGTTGTTTACAGTGCTGTCGGCTACTGTCTTTTTCTTCAAGAAAGCCTATTTTTTCTGTTGTTCAATACTGAAGAAATTTAAACTTTATATGCAGAACATTGTAGAATATTTTTAAGGTTATCTGCTATAAAAAGCCAGACCAGGAAAATCTCCTTCATGTTTTTCTGTGTTTTATTCTCAGTTACTTTCACACAAAGGAATCTGCTGTGATGTTCACAATTCTGATGAAGTCAGTACTGATAAATGATCAGAATTATAATATTTCTGACTGTCTGAGGCTAAGTTGAATCGAATCGGGACTTTGAAAACCGGAATCGAATGGATTATAGAAATCAGTGATGATACCCAGCCCTAGTGAGCAGCCTGGGCACGACAGAAGTGGATGTAGCTGTAACAGGAAAAGAACTATTGCTAACTTTTCTGTTAAGGCCTGATCCTTCTGAAATTCATAGCCAGTGCTCTGACACGGTGTCATCAATCTTTGAATGCTGAAAAAGCACAGTGTATCCAGAAAAACACATTATATTATATAAATTATTATAAAACTTGTGTGCGCCTAACTTTTGTGCCGGTACGCGTACGCCCATGGCAAAAAGTTAGTCTAGAGCCCTGCCCAACGATCATGGGGCAAACACTATCTACTGAGCTATCTCTGCCCCGAGAGCTGGTCTTTTAAGTGATGATGTATGAACCCTGCTTTCGGGTCCAAACTACTCTGTGTTTATTAAGGCTGTTGTGTTTTAACATGTTTTTATTCTTTTTTATCTTGTTCTATTTAATCTGAACAAGCCCCTAAAAACAGTCAGTGATCACTGTCAGCCTAACCATCGGGAACCCTCACGTTAACTTTTATCAAGTGGAAAAAAGTTTCACTGTGTTTATGTTACGCTAACATAGCTGTGTTGCTAGCAATCACGTAGCACATCATTATACACCAGCTAGTCCAACATCAGTAACCCTACAAACGCCAGTGCTGTTTAGTTTTGTCTTCATTTATGTTGGAAGTGATAGCAGAGCTGGTGTTAAGGTGGAAACCGGCGAGCTAACTTCTAACTCTGTTAAATTTCATATATTCTGTTTTCATGGATGCCTGGATGTTACACCTGGTAAAACAGCCACACTGATCATTTTATTAAAGATGAAAGAATTTAGACAGTTTGTAACTCTCAGTGATGCCGCAGAGTTCCTTTGACTTTGGGATCTGCAGCGGAGTTTGGACCTGGAAACGGCTAATGACATCAGACTTAAAGACCGGATAGCATTTCTGTTGCTTAATACATATTTGTGTTGTGAATATTCATCCTTAATATGTGTAAATGCATATGCTTCAGAAAAATTATAGCAATTACAAAATGGTACATTTCAGGCTAGAATAGCAAAGAGGAAGCTGTCAGTAGAGGAACAAAAGAGAAGGAACAGGGATGATCAAAAAATAAGTAGAGAAAAAATTAACAGCCAGCCTGAGTTTCTCATAAAGGGAAAGATGGAGAAATAGAGTGAAAGAGGGAAAAATAAAGAACATCAGTGATCTGAAAGGAAGAGAAAAAAAGGCAGAAGAGAAGGTTTTGGAAACAAGCACAGAGAGTCAAAAGGAGAGAAAGTCCAGCAGCGTCTAAACACACAACCACAGAGTACTTTAGGAATCAAGGAGCAGTAGGCAGCTACTTGCTGGTGAACTATTAAGATGTAGAACTTGACATGTGCAAAAACAGAATTGTTATGATGTGTCTTGTGATATTACAAAGGTTGTTAAGGTTTAATGGTCATTTTGAAAGAAATAATATCCTGTTTTCTACTCATGTGTCACCACTTGTCAACTCCATAATATGGATTTTTTGTTTATTTTTCTGTTTTGAAGAACCATATATTTTCCTCCCTCATGATCTTCCAATAAAAATACGTAATTTTCTAAATAAATATGTAATTTTCACGCTGCTAAATATGATCGTTTCTTATGGAGATTAAATACAAGCTTCTGAAAATATGTATGACTGTAACTCTAATAATCCATGCATCCATCCATCCATTCGCTTCCGCTTATCCTTTTCAGGGTCGCGGGGGGCGCTGGAGCCTATCCCAGCTGTCATAGGGCGAAAGGCGGGGTACACCCTGGACAGGTCGCCAGTCTGTCGCAGGGCCAACATACAGGGACAGACAACCATTCACACTCACATTCACTCGCACATTCACACCTAGTGGCAATTTGGATTATCCAATTAACCTATCCCCACAAGCTTCATGTCTTTGGACGGTGGGAGGAAGCCGGAGTACCCGGAGGGAACCCATGCAAACACGGGGAGAACATGCAAACTCCACACAGAAAGACCCCAGCCTGATGTTGGAATTGAACTCAGGACCTTCTTGCTGTGCGGCAACAGTGCTAACCACCGTGCTGCCTAACTCTAATAATAAAAAGCCAAAACAATCTTACTTTTAAATGTGGTATAATTACTTTGAAAACATATGTGCATAAACAGTAGAACAGAGAAGCTGGTAATAGTCAAAATAGCTGAAACAACTTAATTTAAAATATATATTTTTACATTTCTTTGTGTCTGATGGTGTTGACTAAAACCTTGCACTTCTCCAGCAAAAACATGATTAAAAATTGTTACACCTGGCAGATTGTACCAAAACAAGGTGAGACAGCCAAAACTTTGTGTAACAATTATATGTAAATATGTCTTTAAGAGAGTAAAGAGAGGTTAGTTTATTTTGGAGTAGAGCTCCATTTATTAAGAAAAATTAAAAAAGACAGGAACACTCTTTAGAGGTTTGTGGGTGGCTCTCAAAAGAGCCGTTGTGGGGAAGTCACTCAGACTTCAAACAGGCTACTCCTTTGGTTGCCAAGACACGGCTCCCTCCGCCGAGAAGTGGGCCATGAACTTCTCCCCCACCAGGACAGCCTCTCTGGAGGAGTTGTTTGCTGCTACACGACCCAGGCCTTGCAACGGCTCCACCACAGTAGGTGCCACACCCCTCACAGCAGGTGCCACACCCCTCACAGCAGGTGCCACACCCCTCACAGCAGGTGCCACACCCCTCACAGCAGGTGCCACACCCCTCACAGCAGGTGCCCCTCTCTTGTCCAAACAGCACAGAAAATTGTGGAGAACACACGTTGCCTTCACACACTTCTCCGCAATTTCAGGACGGAGCTCCATGGAGCGCAGATACAACCTCTACTGTGAGGGAGAGAGGGAAGTTCCAGCGCTCCTGGAATCCCTCTGCAATGCACCGCCAGTCTTCAGTTGAAGGCACAGCCATGAAGTCGTCCACTAGACAGTCCCAGATGGACGTCGCTACCTGGGGGGTGATCTGGCTCACCAAGGACACGCCAACTCGAAAACTGAATGCGATGGTCCTGAAGGAGTCCTCGGTGGCAAGGAACCTGGACAAAATGCTGCAGTTACAAAATACATTATTCAAATTCCAAAATACTTTTGTGATGTCAGATTTAAATTACAAAACATAAATCTTACATAAAACCTTTTGTAATTACAAGGATAATTACATGATATATATTAGATATAATCTAAAACAGTCTGCTGGGATTATATACAAATATTCAACTATCCCAGAATTAAACCAGGTCTAAATAAAAAGAAAGGAGTGAGTATCACTACAAAGATTAACCCACAGTGGTCCTCATACCACAGTTTGATATCAGCAAACAGCGAGAGCATACATTGATATGACACCACAGCCATGCTATCATTCAAACACTGATAACGGCATAAATCGAATTACAGTGGGGCAAAAAAGTATTTAGTCAGCCACCGATTGTGCAAGTTCCCCCACCTAAAATGATGACAGAGGTCAGTAATTTGCACCAGAGGTACACTTCAACTGTGAGAGACAGAATGTGAAAAAAAAAAATCCATGAATCCACATGGTAGGATTTGTAAAGAATTTATTCGTAAATTAGGGTGGAAAATAAGTATTTGGTCAATAACAAAAATACAACTCAATACTTTGTAACATAACCTTTGTTGGCAATAACAGAGGTCAAACGTTTACTATAGGTCTTTACCAGGTTTGCACACACAGTAGCTGGTATTTTGGCCCATTCCTCCATGCAGATCTTCTCGAGAGCAGTGATGTTTTGGGGCTGTCGCCGAGCAACACGGACTTTCAACTCCCGCCACAGATTTTCTATGGGGTTGAGGTCTGGAGACTGGCTAGGCCACTCCAGGACTTTCAAATGCTTCTTACGGAGCCACTCCTTTGTTGCCCGGGCGGTGTGTTTTGGATCATTGTCATGTTGGAAGACCCAGCCTCGTTTCATCTTCAAAGTTCTCACTGATGGAAGGAGGTTTTGGCTCAAAATCTCACGATACATGGCCCCATTCATTCTGTCCTTAACACGGATCAGTGGTCCTGTCCCCTTGGCAGAAAAACAGCCCCATAGCATGATGTTTCCACCCCCATGCTTCACAGTAGGTATGGTGTTCTTGGGATGCAACTCAGTATTCTTCTTCCTCCAAACACGACGAGTTGAGTTTATACCAAAAAGTTCTACTTTGGTTTCATCTGACCACATGACATTCTCCCAATCCTCTGCTGTATCATCCATGTGCTCTCTGGCAAACTTCAGACGGGCCTGGACATGCACTGGCTTCAGCAGCGGAACACGTCTGGCACTGCGGGGTTTGATTCCCTGCCGTTGTAGTGTGTTACTGATGGTGACCTTTGTTACTTTGGTCCCAGCTCTCTGCAGGTCATTCACCAGGTCCCCCCGTGTGGTTCTGGGATCTTTGCTCACCGTTCTCATGATCATTTTGACCCCACGGGATGAGATCTTGCGTGGAGCCCCAGATCGAGGGAGATTATCAGTGGTCTTGTATGTCTTCCATTTTCTGATGATTGCTCCCACAGTTGATTTCTTCACACCAAGCTGCTTGCCTATTGTAGATTCACTCTTCCCAGTCTGGTGCAGGTCTACAATACTTTTCCTGGTGTCCTTCGAAAGCTCTTTGGTCTTGGCCATGGCGGAGTTTGGAGTCTGACTGTTTGAGGCTGTGGACAGGTGTCTTTTATACAGATGATGAGTTCAAACAGGTGCCATTCATACAGGTAACGAGTGGGGGACAGAAAAGCGTCTTACAGAAGACGTTACAGGTCTGTGAGAGCCAGAGATTTTCCTTGTTTGAGGTGACCAAATACTTATTTTCCACCCTGATTTACGAATAAATTCTTTACAAATCCTACCATGTGAATTCATGGATTTTTTTTTTCACATTCTGTCTCTCACAGTTGAAGTGTACCTCTGGTGCAAATTACTGACCTCTGTCATCATTTTAAGTGGGGGAACTTGCACAATCGGTGGCTGACTAAATACTTTTTTGCCCCACTGTAAATCGGGACTTGATGAGACCCGAGTATCACTAGAAATATTATAAACAGTCGTCTCCGTACCACAGCTTGCTATCAGTAAACACCGACAGCATTCATTGATAGCATAGCACATCCATGTTAGCACAGGTATCAATAAAGGACTACCGTATTAAACACTTTTACTAACCTCAGGGAGATGGACAGGCGCTCTGCAGGTGGGATTGAGCGTCTGTAGTTGGTGTCAAGGCGGGCAATGCTGGGACCAACGCGGGACAGCAGGTCCTCAAACTGGGCGAGTGAAAGACGGTGGTATTGCTGGAATCTGCCGTCATCCAGGCGCAGCTCCTGGAGCAAATGGTGAAACTCACCAAACTGCTCACGCGTCTGGAGGACCTGATGGACCCAGGTACGGCGAGGACGTCCTTAACGCCGCTGCTCTGCTCCTTTTTGGCTCCTACCTTAAAGCACACTGTGCGCTGTCGATCTTACGTGCTGCACAATAATGTTTAACATTTAGTATTTACTGTTATATTCCCATAGATCATCATGGTGTTGTTTATTTTATTGCTCTAGTCTTCTTCTGCTTGTTTTCTTTTTTCTTTCTCAACAGGTGATCCAGGAAAAAAAAAAAAAAAAGACCCCAACGTATTAGCCAGAGGTCCCTTTACTACGGTTCGGAGCCGCGGACCTGTTTTATTTACGAGATCACTGCAAAAAGTGCAGCCTTACCTAATGTGCACCTACTGTTACTCATTTATATTAAGATTTAAACATCTAGTTGGTGTTGGTATGGAGAGTAACCTTCGGTAATAGTAATAAATCACACAGCAATAGGATATTCATGTAGTTGTAAAGTATTCAGAATATGTTACTTCTATTATCTTTGGTGGAATACATTTTAAAATTAACACTGTCAACAGGTTAGCACCTCATACCACAGTGCAGCAAAGCAGTCTCATGAGCGCTGGGAAGGACACTTAAGGACACTTTAAGGAAAACTTAAACTGAAAGCGAGCCTTTATTTGGGCTGATGCAGAAGGGAGTAGACAAAACATAACAGGGACTGAGACTGCAACTAACCAAAAACCTAAACTGGAAAAACACTAACCTGACTGAAAGGCATAACTATGATCACTGTGAACAGAATGCTGTGCAGATGCATGGAAACTGTGAACCAAGTGGCGTGACGAAAGAGACATGAACATGACCTGCACGGAACCTCATCGTGCGGCTGCATGAAAAACAACATAAACCAAATGGCAAACATGAACTGCACAGAATCCTGAAAAACACTTAACTTGACCGGGGGGAAGTACACAGACGACGCGACACAGACTGTATGAAACACAGAGACTAAATACACATGAGGGATGATCAGGGGAAGTGGCCACACATGGGAGCACAGCTGACACACATGAACCTAACGACAGGACAGGAGAAATGAAACTGAATACACTGACATTGAATACAGACTTTCAAAGTAAAACAGAAAACATGGAGATTAGACGTGACATGAACTTGACAAACAAAGAAAACTTGGACATGAAACATGGCAGAATGTAACTAGATCAGGGGTGCCCAATCCCGGTCCTCGAGAGCTACCGTCCTGCAGCTTTTAGATGCATCCCTACTCCAACACAGCTGAATCAAATGAATGGCTTGTTATCAGGCCTTTGCCAAACACGATGGCATGCTGAAGAGGTAATCAAACCATTTGATTCAGCTGTGTTGGAGTAGGGATGCATCTAAAAGCTGCAGGACGGTAGCTCTCGAGGACCGGGATTGGGCACCCCTGAACTAGATAAACCGAAATGAAACTAGACTAAAAAGAATAACAAAACACCAAGAAACTCAGAATACTGGGTCACATGACCCAGGGCCATGACAATACGGAGGTGTTATCAGCTCAGTATTGAACAAGAAATATTAATGCTTCAAATTATTTGTCCTAAAGGATGCAAGCTATACAGAGTACTGCACATGTGACTTTGTGAACATACCTCATTAAATATAATTCGGACAGTTTTTTAACCTGAATATTTGCAACAAACAAAAAATATACAGAGTCAGTGCTAAAAAAATAATCAGAGGAAAAAATTAACATTTTAACTTAAGCTGCCAAGCGGAAGTAGTTGGTTTCAGTACATAAGTATCGGGCTTTGCTATTTAATCCGTAGCTATTGACTAATGAGGGGTTACTGAAGTGCCAGGTTTTTAAAAGTTGGCGTTAATGTCGTTCCACATGTGGAAAGCGACAGAAAACATGCTGCTGTTTGCACATATTTAATAATCAGCTCTGCACAGGAGCAGAAGCAGAGTCCAGCCTGTTGCTCTTACAGTATAATACTCATAAAGAAAGTACAGTAACCGTGGTTAGTCACTGAGCAGCCCGGTGCGTTTCTCTTGATTTCTTTAGTCAGGGTAAATTCATTCACCTGCACGGGTTAGCTAAACGAACTTTACAAAACAAGTTTCCCCGACAGCCGAGTGCTCACCTAAGGACCTAAGTTACGGATTAGCTTACACACACATTTAACTTACCGAAAATAATACGGTGGGGCCTCAGGTCCTCCTGTCTGGTAGTCCAATTTACTGAAGAACACCTCAGGCTGTCACTTTGAAATAGCCGGTAATGTAAACGCTGGACCTCTCAGCATCTGCCATTCCCGAACAGACACATGCAAGTTTGTCCGTGACTGCAGCCGCGCTGTACATTTATTTCTGTTTCAATATTTTTTTCAGTTTCAATATTTTTTTCGGTTTCATTTCAAGGTGGCATCGTTCTGATCCCATACACACACAAATCCTGATTTACAAGTACAAAATATTTATGACCACAATTTGAGCCCATATACTCTCTCTACCACAGCTGCCTTTGAACTTGCCTGGCCAGGTCTGAGTCCAGCTTTGCTACTCCTGCCAGGTCACATGACACAGGGGTGTGCTCTGATGTCAGCAGGCAGGTCAGTGGAGCCCTCTGGTGGTGGATATATGGCAGTGAAACAGGAGGAGGCCTGAGAACAGACAGCAGGCTTAACTAGCAGGACAAAGTAGCATGTAGTACTTGAAGGAGTCATCACAGCCAATCAGCTCTCAGGAAAATGGAACATCACATAAATATTTCTCTTCTTTGATTTTCATCAATGTATTTCCTTTGATAGATTTTCCGTCAACACTTCTGCTTGATTAGAAGCTCATAGGCAGTTCCTGTCACTCTACAATAAAACAATGTAAAGGCTGCCCTCTCTGCCCTCCCACTAGCTGACACAAGTAAACTGTGCTAAGATGCCCTACATGGACTAAGGTTCTTGGCCACACACATATAGATTTGCTTGGCTGTAGAAATCCATGCCATGAAGCTCCCAGCGCACATTTTTGATGCTTCTGTCTGTGGCAGAGCAGGTTTGGAGCTCTGCAGAGCCTTGGTGACTTTTACTGACTATGCACCCCTACCCATTTATTATGGGTAGGGGTGCATAGTCAACAAAATAGTCAACAAAATATGTAATTTGACATATTTTGTTGTTTTGTGTGTGTGTTTGTCTGTGTGAAGTTTTGATGTGTATGTGAAAAACACAATTTTGAAAACACTGGAAAAAGACCTCAAGACATGTTTTCCTTTACTTTCTATGAAACAAAAATTCCCACCAAGGCTTTTCAGTGTGAAATTTAGTGTATAGAAAATACCTGTGCCAGGTTGTCTCCATCTAGTGGTGAACATGGCCTCACCACTACATCAGGTGAGCTTTTCACTGTGCACAGTGACACAAAAGTCATTTAACAATTTTAAAAAAAGCAATGTTACAGATTCAGTAAGAACTGAAGTTTATCATAATCCTTCAAGTTTCACTCAGTAACAGCAGCTTTTTATTATTGGCTATATTTTAGAGTCACATTTATATGAAATGTCAAACAATCACAGAGTGACACTGAACTAAACAATCAATGCCATGTGAGTTGTTCTTGTTTGTTCTTTATCTCGGATTTATTGTAAGCAGCGGGAGTAAAAGCTAAAGAAAAATAGTAAAGATATGAATGAATCTCTGCTCTTACAGCTTTTATTGTGCCATAATGTCTGCTTTGAAACCGTCCTCTTGCTCGTCTCTTGGATGCTCACCTCTTCTTCACCTGTTCCTTTCACCAAACTGCTGCACTCTCGTTCTCTGCTCTCGCCTCCTCTTCTGATTATAATTAGATGCAGTCAGCATGTGCCAAACAAACTCCCCCCAAATCGATCATGTTTGATATGATGATGACGTTTTTAACATCTTATTTATGCACTTGTTGGGTGGGAAAGAGTAAACAAAGATGGGGCATAGAAGCAGAACTGAGTCCTACGTGTGGAGGGACAGTAACTGTGTGTGTATATGTAAGCATTTAAACACTGCAGAGAGTCAAATTAACAGTAACACTATTTTGTCTAAGTCCGCCATTGTAGAAATTCATTTCACCGAAACAATAACATGGCGCACAATGTGACAATAAACGTATAAAACACAAATTCTTACCTAGCAGGAGAATAAATAATCAGTATTTTAAGGCTACTGCATGTATAGATGTCACTGCTGGCTCACATAAGCTAGCTCTGAGACCCGCCAGAGTTTACGCCACAGTTGACTGTCGCGAAAGAGTCGTAAATCACCGGCATTGTAAAACTTAAAATGATTCCAGGGCATGTTATAAAACACCCAATAGATGTACTGGATATTAAACGGTATCAAACGACTAAATGAACACAGGGTTACAATTACATGCTCACGTCGTCACATCGAGAGTTTATTCATTAATCATCAGAGTTCAACAATGTTACATCCAGTTGAAAACAGCTTCACTAACGCCAGCAAAACAGGCTAACAGTATATAAGAGCACAAAAACAGCCGTGCTTATCGACAGCTCGACATATCCTCAACAACTCACCTCAGTATGTGTAACCCGTTCATGTGTTACGCCTGTTGTTCTTGCGTTGTGTTCTGGCGTGAAAGTAAGAGGCAGGAGACAGTACTGGGTCTTTGGCTCTTTACTGCACATCTGCAACACAGAAACATGTGTCTGATCTGTGTGTGTCACGCGACTGCCAGTACACCTCTCCTCCGGCCATGCTGAAAGCAGCTGTGTCTGCAGCTTCATTAACACTACAATAATATAATGAATCAAATACAACAAATTGTTTTAAAACATTAACTTAAGCTCTCAAAAACAAAAAGCACAAAATAAATAATATGTCACTGAAAAAACATCAAAAACAACTTATAAGAACAATAAACAAAATAATTCAAAAACAAATAAACAGTCAGATAAATACAATTCAATAACCAGGACCCAATATTCTGGTACTTATAGTTCAAACATTATACTTCAGTACAATTATATTAATAACCGCCATCTAACAGGCAGTACAACACTGTACTTATAAAAACAATGACTGAAAGACTGCATCTCCAAAACATAAGAACATCTCCATATCTGCAACACAGAAATATGTGTCTGATCTGTGTGTGTCACGCGACTGCCAGTACACCTCTCCTGACGAAGGAAAAAAGAGTGCATGCTGTTAAAAAAAGACTGCCGCGAGTAGCCGCTAGCAATCAGGCTAACTTAGCATGCTAGCATTTTAGCTGCGTTCTCGGCTAAAACTCATTATAAGTGTATATTAGTGAACTCCGCCCTCCACAAAACTTATCCCGAATGAGTCTCTTAATGACAAACAAAAACGCGGCGGTTTGGCTGTATTCACATTGCAGCTTGGGATCTGAACAAACTTTAATTAGCTGAGAGCAACGTGGCAGTGACTTACCTCCGGCCATGCTGAAAGGAGCTGTGACCGGGGCACACATGCACGCGCCTACGTTACCACGCAGCGCACACACACACATGAACGCACTATACACATATGCAGCATATTTATTTTACTTGGTTTTAGAGTTGGAGTATTTACATATTGATCTGAAATATTTTGCTGCTGAGCAGCAGAGCTCCAAAGCGTCCCCCTGTAACCATGGTCACGCAGATGCGTTCCGACTGTCACGTCACAGAGGAGAACCTGTTTCAAATGTATACCTGGATCAACCTGGAATCAGTTTGAAAAGTTTTCTGCTGAGATCCGCAGCTCGACTTCCTGGCACCCCGGGATAAGATGAGTTGCTGTGTTTTTCACGGAGAAAAAATAATTAACATGGAATAACGTCAGTGTTAGATGAAAAAAAAAAGATGCAAGCAGAAGAGGACAGCAGATTGAGAAGAGATTTCTTCAAACGGTAAGGAGCTTCTAACAAGTGATATCTGATAAGCTTAAATCTTAAATCTAATGTCCAGATTCATGCTAAACTTTTCTGATTACTCCGTGTATCTGCACCGTTAGACTTTTCATCGCCACTTTACGGTAACATACTGGCGTCACTGCTGCCAGCGTCATACCGTGACGCCGTGTTACGCTAGCTTACCTTTCTGCAGGATGATACCGTTTTTTGCTGGTGTGGTATAATACTCTTGGACAAATTATGGTAACGCACCGTAGCCTTTTTTACGGTATCTCACTGGCGACAGTTATGTCAGTGAGATACCGTTATGTCGTTATGTCGTAAATTACGTCAACAAAGTAACATCATACTGTGATTAAGAAATTGGTATACTACCGCTTATTCACGGTATGTCACTGTAAGCCCGCTGCAAGGTAATAAACTGCAATATATTAACCAGTAACTTACCGTTATCACGCATCATCAGTACCAAAAATATTCATCTCTGCTAGAGGATACCGTGTCCCAACAGGCGGTCATTTACTCTTTTAACAGGTCGTAATTTACCGTAATTTCAGTTAACAGTAACATACTGTAAGAGACTGGAGGGTTCCAAAAAAATTGGATGGATGGATAGACACACACACACACACACACAAAATATAATTCATGTGCTTTGCACCACTTTATTTCAATTCTGATTCTTCCCTGCTGAAATACACATTTCCAAAATCAAAAACTGAAAAGAACTGAAAACATATTTTCATTGAGGAAGCACTTGTTTTTACTAAACCATGTAATCCATTATTTTCTCAGATGGTTGTACAAACAATAACGATATTATGTCATATCCATATCATGGCAGACAACACATGCTCAAGTGTTGGGTTTCCTTACTTATATTTTGTAGGGTCTCAAACCTACAATGTGAAGTGCCTTGGCATTCATTTTGTTGGCACCATACAAATAAACTGAATTGTAATGGATATAATATCAAGCCCCACACGTCTGCCTTTATATACACTTTGTCCAAAATACTGGCTCACACGACCAAATCATTGCACAAAACAGGGTCCACAAGGACATGGATGAGCGTGTGTGGTGTGAAGGAACTTGACTGACCTGCACTGAACCCTGATCTTGCTTTGTGGACTGAGTTCATTGATTTGTAGGGTGAGCCAATACATGTGACAATTAAAGTGTAAGTAGCTGAAATAATTTTTAACAAACGGGTAAAAGAAGGTTAGCACTGGTGCTGCACAGCAAGAAGGTCCTGAGTTCAATTCCACCATCAGGTCTTTCTGTGTGGAGTTTGCATGTTCTCCCCGTGTTTGCGTGGGTTCTCTCCGGGTACTCCGGCTTCCTCCCACCGTCCAAAGACATGCAGCTTGTGGGGATAGGTTAATTGGATAATCCAAATTGCCACTAGGTGTGAATGTGCGAGTGAATGTGAGTGTGAATGGTTGTCTGTCCCTATGTGTTGGCCCTGCGACAGACTGGCGACCTGTCCAGGGTGTACCCCGCCTTTCGCCCTATGACAGCTGGGATAGGCTCCAGCGCCCCCCGCGACCCTGAAAAAGGATAAGCGGAAGCGAATGGATGGATGGATGGATGGGTAAAAGAAGGAAAAAAAATCAAAACTGTTGCACTCAAAAAAACCTATTGGACAGAGACAGCGTCTTGCAAGATGGCGAGAGAGCTTGTCTTCATTGTTGCTCGTCTTGTGTAAATGTCCAGAAAGCATGGGCCATGGATCATCTGTGGAGACATGGGTAACAACACATTGGTCACTTAAATTATACAAGAAATTTACTAATTTCCCTAATTTGAAGTTCTCCACTCAAATTCAGTAAGCCACTGGAGGAAAGTTGTGACATGAGGGTTAATGTGAACAACCTTTCGCTTCACAGTGGTCCCAGTCTTCCTGCTTGTCCCAACCTTGGAGGTACATTTTGTTCCCTCTTCAGGGTTTATCCTTACAAAAAACCTTGCACCCGCTGACTCCTGGTATTCCAGGTTCAATACATAGAATGAACCAAAGAAGACTGACATTGCATCAGCACAGGTGTTCTCTTTGTCCAGCTCAACAATTACACGCCCCTCTGCACTCACCATCCAGCAGGTGGCGGTCATTGAACTTTGTCCTTAAATGTATAGGGGCAACATGTTGTCATTATGCAACATAAAATAATTTCAATACTTCACTTCTTCACACTGTCTAGATAGTCATAAAGCAAATAGCTACGTACAGTTAATTATTAATGGCCTTATGTACACAAGTCCATTTTAACATATTATAATTGTACATAATTGGGAATTATTCTGCCCATTAAACACACCTAACAAAGAGTCAGCCCAGTTAAAGTACCGGAGGTGAATCAACTGTATGGTTATTTTGGAGTTTATAGTTTGTGCTGCTGTTAAACTTTACAGTATTGACTTCAGTATTCCTGCTGTTGGTGTAGCTAGACTACTATGTTGATCAGTAATATGTAATGTGAAATTTGATATTGTTACTTTGCTGGATTCACTGAGACACATGTCCAACAACCTTGGTTTATAAAGGAAATTACAGAAATTTGAGCTAACAAAACAGAGACTGGATACCTGTGTCCACGAAAAGCTCCTGTGCCAAACAGAAATTTTAATATGGTCTAATCAGCTCTATGTCATAAATGACTTCTTACCAAGCATAATCAGCCTTGGGGTGCTTGGCAGGCTTTTAACATGCAAGCTGAACAATATAAATTTGTGTGCACTGAAGCCACAAAATTTAGAAATACACAGTTGCAAAAAGTTCAGTGACCAATTACCTTTGCTAAAGGACATATGCAATGCAAAAAATAAGAGTATTGTCAATAGGGACCAATTCCCAGTTTTTACATGATCAAAATTATTCACAAAAGGCTTCAATAAACAGAAAATGTGTGCCAACAAGAGAACAGTGCACAAAAATGAAAAGATATTTGAGCTCGACGCTTTAATGGGTTTAACATGACTTAGTCAGCACTCCGCACCGTACAGGTAGTACAAGCACACCTGAAAACACTGACCAGCTAACAGCTTTAAGCATTTGGGCGCAACCTCGGTAGTTCACCGATTCACCTGTTGCAAACGTCCAAGTTTCTATCAAGTCTCATAAATCCATCGGCAACTATTACCTAACCAGTCTTTTGAGTCTCCACATTCATAGATATTGACATTTTGTCTTTGAATGAAAATATCCTGGTAGGGTAGCTTAAAAGTCAAAACAAACAGTACTAAGAACGCATTTCGGACTTCTCTCGAATAAGTGAAAAAAACACTTACCTTCAGACTGATTAGCTGGTTCCGATCCAACTTTAATGTGTCCCATGTCAGTCCATTTTAGGGAAATAGTGTTAAGTGGTTTCATTTAATTTTGGGATACTCCCGCATGGACGAGCCGCAATTTGGAGTCTAGCAGAGTTATCACGAATAGCATATGATCTTCAGATATAATCCAATCAACCTTGCATTTAATCCCATTGAACATCCAGTTACCTCTGACTACTTCTAAGTTGCACATGTTAACGGTCATGTTAACGGTCTAATCCCTAAAGTCCCTAACTCAATTTAACTGTGTCCAAAAAAGCACAAAGCACCGTTTCAGACGGTGAAGTGGTGAAGCCACTTACCGGTAGTTGTTCTCGACTCCATAAAATGATATTATAATTCAACACATCTTACAGGCACACCTGTCCAGGTGTGCCTCTCCTTCCTTTCTTCAAAAACCTTATTACAAATACAAATGAATTACAATATCACAATTTTTTGATGCATTTATTAGTTTATTGACTTGCCCTAAGGTTGGTGAGCCATCTTGCCGAGGACTGCACCGAGGATGGTGCCCGTTGTGGCAAGGCCTAGGCCTAGGCCTAGGATGCGCACAACGTTGGCAACGGAGGTCTGTGCTCCTTCCTCATGCCTCACCTTATGGACATCATTCAAATTCCTTTCAAGGTTGTCCATCTTGGCAATGAGCATTCTATTTTGCTCTATGAGGACGTCAAGACGCTCAGCTATTCTCTCCATTGGCTCACTTTGGAGCTGCTGCGGGGCAATGTCTCTATTTATGGACTCATGTGGCAACTTTAGTGATGTCACTGCTGATGTTGTCACTGTTGGTGTGACCTCATGACTCATTCATGCTATCTGAACTGTGGTGTAATTATGAGGTCACAGGGGGACGTGAATTTATTCATAAAGTTGATAGAGAGTTTGGGTCATAACTCAAAGATGCAATGATGCAGTCAAATAATTTGGAATTAAATATCTCTGAATCTGGTGTCCTTAGGGACTAGTAAAGCGCTATACAAATACAGGCCATTTACCATCTGTAAATTACAACATTTAAAGGGTTCTGACATCACAGTCATCTTTGTGACATCACATCCAGTCTCTCTGTTGTGATGTCAAATATCAATGCCAGATTCGCTTCTCTGTTGACATCACAGCAGAGAGATGAATCTGGCATTGATATTTGACATCACAGCAGAGATATGAATCTGGCATTGATATTTGACATCACAGCAGAGAGATGAATCTGGCATTGTTATTTGACATCACAGCAGAGAGATGAATCTGGCATTGATATTTGACATCACAGCAGAGAGATGAATCTGGCATTGATATTTGACATCACAGCAGAGAGATGAATCTGGCATTGTTATTTGACATCACAGCAGAGAGATGAATCTGGCATTGATATTTGACATCACAGCAGAGAGATGAATCTGGCATTGATATTTGACATCACAGCAGAGAGATGAATCTGGCATTGATATTTGACATCACAGCAGAGAGATGAATCTGGCATTGATATTTGACATCACAGCAGAGAGATGAATCTGGCATTGATATTTGACATCACAGCAGAGATATGAATCTGGCATTGTTATTTGACATCACAGCAGAGAGATGAATCTGGCATTGATATTTGACATCACAGCAGAGAGATGAATCTGGCATTGATATTTGACATCACAGCAGAGAGATGAATCTGGCATTGATATTTGACATCACAGCAGAGAGATGAATCTGGCATTGATATTTGACATCACAGCAGAGAGATGAATCTGGCATTGATATTTGACATCACAGCAGAGAGATGAATCTGGCATTGATATTTGACATCACAGCAGAGAGATGAATCTGGCATTGATATTTGACATCACAACAGAGAGATGAATCTGGCATTGATATTTGACATCACAGCAGAGAGATGAATCTGGCATTGATATTTGACATCACAGCAGAGAGATCAATCTGGCATTGATATTTGACATCACAACAGAGAGATGAATCTGGCATTGATATTTGACATCACAGCAGAGAAGCGAGTCTGGCATTGATATTTGACATCACAACAGAGAGACTGGATGTGATGTCAGAAGGATGACTGTGATGTCAGAACCCTCTAAATGTTGTAATTTACAGATAGTAAATGGCCTGTAAAAAAAGAGGCAAAAATTAGTTCGTTTCTTTATTCAACTTTTGAACAGTGGTGCTAACCCTAAGCCTATGATCATAACTCAAAGACGCAATGATGCAGTCAAATCATTTGGAATTAAATATCTCTGTCAGGGCGCCCCAGGGTGGCTGTGGCTACAATGTAGCTTGCCGTCACCGGTGTGTGAATGGGTGGATGACTGGATGTGTAAGGTGCTTTGGGGTCCTTAGGGACTAGTAAAGCGCTATACAATTTATCATCTGTAAATTACAACATTTAGAGGGTTCTGACATCACATCCAGTCTCTCTGCTGTGATGTCAAATATCACTGCCAGACTCGCTTCTCTTTTATGATGTCAAATATCACTGCCAGATTCATCTCTGTTGTGATGTCAAATATTAATGCCAGACTCGACCTCTCTGTTGTGATGTCAAATATTAATGCCAGATTCAGGTACTCCACTCCTTCAGACGTACTCAGACTAGAACTTCTGTCCAAGGAGCTTTAGACCTTTATTTTATTGCTGCAGCCACCAGTGTCGTCCAGTTGGGTGGTCCTTTGCTCTTCTTTCTTCAACCTCAGGGGTTAGACAACCCTTCAGTCGTTGCACAGATCAGGGGATTATTCTGCCCCGATTTCAAACAACAATCTGTGTATCCTCCGGTCCGGTGTATCCTCCAGAAAAAGGAACAGGAACGTGTCCCCCTTTTGCCCAAGAGCCTCTCGAACCTATATTTATCCAAACAGATGGGACCAATAATGCTTCACTGAGTCAGAGACTTTAATGTCTCTTCTATGTAAGAATGTCTCGTGCTGATATACCTGCAAACTTGACAACAAAGGTTTTTCAGACTACATGTAGCTGTCCTCTATGTCAGCTAACACATTTACATTTATGTCACACTTATTTCTGCTTTCCCATTTTATAATTATTACTTACATTTTGATTAGATACCTTGAGTTTGTAAATGATCAGATTACATAATTGGAATACAATGTATCCAATTCAGGGTTGCGGGTGGATGAAGCCTATCCCAGCTGATACAGGACAAAGACAGGCTGCCAGTTTATCGCAGGGCTAACACAACATGTGTAACAGAAAATCCACTTAAATGTTTGATATTTCTTATAATAATCATAATTATGACTATTATTTAAAGGTTTCTTTATAAATACATTTTGATTTTTTTATAACCTCTAAAATATAAACCTGAGCTGTTTCAGATTCTGACCTCTGACCTCACTGCAGCTCCCTCTTGGAAGTATGTCTGCTTCTTGTCCCCAGTGTTGACCGCCTGCCCTTGATATCACGTACTGTACCTGAGGAACAAAAAAGGACAAACACTTGCCTTCATTTAAGAAGTACATTCATACAGAGGTAATCTATGGAAACACACTAGTTCAACCTTTGGGAGAAATCAGTTCCTGTGAAACATTTCTGTAAATGAACATCATGTGGAGAATGAATGAAATGAGTTCTTCAGGTGACTCAGCAGTCCTACACTGACAAATGAAATCTAGTTAAACTATTAAGCATATTTGCTCTTCTGAAATCCGTGTTAAACAACAACAAACATAAATTAGTAACAAAAATACAGCTGAGTAGAGGCTTTACAAACCAGTAGCAGCCATAATGCTAAATTTTAATCTTCAAATGTTTCTGAGCCGTCTTCAACCTGCTTTTAACACATTAAAGTCCCACAGTCAATGCAGCCTGACTCAATCCTAGATGTTCAGCACACAGAGGTGCTGTTTAAAGTTTAGTGATAACCTGAGTCACTGATCATTTGCAGTATTACAGAGTCTGGCAGTCTTTGCATGATTTCCACGTCACTGTAAGTTTCTAGCTGACTCTCAGGTGTGACAGGTGTGCCAGCAGGAAAGAGTAATAATAACCAGCATCCTGAGGTTTGTCATACAGGATTAAATTTACAGTGGCTTTGTTCACACAGCTGGGATTGTATTTTACACTGACCCTGGGTCAGTATAAGTATCATACAGTTTAAACGAAGCAGTGAAACTTGCACATATTTATTACAGATGCACTGAAGCTAATCGAGATATTCGCTGTCAACCTCTTTTTTTATTAAAACCACCTTATAGAACATCACATCAGTTACAATGTAGAATCAATGTCATTTATAGTTTACAAATGACAAAATGTTTACACAAAATCATGACAGTGTTTACATGATATCACCCACTACTAACATTACTTTATTTACTGTATCTTTTGAAAAAATACAGCAATTTTAACAACACAAGACTTAAGAATATTTAACAGGAGCAGGTTTCATTTTTCCCTGGTTTTATTATCACACTGTTCACCAAACGCAGCAAACCTTCACCATCTTATCCAAAGCTACTTGTAAACTGTGTCATAAAATTGGACATTTTGCTTGTGTCTGCTGCTCATCCAAGACAAGAGATGTACGGGAAGTCCATTTGCCAAAACTCACAGTCCTTTACTTAACAGATCCTTCTCATGCATCAAAAGGATTGCAATGCAGCATAAATGTGAGCACACCTACGTCATCAGCTAAGGACATTGAACTGATTGTGGACACAGGTTCTGCAGTTTCTATCCTGCCTAACCACATCTACGAAGAGCACTTCAGTGGTACGCCACTAAAACCACCTGACCTTCAACTAGCTACTGACTGAGTACCACTGTTCAAAAGTTGAATAAAGAAACAAACTAATTTTTGCCTCTTTTTTTATTAAAACCACCTTATAGAACATCACATCAGTTTTATTATCACACTGTTCACCAAAACGCAGCAAACCTTCACCATCTTATCCAGGAGGGTCACCTCTTCACCCTCACATGGAAGAAGTAATCTGATTGGCATGGTGGTATGTTTGAAGCAGGTCCCTTGTGTAGCGCTGGAACCCAGTCATGATGTGTTTCACCCATTTCATAGGCTGGTTTACTACAATAATGCCAAATAATTAGCAACTCTATAAATAGAAGGTAGTTCTGCAAAATCACTCAGTAGGATGTTTGTTCTAATTTGCTATGAGCTCAGAGCGCATAGAAAATAAAACTAATAGGCTATAAAGAGTGATATGAACATATTTAGAACTTACCGGAATGAAAATGTCAGGAGCATCAACAGATATTTGGAGATGGAAGAGAACTGGATATCAGCTCGTCTCACAGCTGCTATCCAGGCTAGACACCTTCGTTTGGTAACATCAATACACGAGCTGCCTCATGTTGTGCCTCGTGCGATCGAACATTGCAGACGACCACACAGCAAGAACGAACCATGGCTGTTGGTGTGTGCCTGTTGGTGTGTGCCTTCGCTCCCTCTTCACTTGTGCTAGACCCCCAAAATGGCGGATCGGGCCAAAATCCTTTCCAAGCCCACCCCCGTGACATCACGCTCCAAAGCCCTATAACTGTGTCCAGGTGTTAAATTCATCCATGTGATTCAGCAACACTGTAAAATAATATTCATTTCTTCGGTAAGAAGTGTGTGTTTCTAAAAAAAGCTAAACAATTCTCAGTTATCGACTGGGAATGAAGAGATTATAAATATATTCGAGAATGCATATAGAGATGGACCCTATCAAAAAATCATTTACAAATTATATTGTTCACTGATCAATCTACGGGGTCATGATACAAGATATGTTAAAGGAAGATGGGAAACAGAGAGCAATCTATTCTTAACAGGAGAGGAATGGGATGGGATTTGTAGGCAGCAGTGGTCAGTAACAAGCTCCCCCTCGTGGAGGGAATTCAGCTGGAAGAATGTATTTCGTTATTTTATTACCCCAGCCCAAAAATCCAATTATTCTCAGAACACAACATGCTGGAGGCATTGTGGACATGCAACAGCAAATCATTTTCACATTTTTTGGGAAGGTCCCCGTGTGGTTCCATTTTGGAAGGAAATACATAAGGTCATGGAAACAATCTTCCAAAAGAAAATACAATTTCATTTTGCATTATTGTACCTAGGCAACCTAGAGAGTCTTAATCTATGCAAACCGGATAAGTATTTGTTCAGTGTGCTGTCGGTAGCTTGCAAAAAGGCCATAACTCGCCTTTGGATTAAAGAGGATATTCCTACCATAGATGAATGGATTGATGTGATATATAATATTTTTGTTATGGAAAGAATAACTTTTAGGCTAAAGTGCCAGGCGGACTCTTTTGAAGAATATTGGTTGAAATGGTTGAAATATGTACAAAATGGGAGGCCCGATTTTGTATAATGTCATTGTATTTCTTGGTTTGTTTATTCTTGTGTTTTGTTTGGTCTTGTTTTGGTCCGTTTGTCTCTTCTGTTGTTGTTCGGTTTGGTTTTGCTTTCCCCCTCACGGTGATTAAATTGAATTTGTTGTATATGTTGTATAAATAAGAAAACTAATAAAACATAAATAAAATAAAAAAAAGTGTGTGTTTCTGTCGTCATTATTTTACGCGTCGGGAGTGAGAACGGGTTGATTTCACTCACATGTGCTGTACCAGTGTACCTGCACATGTGATGTGACAATAAGTGATTTGATTTGAGAGTTCAAACTCACTGCTGTAATAACTTATAATGATTAATATAATAACTAGAATATTGGCCACATATATTTACACTGACTTTAGTCTCATGAACAACATTAGCTAATTGTTCAGGGCCCTAGAGTGCGACCAATATGGTCTTGTGATAATAACAGAAACAGATGCATCTATGTCATTATCTTTGAGCTTTTAAACTTAGCATAATTATAAAAACATGAGTATAAAAGGTGTTAAAACTCTGATGCCATCTTGGAATACTGCACTTTGTTCATGTCATTACTCATTACAACATTTCTCTCTTTCTAATCATACATCTAGATGTTATGTCAACACACATTTAATCTACATTATAAGAGTGCCTTTGTGATAAATGTGTCTTTCATTCTTGAATTAACTGGTTAAATATTTAATCTAACTAAACCATAAAGATGGAGTCAGAAGACAACAGTCACCTGAAGGGGCTGAAAATTGTAAAGACCCTACAGAACAATCAGTAAATGTGAGTAAATCTGTGATTCTGCCAGTAACACACTGGGTTCAGTTTGGAGGTTGAACTCTCACTCACCAGGATTGACAGCTGTCTGTGCCACAGTTAAACTCATGCAGTGCTAATTTAAAAACTCTCAAATGTTTTGGACAATTTATATTTTTCTATCACAAAAAATACACGTCTTCATTGAAATAAACACACAGAGCAATTAATATATATTTTTAAATATAATTTTTCTTTATTTTAATTAGCAAGTGAGGGCAAAATAAAACTTAACATAAATGAGAGCAGAGTATAGTTATTATGTTATAAGCAGCCAATCAAGGTGGACAGGTAAGCTGCACCGAAGATGGGGCCCATTATGGCAAGACCTAGACCTAGACCTAGACCTAGACCTAGGTTGCCAAGGGCACTCTGTGGTGCTTTCTCACGCCTCCTTTCCTTTCTGAACTCCCATTCAAGGTTGTCCATCCTAGCACTAATCCTTCTATTTTCCTCTATGAGGAACTCTAAACGCTGAGCTATTCTCTCCATTGGCTCACTTTGGAGCTGCTGCAGGGACAAGGTCCAAAACAGCGATACCTGCTCCACGTCACGGGTTCTATTTATGGACTCACCTGGCAACTTTAGTGATGTCACTGCTTATGTTGTCACTGTTGGTGTGACCTCATGACTCATTCATGCTATCTGAATTGTGGTGTAATTATGAGGTCACAGGGGGACGTGAATTTATTCATAAAGTTGATAGAGAGTTTGGGTCATAACTCAAAGATGCAATGATGCAGTCAAATAATTTGGAATTAAATATCTCTGAATCTGGTGTCCTTAGGGACTAGTAAAGCGCTATACAAATACAGGCCATTTACCATCTGTAAATTACAACATTTAAAGGGTTCTGACATCACAGTCATCTTTGTGACATCACATCCAGGCTCTCTGTTGTGATGTCAAATATCAATGCCAGATTCGCTTCTCTGTTGACATCACAACAGAGAGGTCGAGTCTGGCATTGATATTTGACATCACAGCAGAGAGATGAATCTGGCATTGATATTTGACATCACAGCAGAGAGATGAATCTGGCATTGATATTTGACATCACAACAGAGAGATGAATCTGGCATTGATATTTGACATCACAACAGAGAGATGAATCTGGCATTGATATTTGACATCACAACAGAGAGATGAATCTGGCATTGATATTTGACATCACAGCAGAGAGATGAATCTGGCATTGATATTTGACATCACAGCAGAGAGATCAATCTGGCATTGATATTTGACATCACAACAGAGAGATGAATCTGGCATTGATATTTGACATCACAGCAGAGATGAATCTGGTGTCCTTAGGGACTAGTAAAGCGCTATACAAATACAGGCCATTTACCATCTGTAAATTACAACATTTAAAGGGTTCTGACATCACAGTCATCTTTGTGACATCACATCCAGTCTCTCTGTTGTGATGTCAAATATCAATGCCAGATTCGCTTCTCTGTTGACATCACAGCAGAGAGATGAATCTGGCATTGATATTTGACATCACAGCAGAGAGATGAATCTGGCATTGATATTTGACATCACAGCAGAGATATGAATCTGGCATTGATATTTGACATCACAGCAGAGATGAATCTGGTGTCCTTAGGGACTAGTAAAGCGCTATACAAATACAGGCCATTTACCATCTGTAAATTACAACATTTAAAGGGTTCTGACATCACAGTCATCTTTGTGACATCACATCCAGTCTCTCTGTTGTGATGTCAAATATCAATGCCAGATTCGCTTCTCTGTTGACATCACAGCAGAGAGATGAATCTGGCATTGATATTTGACATCACAGCAGAGATGAATCTGGTGTCCTTAGGGACTAGTAAAGCGCTATACAAATACAGGCCATTTACCATCTGTAAATTACAACATTTAAAGGGTTCTGACATCACAGTCATCTTTGTGACATCACATCCAGTCTCTCTGTTGTGATGTCAAATATCAATGCCAGATTCGCTTCTCTGTTGACATCACAGCAGAGAGATGAATCTGGCATTGATATTTGACATCACAGCAGAGAGATGAATCTGGCATTGATATTTGACATCACAGCAGAGAGATGAATCTGGCATTGATATTTGACATCACAGCAGAGAGATGAATCTGGCATTGATATTTGACATCACAGCAGAGATGAATCTGGTGTCCTTAGGGACTAGTAAAGCGCTATACAAATACAGGCCATTTACCATCTGTATCAATGCCAGATTCATCTCTCTGCTGTGATGTCAAATATCAATGCCAGATTCATCTCTCTGCTGTGATGTCAACAGAGAAGCGAATCTGGCATTGATATTTGACATCACAACAGAGAGACTGGATGTGATGTCACAAAGATGACTGTGATGTCAGAACCCTTTAAATGTTGTAATTTACAGATGGTAAATGGCCTGTATTTGTATAGCGCTTTACTAGTCCCTAAGGACACCAGATTCATCTCTGCTGTGATGTCAAATATCAATGCCAGATTCATCTCTCTGCTGTGATGTCAACAGAGAAGCGAATCTGGCATTGATATTTGACATCACAACAGAGAGACTGGATGTGATGTCACAAAGATGACTGTGATGTCAGAACCCTTTAAATGTTGTAATTTATAGATGGTAAATGGCCTGTATTTGTATAGCGCTTTACTAGTCCCTAAGGACACCAGATTCATCTCTGCTGTGATGTCAAATATCAATGCCAGATTCATATCTCTGCTGTGATGTCAAATATCAATGCCAGATTCATCTCTCTGCTGTGATGTCAAATATCAATGCCAGATTCATCTCTCTGCTGTGATGTCAACAGAGAAGCGAATCTGGCATTGATATTTGACATCACAACAGAGAGACTGGATGTGATGTCACAAAGATGTCTGTGATGTCAGAACCCTTTAAATGTTGTAATTTACAGATGGTAAATGGCCTGTATTTGTATAGCGCTTTACTAGTCCCTAAGGACACCAGATTCATCTCTGCTGTGATGTCAAATATCAATGCCAGATTCATCTCTCTGCTGTGATGTCAAATATCAATGCCAGATTCATCTCTCTGCTGTGATGTCAAATATCAATGCCAGATTCATCTCTCTGCTGTGATGTCAAATATCAATGCCAGACTCGACCTCTCTGTTGTGATGTCAACAGAGAAGCGAATCTGGCATTGATATTTGACATCACAACAGAGAGCCTGGATGTGATGTCACAAAGATGACTGTGATGTCAGAACCCTTTAAATGTTGTAATTTACAGATGGTAAATGGCCTGTATTTGTATAGCGCTTTACTAGTCCCTAAGGACACCAGATTCATCTCTGCTGTGATGTCAAATATCAATGCCAGATTCATCTCTCTGCTGTGATGTCAACAGAGAAGCGAATCTGGCATTGATATTTGACATCACAACAGAGAGACTGGATGTGATGTCACAAAGATGACTGTGATGTCAGAACCCTTTAAATGTTGTAATTTACAGATGGTAAATGGCCTGTATTTGTATAGCGCTTTACTAGTCCCTAAGGACACCAGATTCATCTCTGCTGTGATGTCAAATATCAATGCCAGATTCATCTCTCTGCTGTGATGTCAACAGAGAAGCGAATCTGGCATTGATATTTGACATCACAACAGAGAGACTGGATGTGATGTCACAAAGATGACTGTGATGTCAGAACCCTTTAAATGTTGTAATTTACAGATGGTAAATGGCCTGTATTTGTATAGCGCTTTACTAGTCCCTAAGGACACCAGATTCATCTCTGCTGTGATGTCAAATATCAATGCCAGATTCATATCTCTGCTGTGATGTCAAATATCAATGCCAGATTCATCTCTCTGCTGTGATGTCAAATATCAATGCCAGATTCATCTCTCTGCTGTGATGTCAACAGAGAAGCGAATCTGGCATTGATATTTGACATCACAACAGAGAGACTGGATGTGATGTCACAAAGATGACTGTGATGTCAGAACCCTTTAAATGTTGTAATTTACAGATGGTAAATGGCCTGTATTTGTATAGCGCTTTACTAGTCCCTAAGGACACCAGATTCATCTCTGCTGTGATGTCAAATATCAATGCCAGATTCATCTCTCTGCTGTGATGTCAACAGAGAAGCGAATCTGGCATTGATATTTGACATCACAACAGAGAGACTGGATGTGATGTCACAAAGATGACTGTGATGTCAGAACCCTTTAAATGTTGTAATTTACAGATGGTAAATGGCCTGTATTTGTATAGCGCTTTACTAGTCCCTAAGGACACCAGATTCATCTCTGCTGTGATGTCAAATATCAATGCCAGATTCATATCTCTGCTGTGATGTCAAATATCAATGCCAGATTCATCTCTCTGCTGTGATGTCAAATATCAATGCCAGATTCATCTCTCTGCTGTGATGTCAACAGAGAAGCGAATCTGGCATTGATATTTGACATCACAACAGAGAGACTGGATGTGATGTCACAAAGATGTCTGTGATGTCAGAACCCTTTAAATGTTGTAATTTACAGATGGTAAATGGCCTGTATTTGTATAGCGCTTTACTAGTCCCTAAGGACACCAGATTCATCTCTGCTGTGATGTCAAATATCAATGCCAGATTCATCTCTCTGCTGTGATGTCAACAGAGAAGCGAATCTGGCATTGATATTTGACATCACAACAGAGAGACTGGATGTGATGTCACGAAGATGACTGTGATGTCAGAACCCTTTAAATGTTGTAATTTACAGATGGTAAATGGCCTGTATTTGTATAGCGCTTTACTAGTCCCTAAGGACACCAGATTCATCTCTGCTGTGATGTCAAATATCAATGCCAGATTCATCTCTCTGCTGTGATGTCAACAGAGAAGCGAATCTGGAATTGATATTTGACATCACAACAGAGAGACTGGATGTGATGTCACAAAGATGACTGTGATGTCAGAACCCTTTAAATGTTGTAATTTACAGATGGTAAATGGCCTGTATTTGTATAGCGCTTTACTAGTCCCTAAGGACACCAGATTCATCTCTGCTGTGATGTCAAATATCAATGCCAGATTCATATCTCTGCTGTGATGTCAAATATCAATGCCAGATTGATCTCTCTGCTGTGATGTCAAATATCAATGCCAGATTCATCTCTCTGCTGTGATGTCAACAGAGAAGCGAATCTGGCATTGATATTTGACATCACAACAGAGAGACTGGATGTGATGTCACAAAGATGACTGTGATGTCAGAACCCTTTAAATGTTGTAATTTACAGATGGTAAATGGCCTGTATTTGTATAGCGCTTTACTAGTCCCTAAGGACACCAGATTCATCTCTGCTGTGATGTCAAATATCAATGCCAGATTCATCTCTCTGCTGTGATGTCAACAGAGAAGCGAATCTGGCATTGATATTTGACATCACAACAGAGAGACTGGATGTGATGTCACAAAGATGACTGTGATGTCAGAACCCTTTAAATGTTGTAATTTACAGATGGTAAATGGCCTGTATTTGTATAGCGCTTTACTAGTCCCTAAGGACACCAGATTCATCTCTGCTGTGATGTCAAATATCAATGCCAGATTCATATCTCTGCTGTGATGTCAAATATCAATGCCAGATTCATCTCTCTGCTGTGATGTCAAATATCAATGCCAGATTCATCTCTCTGCTGTGATGTCAACAGAGAAGCGAATCTGGCATTGATATTTGACATCACAACAGAGAGACTGGATGTGATGTCACAAAGATGACTGTGATGTCAGAACCCTCTAAATGTTGTAATTTACAGATGGTAAATGGCCTGTATTTGTATAGCGCTTTACTAGTCCCTAAGGACACCAGATTCAGAGATATTTAATTCCAAATTATTTGACTGCATCATTGCATCTTTGAGTTATGACCCAAACTCTCTATCAACTTTATGAATAAATTCACGTCCCCCTGTGACCTCATAATTACACCACAGTTCAGATAGCATGAATGAGTCATGAGGTCACACCAACAGTGACAACATCAGCAGTGACATCACTAAAGTTGCCACATGAGTCCATAAATAGAGACATTGCCCCGCAGCAGCTCCAAAGTGAGCCAATGGAGAGAATAGCTGAGCGTCTTGACGTCCTCATAGAGCAAAATAGAATGCTCATTGCCAAGATGGACAACCTTGAAAGGAATTTGAATGATGTCCATAAGGTGAGGCATGAGGAAGGAGCACAGACCTCCGTTGCCAACGTTGTGCGCATCCTAGGCCTAGGCCTAGGCCTTGCCACAACGGGCACCATCCTCGGTGCAGTCCTCGGCAAGATGGCTCACCAACCTTAGGGCAAGTCAATAAACTAATAAATGCATCAAAAAATTGTGATATTGTAATTCATTTGTATTTGTAATAAGGTTTTTGAAGAAAGGAAGGAGAGGCACACCTGGACAGGTGTGCCTCTCCTTCCTTTCTTCTTACAGGCACACCTGGACAGGTGTGCCTGTAAGATGTGTTGAATTATAATATCATTTTATGGAGTCGAGAACAACTACCGGTAAGTGGCTTCACCACTTCACCGTCTGAAACGGTGCTTTGTGCTTTTTTGGACACAGTTAAATTGAGTTAGGGACTTTAGGGATTAGACCGTTAACATGACCGTTAACATGTGCAACTTAGAAGTAGTCAGAGGTAACTGGATGTTCAATGGGATTAAATGCAAGGTTGATTGGATTATATCTGAAGATCATATGCTATTCGTGATAACTCTGCTAGACTCCAAATTGCGGCTCGTCCATGCGGGAGTATCCCAAAATTAAATGAAACCACTTAACACTATTTCCCTAAAATGGACTGACATGGGACACATTAAAGTTGGATCGGAACCAGCTAATCAGTCTGAAGGTAAGTGTTTTTTTCACTTATTCGAGAGAAGTCCGAAATGCGTTCTTAGTACTGTTTGTTTTGACTTTTAAGCTACCCTACCAGGATATTTTCATTCAAAGACAAAATGTCAATATCTATGAATGTGGAGACTCAAAAGACTGGTTAGGTAATAGTTGCCGATGGATTTATGAGACTTGATAGAAACTTGGACGTTTGCAACAGGTGAATCGGTGAACTACCGAGGTTGCGCCCAAATGCTTAAAGCTGTTAGCTGGTCAGTGTTTTCAGGTGTGCTTGTACTACCTGTACGGTGCGGAGTGCTGACTAAGTCATGTTAAACCCATTAAAGCGTCGAGCTCAAATATCTTTTCATTTTTGTGCACTGTTCTCTTGTTGGCACACATTTTCTGTTTATTGAAGCCTTTTGTGAATAATTTTGATCATGTAAAAACTGGGAATTGGTCCCTATTGACAATACTCTTATTTTTTGCATTGCATATGTCCTTTAGCAAAGGTAATTGGTCACTGAACTTTTTGCAACTGTGTATTTCTAAATTTTGTGGCTTCAGTGCACACAAATTTATATTGTTCAGCTTGCATGTTAAAAGCCTGCCAAGCACCCCAAGGCTGATTATGCTTGGTAAGAAGTCATTTATGAAATAGAGCTGATTAGACCATATTAAAATTTCTGTTTGGCACAGGAGCTTTTCGTGGACACAGGTATCCAGTCTCTGTTTTGTTAGCTCAAATTTCTGTAATTTCCTTTATAAACCAAGGTTGTTGGACATGTGTCTCAGTGAATCCAGCAAAGTAACAATATCAAATTTCACATTACATATTACTGATCAACATAGTAGTCTAGCTACACCAACAGCAGGAATACTGAAGTCAATACTGTAAAGTTTAACAGCAGCACAAACTATAAACTCCAAAATAACCATACAGTTGATTCACCTCCGGTACTTTAACTGGGCTGACTCTTTGTTAGGTGTGTTTAATGGGCAGAATAATTCCCAATTATGTACAATTATAATATGTTAAAATGGACTTGTGTACATAAGGCCATTAATAATTAACTGTACGTAGCTATTTGCTTTATGACTATCTAGACAGTGTGAAGAAGTGAAGTATTGAAATTATTTTATGTTGCATAATGACAACATGTTGCCCCTATACATTTAAGGACAAAGTTCAATGACCGCCACCTGCTGGATGGTGAGTGCAGAGGGGCGTGTAATTGTTGAGCTGGACAAAGAGAACACCTGTGCTGATGCAATGTCAGTCTTCTTTGGTTCATTCTATGTATTGAACCTGGAATACCAGGAGTCAGCGGGTGCAAGGTTTTTTGTAAGGATAAACCCTGAAGAGGGAACAAAATGTACCTCCAAGGTTGGGACAAGCAGGAAGACTGGGACCACTGTGAAGCGAAAGGTTGTTCACATTAACCCTCATGTCACAACTTTCCTCCAGTGGCTTACTGAATTTGAGTGGAGAACTTCAAATTAGGGAAATTAGTAAATTTCTTGTATAATTTAAGTGACCAATGTGTTGTTACCCATGTCTCCACAGATGATCCATGGCCCATGCTTTCTGGACATTTACACAAGACGAGCAACAATGAAGACAAGCTCTCTCGCCATCTTGCAAGACGCTGTCTCTGTCCAATAGGTTTTTTTGAGTGCAACAGTTTTGATTTTTTTTCCTTCTTTTACCCATCCATCCATCCATCCATTCGCTTCCGCTTATCCTTTTTCAGGGTCGCGGGGGGCGCTGGAGCCTATCCCAGCTGTCATAGGGCGAAAGGCGGGGTACACCCTGGACAGGTCGCCAGTCTGTCGCAGGGCCAACACATAGGGACAGACAACCATTCACACTCACATTCACTCGCACATTCACACCTAGTGGCAATTTGGATTATCCAATTAACCTATCCCCACAAGCTGCATGTCTTTGGACGGTGGGAGGAAGCCGGAGTACCCGGAGAGAACCCACGCAAACACGGGGAGAACATGCAAACTCCACACAGAAAGACCTGATGGTGGAATTGAACTCAGGACCTTCTTGCTGTGCAGCACCAGTGCTAACCTTCTTTTACCCGTTTGTTAAAAATTATTTCAGCTACTTACACTTTAATTGTCACATGTATTGGCTCACCCTACAAATCAATGAACTCAGTCCACAAAGCAAGATCAGGGTTCAGTGCAGGTCAGTCAAGTTCCTTCACACCACACACGCTCATCCATGTCCTTGTGGACCCTGTTTTGTGCAATGATTTGGTCGTGTGAGCCAGTATTTTGGACAAAGTGTATATAAAGGCAGACGTGTGGGGCTTGATATTATATCCATTACAATTCAGTTTATTTGTATGGTGCCAACAAAATGAATGCCAAGGCACTTCACATTGTAGGTTTGAGACCCTACAAAATATAAGTAAGGAAACCCAACACTTGAGCATGTGTTGTCTGCCATGATATGGATATGACATAATATCGTTATTGTTTGTACAACCATCTGAGAAAATAATGGATTACATGGTTTAGTAAAAACAAGTGCTTCCTCAATGAAAATATGTTTTCAGTTCTTTTCAGTTTTTGATTTTGGAAATGTGTATTTCAGCAGGGAAGAATCAGAATTGAAATAAAGTGGTGCAAAGCACATGAATTATATTTTGTGTGTGTGTGTGTGTGTGTGTCTATCCATCCATCCAATTTTTTTGGAACCCTCCAGTCTCTTACAGTATGTTACTGTTAACTGAAATTACGGTAAATTACGACCTGTTAAAAGAGTAAATGACCGCCTGTTGGGACACGGTATCCTCTAGCAGAGATGAATATTTTTGGTACTGATGATGCGTGATAACGGTAAGTTACTGGTTAATATATTGCAGTTTATTACCTTGCAGCGGGCTTACAGTGACATACCGTGAATAAGCGGTAGTATACCAATTTCTTAATCACAGTATGATGTTACTTTGTTGACGTAATTTACGACATAACGACATAACGGTATCTCACTGACATAACTGTCGCCAGTGAGATACCGTAAAAAAGGCTACGGTGCGTTACCATAATTTGTCCAAGAGTATTATACCACACCAGCAAAAAACGGTATCATCCTGCAGAAAGGTAAGCTAGCGTAACACGGCGTCACGGTATGACGCTGGCAGCAGTGACGCCAGTATGTTACCGTAAAGTGGCGATGAAAAGTCTAACGGTGCAGATACACGGAGTAATCAGAAAAGTTTAGCATGAATCTGGACATTAGATTTAAGATTTAAGCTTATCAGATATCACTTGTTAGAAGCTCCTTACCGTTTGAAGAAATCTCTTCTCAATCTGCTGTCCTCTTCTGCTTGCATCTTTTTTTTTTCATCTAACACTGACGTTATTCCATGTTAATTATTTTTTCTCCGTGAAAAACACAGCAACTCATCTTATCCCGGGGTGCCAGGAAGTCGAGCTGCGGATCTCAGCAGAAAACTTTTCAAACTGATTCCAGGTTGATCCAGGTATACATTTGAAACAGGTTCTCCTCTGTGACGTGACAGTCGGAACGCATCTGCGTAACCATGGTTACAGGGGGACGCTTTGGAGCTCTGCTGCTCAGCAGCAAAATATTTCAGATCAATATGTAAATACTCCAACTCTAAAACCAAGTAAAATAAATATGCTGCATATGTGTATAGTGCGTTCATGTGTGTGTGTGCGCTGCGTGGTAACGTAGGCGCGTGCATGTGTGCCCCGGTCACAGCTCCTTTCAGCATGGCCGGAGGTAAGTCACTGCCACGTTGCTCTCAGCTAATTAAAGTTTGTTCAGATCCCAAGCTGCAATGTGAATACAGCCAAACCGCCGCGTTTTTGTTTGTCATTAAGAGACTCATTCGGGATAAGTTTTGTGGAGGGCGGAGTTCACTAATTTACACTTATAATGAGTTTTAGCCGAGAACGCAGCTAAAATGCTAGCATGCTAAGTTAGCCTGATTGCTAGCGGCTACTCGCGGCAGTCTTTTTTTAACAGCATGCACTCTTTTTTCCTTCGTCAGGAGAGGTGTACTGGCAGTCGCGTGACACACACAGATCAGACACATATTTCTGTGTTGCAGATATGGAGATGTTCTTATGTTTTGGAGATGCAGTCTTTCAGTCATTGTTTTTATAAGTACAGTGTTGTACTGCCTGTTAGATGGCGGTTATTAATATAATTGTACTGAAGTATAATGTTTGAACTATAAGTACCAGAATATTGGGTCCTGGTTATTGAATTGTATTTATCTGACTGTTTATTTGTTTTTGAATTATTTTGTTTATTGTTCTTATAAGTTGTTTTTGATGTTTTTTCAGTGACATATTATTTATTTTGTGCTTTTTGTTTTTGAGAGCTTAAGTTAATGTTTTAAAACAATTTGTTGTATTTGATTCATTATATTATTGTAGTGTTAATGAAGCTGCAGACACAGCTGCTTTCAGCATGGCCGGAGGAGAGGTGTACTGGCAGTCGCGTGACACACACAGATCAGACACATGTTTCTGTGTTGCAGATGTGCAGTAAAGAGCCAAAGACCCAGTACTGTCTCCTTCCTCTTACTTTCACGCCAGAACACAACGCAAGAACAACAGGCGTAACACATGAACGGGTTACACATACTGAGGTGAGTTGTTGAGGATATGTCGAGCTGTCGATAAGCACGGCTGTTTTTGTGCTCTTATATACTGTTAGCCTGTTTTGCTGGCGTTAGTGAAGCTGTTTTCAACTGGATGTAACATTGTTGAACTCTGATGATTAATGAATAAACTCTCGATGTGACGACGTGAGCATGTAATTGTAACCCTGTGTTCATTTAGTCGTTTGATACCGTTTAATATCCAGTACATCTATTGGGTGTTTTATAACATGCCCTGGAATCATTTTAAGTTTTACAATGCCGGTGATTTACGACTCTTTCGCGACAGTCAACTGTGGCGTAAACTCTGGCGGGTCTCAGAGCTAGCTTATGTGAGCCAGCAGTGACATCTATACATGCAGTAGCCTTAAAATACTGATTATTTATTCTCCTGCTAGGTAAGAATTTGTGTTTTATACGTTTATTGTCACATTGTGCGCCATGTTATTGTTTCGGTGAAATGAATTTCTACAATGGCGGACTTAGACAAAATAGTGTTACTGTTAATTTGACTCTCTGCAGTGTTTAAATGCTTACATATACACACACAGTTACTGTCCCTCCACACGTAGGACTCAGTTCTGCTTCTATGCCCCATCTTTGTTTACTCTTTCCCACCCAACAAGTGCATAAATAAGATGTTAAAAACGTCATCATCATATCAAACATGATCGATTTGGGGGGAGTTTGTTTGGCACATGCTGACTGCATCTAATTATAATCAGAAGAGGAGGCGAGAGCAGAGAACGAGAGTGCAGCAGTTTGGTGAAAGGAACAGGTGAAGAAGAGGTGAGCATCCAAGAGACGAGCAAGAGGACGGTTTCAAAGCAGACATTATGGCACAATAAAAGCTGTAAGAGCAGAGATTCATTCATATCTTTACTATTTTTCTTTAGCTTTTACTCCCGCTGCTTACAATAAATCCGAGATAAAGAACAAACAAGAACAACTCACATGGCATTGATTGTTTAGTTCAGTGTCACTCTGTGATTGTTTGACATTTCATATAAATGTGACTCTAAAATATAGCCAATAATAAAAAGCTGCTGTTACTGAGTGAAACTTGAAGGATTATGATAAACTTCAGTTCTTACTGAATCTGTAACATTGCTTTTTTTAAAATTGTTAAATGACTTTTGTGTCACTGTGCACAGTGAAAAGCTCACCTGATGTAGTGGTGAGGCCATGTTCACCACTAGATGGAGACAACCTGGCACAGGTATTTTCTATACACTAAATTTCACACTGAAAAGCCTTGGTGGGAATTTTTGTTTCATAGAAAGTAAAGGAAAACATGTCTTGAGGTCTTTTTCCAGTGTTTTCAAAATTGTGTTTTTCACATACACATCAAAACTTCACACAGACAAACACACACACAAAACAACAAAATATGTCAAATTACATATTTTGTTGACTATTTTGTTGACTATGCACCCCTACCCATAATAAATGGGTAGGGGTGCATAGTCAGTAAAAGTCACCAAGGCTCTGCAGAGCTCCAAACCTGCTCTGCCACAGACAGAAGCATCAAAAATGTGCGCTGGGAGCTTCATGGCATGGATTTCTACAGCCAAGCAAATCTATATGTGTGTGGCCAAGAACCTTAGTCCATGTAGGGCATCTTAGCACAGTTTACTTGTGTCAGCTAGTGGGAGGGCAGAGAGGGCAGCCTTTACATTGTTTTATTGTAGAGTGACAGGAACTGCCTATGAGCTTCTAATCAAGCAGAAGTGTTGACGGAAAATCTATCAAAGGAAATACATTGATGAAAATCAAAGAAGAGAAATATTTATGTGATGTTCCATTTTCCTGAGAGCTGATTGGCTGTGATGACTCCTTCAAGTACTACATGCTACTTTGTCCTGCTAGTTAAGCCTGCTGTCTGTTCTCAGGCCTCCTCCTGTTTCACTGCCATATATCCACCACCAGAGGGCTCCACTGACCTGCCTGCTGACATCAGAGCACACCCCTGTGTCATGTGACCTGGCAGGAGTAGCAAAGCTGGACTCAGACCTGGCCAGGCAAGTTCAAAGGCAGCTGTGGTAGAGAGAGTATATGGGCTCAAATTGTGGTCATAAATATTTTGTACTTGTAAATCAGGATTTGTGTGTGTATGGGATCAGAACGATGCCACCTTGAAATGAAACCGAAAAAAATATTGAAACTGAAAAAAATATTGAAACAGAAATAAATGTACAGCGCGGCTGCAGTCACGGACAAACTTGCATGTGTCTGTTCGGGAATGGCAGATGCTGAGAGGTCCAGCGTTTACATTACCGGCTATTTCAAAGTGACAGCCTGAGGTGTTCTTCAGTAAATTGGACTACCAGACAGGAGGACCTGAGGCCCCACCGTATTATTTTCGGTAAGTTAAATGTGTGTGTAAGCTAATCCGTAACTTAGGTCCTTAGGTGAGCACTCGGCTGTCGGGGAAACTTGTTTTGTAAAGTTCGTTTAGCTAACCCGTGCAGGTGAATGAATTTACCCTGACTAAAGAAATCAAGAGAAACGCACCGGGCTGCTCAGTGACTAACCACGGTTACTGTACTTTCTTTATGAGTATTATACTGTAAGAGCAACAGGCTGGACTCTGCTTCTGCTCCTGTGCAGAGCTGATTATTAAATATGTGCAAACAGCAGCATGTTTTCTGTCGCTTTCCACATGTGGAACGACATTAACGCCAACTTTTAAAAACCTGGCACTTCAGTAACCCCTCATTAGTCAATAGCTACGGATTAAATAGCAAAGCCCGATACTTATGTACTGAAACCAACTACTTCCGCTTGGCAGCTTAAGTTAAAATGTTAATTTTTTCCTCTGATTATTTTTTTAGCACTGACTCTGTATATTTTTTGTTTGTTGCAAATATTCAGGTTAAAAAACTGTCCGAATTATATTTAATGAGGTATGTTCACAAAGTCACATGTGCAGTACTCTGTATAGCTTGCATCCTTTAGGACAAATAATTTGAAGCATTAATATTTCTTGTTCAATACTGAGCTGATAACACCTCCGTATTGTCATGGCCCTGGGTCATGTGACCCAGTATTCTGAGTTTCTTGGTGTTTTGTTATTCTTTTTAGTCTAGTTTCATTTCGGTTTATCTAGTTCAGGGGTGCCCAATCCCGGTCCTCGAGAGCTACCGTCCTGCAGCTTTTAGATGCATCCCTACTCCAACACAGCTGAATCAAATGGTTTGATTACCTCTTCAGCATGCCATCGTGTTTGGCAAAGGCCTGATAACAAGCCATTCATTTGATTCAGCTGTGTTGGAGTAGGGATGCATCTAAAAGCTGCAGGACGGTAGCTCTCGAGGACCGGGATTGGGCACCCCTGATCTAGTTACATTCTGCCATGTTTCATGTCCAAGTTTTCTTTGTTTGTCAAGTTCATGTCACGTCTAATCTCCATGTTTTCTGTTTTACTTTGAAAGTCTGTATTCAATGTCAGTGTATTCAGTTTCATTTCTCCTGTCCTGTCGTTAGGTTCATGTGTGTCAGCTGTGCTCCCATGTGTGGCCACTTCCCCTGATCATCCCTCATGTGTATTTAGTCTCTGTGTTTCATACAGTCTGTGTCGCGTCGTCTGTGTACTTCCCCCCGGTCAAGTTAAGTGTTTTTCAGGATTCTGTGCAGTTCATGTTTGCCATTTGGTTTATGTTGTTTTTCATGCAGCCGCACGATGAGGTTCCGTGCAGGTCATGTTCATGTCTCTTTCGTCACGCCACTTGGTTCACAGTTTCCATGCATCTGCACAGCATTCTGTTCACAGTGATCATAGTTATGCCTTTCAGTCAGGTTAGTGTTTTTCCAGTTTAGGTTTTTGGTTAGTTGCAGTCTCAGTCCCTGTTATGTTTTGTCTACTCCCTTCTGCATCAGCCCAAATAAAGGCTCGCTTTCAGTTTAAGTTTTCCTTAAAGTGTCCTTAAGTGTCCTTCCCAGCGCTCATGAGACTGCTTTGCTGCACTGTGGTATGAGGTGCTAACCTGTTGACAGTGTTAATTTTAAAATGTATTCCACCAAAGATAATAGAAGTAACATATTCTGAATACTTTACAACTACATGAATATCCTATTGCTGTGTGATTTATTACTATTACCGAAGGTTACTCTCCATACCAACACCAACTAGATGTTTAAATCTTAATATAAATGAGTAACAGTAGGTGCACATTAGGTAAGGCTGCACTTTTTGCAGTGATCTCGTAAATAAAACAGGTCCGCGGCTCCGAACCGTAGTAAAGGGACCTCTGGCTAATACGTTGGGGTCTTTTTTTTTTTTTTTTTTCCTGGATCACCTGTTGAGAAAGAAAAAAGAAAACAAGCAGAAGAAGACTAGAGCAATAAAATAAACAACACCATGATGATCTATGGGAATATAACAGTAAATACTAAATGTTAAACATTATTGTGCAGCACGTAAGATCGACAGCGCACAGTGTGCTTTAAGGTAGGAGCCAAAAAGGAGCAGAGCAGCGGCGTTAAGGACGTCCTCGCCGTACCTGGGTCCATCAGGTCCTCCAGACGCGTGAGCAGTTTGGTGAGTTTCACCATTTGCTCCAGGAGCTGCGCCTGGATGACGGCAGATTCCAGCAATACCACCGTCTTTCACTCGCCCAGTTTGAGGACCTGCTGTCCCGCGTTGGTCCCAGCATTGCCCGCCTTGACACCAACTACAGACGCTCAATCCCACCTGCAGAGCGCCTGTCCATCTCCCTGAGGTTAGTAAAAGTGTTTAATACGGTAGTCCTTTATTGATACCTGTGCTAACATGGATGTGCTATGCTATCAATGAATGCTGTCGGTGTTTACTGATAGCAAGCTGTGGTACGGAGACGACTGTTTATAATATTTCTAGTGATACTCGGGTCTCATCAAGTCCCGATTTACAGTGGGGCAAAAAAGTATTTAGTCAGCCACCGATTGTGCAAGTTCCCCCACTTAAAATGATGACAGAGGTCAGTAATTTGCACCAGAGGTACACTTCAACTGTGAGAGACAGAATGTGAAAAAAAAAATCCATGAATTCACATGGTAGGATTTGTAAAGAATTTATTCGTAAATCAGGGTGGAAAATAAGTATTTGGTCACCTCAAACATGGAAAATCTCTGGCTCTCACAGACCTGTAACGTCTTCTGTAAGACGCTTTTCTGTCCCCCACTCGTTACCTGTATGAATGGCACCTGTTTGAACTCATCATCTGTATAAAAGACACCTGTCCACAGCCTCAAACAGTCAGACTCCAAACTCCGCCATGGCCAAGACCAAAGAGCTTTCGAAGGACACCAGGAAAAGTATTGTAGACCTGCACCAGACTGGGAAGAGTGAATCTACAATAGGCAAGCAGCTTGGTGTGAAAAAATCAACTGTGGGAGCAATCATCAGAAAATGGAAGACATACAAGACCACTGATAATCTCCCTCGATCTGGGGCTCCACGCAAGATCTCATCCCGTGGGGTCAAAATGATCATGAGAACGGTGAGCAAAGATCCCAGAACCACACGGGGGGACCTGGTGAATGACCTGCAGAGAGCTGGGACCAAAGTAACAAAGGTCACCATCAGTAACACACTACAACGGCAGGGAATCAAATCCCGCAGTGCCAGACGTGTTCCGCTGCTGAAGCCAGTGCATGTCCAGGCCCGTCTGAAGTTTGCCAGAGAGCACATGGATGATACAGCAGAGGATTGGGAGAATGTCATGTGGTCAGATGAAACCAAAGTAGAACTTTTTGGTATAAACTCAACTCGTCGTGTTTGGAGGACGAAGAATACTGAGTTGCATCCCAAGAACACCATACCTACTGTGAAGCATGGGGGTGGAAACATCATGCTATGGGGCTGTTTTTCTGCCAAGGGGACAGGACCACTGATCCGTGTTAAGGACAGAATGAATGGGGCCATGTATCGTGAGATTTTGAGCCAAAACCTCCTTCCATCAGTGAGAACTTTGAAGATGAAACGAGGCTGGGTCTTCCAACATGACAATGATCCAAAACACACCGCCCGGGCAACAAAGGAGTGGCTCCGTAAGAAGCATTTGAAAGTCCTGGAGTGGCCTAGCCAGTCTCCAGACCTCAACCCCATAGAAAATCTGTGGCGGGAGTTGAAAGTCCGTGTTGCTCGGCGACAGCCCCAAAACATCACTGCTCTCGAGAAGATCTGCATGGAGGAATGGGCCAAAATACCAGCTACTGTGTGTGCAAACCTGGTAAAGACCTATAGTAAACGTTTGACCTCTGTTATTGCCAACAAAGGTTATGTTACAAAGTATTGAGTTGTATTTTTGTTATTGACCAAATACTTATTTTCCACCCTAATTTACGAATAAATTCTTTACAAATCCTACCATGTGGATTCATGGATTTTTTTTTCACATTCTGTCTCTCACAGTTGAAGTGTACCTCTGGTGCAAATTACTGACCTCTGTCATCATTTTAGGTGGGGGAACTTGCACAATCGGTGGCTGACTAAATACTTTTTTGCCCCACTGTAATTCGATTTATGCCGTTATCAGTGTTTGAATGATAGCATGGCTGTGGTGTCATATCAATGTATGCTCTCGCTGTTTGCTGATATCAAACTGTGGTATGAGGACCACTGTGGGTTAATCTTTGTAGTGATACTCACTCCTTTCTTTTTATTTAGACCTGGTTTAATTCTGGGATAGTTGAATATTTGTATATAATCCCAGCAGACTGTTTTAGATTATATCTAATATATATCATGTAATTATCCTTGTAATTACAAAAGGTTTTATGTAAGATTTATGTTTTGTAATTTAAATCTGACATCACAAAAGTATTTTGGAATTTGAATAATGTATTTTGTAACTGCAGCATTTTGTCCAGGTTCCTTGCCACCGAGGACTCCTTCAGGACCATCGCATTCAGTTTTCGAGTTGGCGTGTCCTTGGTGAGCCAGATCACCCCCCAGGTAGCGACGTCCATCTGGGACTGTCTAGTGGACGACTTCATGGCTGTGCCTTCAACTGAAGACTGGCGGTGCATTGCAGAGGGATTCCAGGAGCGCTGGAACTTCCCTCTCTCCCTCACAGTAGAGGTTGTATCTGCGCTCCATGGAGCTCCGTCCTGAAATTGCGGAGAAGTGTGTGAAGGCAACGTGTGTTCTCCACAATTTTCTGTGCTGTTTGGACAAGAGAGGGGCACCTGCTGTGAGGGGTGTGGCACCTGCTGTGAGGGGTGTGGCACCTGCTGTGAGGGGTGTGGCACCTACTGTGGTGGAGCCGTTGCAAGGCCTGGGTCGTGTAGCAGCAAACAACTCCTCCAGAGAGGCTGTCCTGGTGGGGGAGAAGTTCATGGCCCACTTCTCGGCGGAGGGAGCCGTGTCTTGGCAACCAAAGGAGTAGCCTGTTTGAAGTCTGAGTGACTTACCCACAACGGCTCTTTTGAGAGCCACCCACAAACCTCTAAAGAGTGTTCCTGTCTTTTTTAATTTTTCTTAATAAATGGAGCTCTACTCCAAAATAAACTAACCTCTCTTTACTCTCTTAAAGACATATTTACATATAATTGTTACACAAAGTTTTGGCTGTCTCACCTTGTTTTGGTACAATCTGCCAGGTGTAACAATTTTTAATCATGTTTTTGCTGGAGAAGTGCAAGGTTTTAGTCAACACCATCAGACACAAAGAAATGTAAAAATATATATTTTAAATTAAGTTGTTTCAGCTATTTTGACTATTACCAGCTTCTCTGTTCTACTGTTTATGCACATATGTTTTCAAAGTAATTATACCACATTTAAAAGTAAGATTGTTTTGGCTTTTTATTATTAGAGTTAGGCAGCACGGTGGTTAGCACTGTTGCCGCACAGCAAGAAGGTCCTGAGTTCAATTCCAACATCAGGCTGGGGTCTTTCTGTGTGGAGTTTGCATGTTCTCCCCGTGTTTGCATGGGTTCCCTCCGGGTACTCCGGCTTCCTCCCACCGTCCAAAGACATGAAGCTTGTGGGGATAGGTTAATTGGATAATCCAAATTGCCACTAGGTGTGAATGTGCGAGTGAATGTGAGTGTGAATGGTTGTCTGTCCCTGTATGTTGGCCCTGCGACAGACTGGCGACCTGTCCAGGGTGTACCCCGCCTTTCGCCCTATGACAGCTGGGATAGGCTCCAGCGCCCCCCGCGACCCTGAAAAGGATAAGCGGAAGCGAATGGATGGATGGATGCATGGATTATTAGAGTTACAGTCATACATATTTTCAGAAGCTTGTATTTAATCTCCATAAGAAACGATCATATTTAGCAGCGTGAAAATTACATATTTATTTAGAAAATTACGTATTTTTATTGGAAGATCATGAGGGAGGAAAATATATGGTTCTTCAAAACAGAAAAATAAACAAAAAATCCATATTATGGAGTTGACAAGTGGTGACACATGAGTAGAAAACAGGATATTATTTCTTTCAAAATGACCATTAAACCTTAACAACCTTTGTAATATCACAAGACACATCATAACAATTCTGTTTTTGCACATGTCAAGTTCTACATCTTAATAGTTCACCAGCAAGTAGCTGCCTACTGCTCCTTGATTCCTAAAGTACTCTGTGGTTGTGTGTTTAGACGCTGCTGGACTTTCTCTCCTTTTGACTCTCTGTGCTTGTTTCCAAAACCTTCTCTTCTGCCTTTTTTTCTCTTCCTTTCAGATCACTGATGTTCTTTATTTTTCCCTCTTTCACTCTATTTCTCCATCTTTCCCTTTATGAGAAACTCAGGCTGGCTGTTAATTTTTTCTCTACTTATTTTTTGATCATCCCTGTTCCTTCTCTTTTGTTCCTCTACTGACAGCTTCCTCTTTGCTATTCTAGCCTGAAATGTACCATTTTGTAATTGCTATAATTTTTCTGAAGCATATGCATTTACACATATTAAGGATGAATATTCACAACACAAATATGTATTAAGCAACAGAAATGCTATCCGGTCTTTAAGTCTGATGTCATTAGCCGTTTCCAGGTCCAAACTCCGCTGCAGATCCCAAAGTCAAAGGAACTCTGCGGCATCACTGAGAGTTACAAACTGTCTAAATTCTTTCATCTTTAATAAAATGATCAGTGTGGCTGTTTTACCAGGTGTAACATCCAGGCATCCATGAAAACAGAATATATGAAATTTAACAGAGTTAGAAGTTAGCTCGCCGGTTTCCACCTTAACACCAGCTCTGCTATCACTTCCAACATAAATGAAGACAAAACTAAACAGCACTGGCGTTTGTAGGGTTACTGATGTTGGACTAGCTGGTGTATAATGATGTGCTACGTGATTGCTAGCAACACAGCTATGTTAGCGTAACATAAACACAGTGAAACTTTTTTCCACTTGATAAAAGTTAACGTGAGGGTTCCCGATGGTTAGGCTGACAGTGATCACTGACTGTTTTTAGGGGCTTGTTCAGATTAAATAGAACAAGATAAAAAAGAATAAAAACATGTTAAAACACAACAGCCTTAATAAACACAGAGTAGTTTGGACCCGAAAGCAGGGTTCATACATCATCACTTAAAAGACCAGCTCTCGGGGCAGAGATAGCTCAGTAGATAGTGTTTGCCCCATGATCGTTGGGCAGGGCTCTAGACTAACTTTTTGCCATGGGCGTACGCGTACCGGCACAAAAGTTAGGCGCACACAAGTTTTATAATAATTTATATAATATAATGTGTTTTTCTGGATACACTGTGCTTTTTCAGCATTCAAAGATTGATGACACCGTGTCAGAGCACTGGCTATGAATTTCAGAAGGATCAGGCCTTAACTTAACAGAAAAGTTAGCAATAGTTCTTTTCCTGTTACAGCTACATCCACTTCTGTCGTGCCCAGGCTGCTCACTAGGGCTGGGTATCATCACTGATTTCTATAATCCATTCGATTCCGGTTTTCAAAGTCCCGATTCGATTCAACTTAGCCTCAGACAGTCAGAAATATTATAATTCTGATCATTTATCAGTACTGACTTCATCAGAATTGTGAACATCACAGCAGATTCCTTTGTGTGAAAGTAACTGAGAATAAAACACAGAAAAACATGAAGGAGATTTTCCTGGTCTGGCTTTTTATAGCAGATAACCTTAAAAATATTCTACAATGTTCTGCATATAAAGTTTAAATTTCTTCAGTATTGAACAACAGAAAAAATAGGCTTTCTTGAAGAAAAAGACAGTAGCCGACAGCACTGTAAACAACGGTAGACTGGTGGGTAATAAGCGAATAAATAATACAGAAAACAGAGATTGGAGACGGGAAACTGTTCTTGAAGTACAGAGAGAGATAGAGAGAGAGCTAGCTGTGCATGGATGTGATTTTAATAGTCGTGGAAGCAAAACAGCAAAATTCAGCTCGGTGAATTTTGGTTGGAGAGAGACAAAACCTGCAGCTCAGAATCAGCGCAAAAAGACGTAAACACATCGCGGACCGGACGCATCAGATTCGCTAAGCTCCGACAGCGTGTCCGTCTACGGGCCGTCGGGTGAGAAAGCCGAGAAAGACAAAGTTAATTCTGATGGGTCGGGTCCGCTCTGTGTTTACGTCTTTGTGTGGAGTCCGTGTACCTGCTCTGATTTGCTGTTTGGTTGTTGTTGAACTGGTTTTGTGAGCTTTAATCTGAGAATCTGGCGTTTCTGGCAAAACACAGTTATATTTAAAAGTCGATTCAGGATTTAATGAATTGATATCGCTTTATTCAAGCTACTCACCTCCCACTTCCACCTGCACTTTCAACTGGACCACGGCCAATCAGAGAGGTCCCGCCCCTTACTATCTCTGATTGGTTTAGTCCACGATAGGGACAAAATGTGTGTCTGTTGTTGACCACAGGGAAGGTTGCAGATTTTTTTTTTTTTTTTTTTTTGCTACCCGAACAGTTGGTCGCACAGGTGCAACCAAATATTTTTTTTTAGTCGCACCACTGAAAAATTTGGTCGCACTCTAGAGCCCTGTTGGGGGTTCAAATCCACCAAACAGCGGCTATCCTGAGATACCCTTGAGCAAGGTACCGTCTCTACACACTGCTCCCCGGGTCATGGATTGGTAGCTGCCCACTGCTTCACTGAGTAAATGGGTTAAATGCAGAGGACTAAGCATTTTCCTACAGGATTAATAAAGTATACATTAACTATGAGATTCAAGATCAGGCAAATTCCATAATATTCGACACATCTGTAAAGCAGAAATATCAGTAAAATGCACAGGAAGTAATATGACTGAAATAGTAATAAAAATAACTTAATATAATTAGTGAATAGGACACTTTTGTGACATTTGCCAAAATCATTAGAAAAAGGGTCAACACCGTCAGGCAAAAATCCTGATGGTGCTGACAAAATACCCTACTTTCTCTCATAGCACGTTTTTCTGACAGACGCCATCCTGTTGTTCATCAGTTGCTTATGGCCTCTACTGTGGTGTTGATGCACTATGGTTGTGACACAGAGTTTTATCAGAAAGGTATGCAATAAATGAAATAAAAATTAAAAAAACTCACCAGAGCAGTGACCTCATGGCATGTGTATCAAACAGGAAGTGGTAAAGGGGTCCTCACAGTGTAAGTTACCCACAATAATTCCTTATTTTTTTGTACTTTTTAAAAAATCTGATGGTGTTGACAGAAACTTTGGACATGTTTTGTCCCTTATCTCAAGAATCACTGATATATTCTCAAAATCTTTCATAAACTGCCTGCTTTTCAGGAATGAGGTGGTAATTCGATTTTGGAGCAGTTCTTGAGCCATAACCAATGATGAGCAGCTTTCCTCACTGTCACTGGTACGGTGCTGCACTGATGCCTTCCTGAGAGCCAATGCAAGCACAAAGAGTTAAGTCAGCAGTTTTTTGATGAGCTTTCAATATTTCCTTTAACTAACGGGGAGTGAGGTCCTTTTATCTCAGGCATGTCAGGAATACTGAAACCTGGGCTGACTGACCTGACCACAGCCTCTATGACTTCAGCATCACTGTGTCCTTTACACAAGAGGCTGACTGGCCCACAGATCTTGACACCTCTCCTTACTGTCACTTCTTGAAGCCTGTTTGCTGCTGTAGGAAACACGTTTTATGGAGCTGTCAGCTGACTCGGCGATGTTCTGTTCACTCTTTGACACACCCTGCTAATTGCTTATATTAACATCTCTTGGCTGGTCTGAGAATGGGTTGGCGTTCCCCGGACAAGCTGGAGGAGGCTTCTCTGCTTGGGCTGCTGCTGTGTTACTGCTGCATTTCTGCTCATCAGACTCACCTAATGAGATGGCTGGAACTGTTTCTTTTTGGCGAGGTGTCTGATGTCAGCTGGCAGTGATGATGATGATGCCACTCGAAGCTGCTTTTTCAAGTTTGATTCAGTTAGTCTTGAGTGGAAGCGCCTCTTTGCAAGAGTCAGTTTTGAAAAGACCTGTTCAAAGTGGTACGTTGTCCCAAACAGAGATGCAAATTTCAGGGCATGTCTCGCCAGGATGGGAAAAGCCTCAGCATGAACGTACAGTTTGTGAAAGTCCAGCAGAGAGAGGCTGTTATACTTAGCTTTGAGCTCGTAGTTGTTTTGCAGCCCAATTATTTCCACTTGGAAAGTGTCTGGCACAGATGGTTGCACATTAAACGGCGTAGCAAACATCTCCAGTTCCTTTTGGATATTCTTCACATCTTGAAACCTGTCATCAAATGCCTGAATGAGTTTTGCACAACGACTGTTGTTGTGATTTGGCGCTACACAAATAAAATTGAATTGAATTTAGAATTGTCCCTATTGCCAGTCTTGGCAGCCGGGGGTCAGTCCGCCAGGGCCTCCGCTCCTGGCCGCCACCCGGCACACAATGCACCCAGCTCGCACTGGAACGTTTCGCAGCCGAGTGTGAAGCAGCGGGAATGAGGATCAGCACCTCCAAATCTGAGGCCATGGTTCTCAGCCGGAAAAGGGTGGAGTGCCCACTCCGGGTCGGGGATGAGTTCCTGCCCCAAGTGGAGGAGTTCAAGTATCTCGGGGTCTTGTTCGCGAGTGATGGGAGAAGGGAGCCGGAGATCGACAGACGGATTGGGGCTGCAGCTGCAGTAATGCGGACGCTGCACCGGTCCGTCGTGGTGAAGAGGGAGCTGAGTGTAAAAGCGAAGCTCTCCATTTACCGGTCGATCTACGTCCCTACCCTCACCTATGGCCACGAGCTGTGGGTAGTGACCGAAAGAACGAGATCGCGGATAGAAGCGGCAGAAATGAGCTTCCACCGAAGGGTGGCTGGCCTCTCCCTTAGAGATTGGAGCCTCCTGGGCGCCTCCTGGGTGAGGTGTTCCAGGCATGTCCCACCGGGAGGAGGCCCCGGGGCAGACCCAGGACACGCTGGAGAGATTATATCTCTCGGCTGGCCTGGGAACGCCTTGGTATTCCCCCGGATAAGCTGGAGGAGGTGGCTGGGGAGAGGGAGGTCTGGGCCTCTTTGCTTAGGCTGCTGCCCCCGCGACCCGGCCTCGGATAAAGTGGATGAAGATGGATGGATGAATTTAGAATTTGTTTGTTTTATTTTATTGTGAAAGAACTATAGAGGAAGCGACCACCTTTTCGCACATGCGTAGAAAAACATCCTAATTTCCTGAACCGATCAGGCAGCCAAAGGCAACAACATGGCTGCTGATAGCGATGTGAGTTTGTTTTGTAACATGTCAGTGGTCGTGTCCAAATTCATGGGCTGCATCCTCCTGAGGACCCGGCCTTCGCGGTCTATGTGGGCCGGGTCCTGAGAAGGTCGGGTAGGCCGGAAGTAAACGGCTGTTAAATTGGACGGTCTCGCCTTCGGATTAGCGTCACTGCTGTCTCGGTGGAGTTTAATAAACTCGGCCGTCTGCTCCTTGCTGTCTAAAATATAACAGGACACTGGAGTAAACTCTCGACCATCTCACACTTCTGTTTAATCAGTTTTCTGTTTGACGTTTATTCAGCTGTGTGAAAACCAAGGAGGAACCCACCTGGGGGATTAATAAAGTTTTATTTTATCTAATCTAATAACTTTAATCTCAGCCAAACCGATTTACTCACGAACAAATAAAACACTGAAAAAAGTCCAACAATAACATTTTTAGGTTGTCTAAGTGACTTATATATCACGTTTAACCTGAGTAGCGAAAGTCTGCGGTGATCTGAATATGATGTGCCGGGAGTTGTGCCGTTCTCTGCGGCTTCAGTGACCCTCGAGCTCCCGGCTAGCTATCGAGCTGGTGGGTAGCAGACGTGTAGGGACCTTGCTCAGGGGTACCTCAGCTTAGCTTTTCACTTGATTCAAACCCCCAACCTTCTGATCCCGGGGCAGCCACTCTACCTACTGACCTATCCCTCACACACGTTTACATCGTTGAACAAGTCTGTGCCACAGAGCACGCTGCATCGCTGCATCGCTGCATCGCAGCAAAGAATGGGTTTGGAGGATTTTTTTAGAAGTGATGAATTGCTGCAGCCCCAGATTACGCCAATGAACACAACATATTAAAACCAGTCTGTGTAGCACTCAGTGGTCCGTGCAGTGACAGTGCTGACATACATGCCAGTACAATGCAGCTTGTTGCTCTGTGTTTCAGTCGGACTGTTTAGTTTAGCTGGATTGTTGCTGGTTGAGAGAAACTGAAGCTGGATGTCGGGCGTGTACCAGAGATCCTGCTAGTAATGCCTTCTGCTGTTTATCTTGTGTTCAGTCAGGTGCCGATGTTTGTGCAGATCCAGCAGAAGTGGAGGCGGATGTATGCCGGAGAGTGCAAAGGACCAGGCGTGCGCACCGACTTTGAGATCGTTCACCTGCGTCGAGCGCCCGTGCAGTACAACCACCTGTCCGGCCTGCTCGACATCTTCAAATCTAAGATAGTAAGTGCTCTGGAACAAACATCTTTATATGGATCATATTTCAAGGTTGTTTGTTTGTTTTTAATAAAGAAAAATTAAAATTGTGCAGCCACAGAGCGTCATGTACCCATGTTCTACAAGTATCACCTCAGCATCCTGTTCCAGACGATTTTAGGACGATGTGAATCCTGTTAAATGCAACTAATAATCATAAAAGCATCCACGAAGTGCATGTAAATGTATTTTCTAAAACATTTATTCATCTGGTTTTTCCTGCTCATGTACAGTCTCTCCTCCTCCTCCTCCTCCTGCTGTGCTCTGACAGTCACACAAAAACTGTATTCAACTTGAAAATAACACAAACATCTTATCTTATAATAAGAATATATTCTTGTAATAGTTCGTCAAAGAGCAGGTTGATAACAGTACAGCACACTGCTTAGTTATGTGAACATTGGGAAAACAGAAGAGGAAGAAGAAGACGTCTAATTCTGTGTAAATTCGGTTTCTGGATTTTTGTGGAGTTAATTTGTGAATAAAATAAAGACTGTTAGGAAGTGGATGTCGGTTTAATGATCAGTTTGTTTGAACTTTGTTTATTCCTATTCCTGGAAACACAATGGATTCCCAGACATCACGTTGTTTAACCCTTTCATGCACAGTGGTCTGCAGCTATTCAAAGGCTGTTTTCTTGTATTTGTGTTGGTGTTGATGGTAAACTTGCACAGAAACACTACACACTGATGTCTCCATACCCTTCATAAGTCAAAACCGATGTTGTCCACCTAAGTGGACATTTAAAAAATGAAGTTCAAAAATCTTATATTCATTCCTAAAGAAGAATAAAAATCCTGATTGATGTTGTCATCATCCACACATGAGGGTTAAATGTGTTCAGTATGTTCCCAGAAACAGCCGACAATGACGAGGTGTAATCCACGCCTGTACAGAGAGATTAATGCTGCAGCTTGTTACCATAAACATGAGCTGATGTCTTCCTGTTGTCATCAGGGTTGTTCCCTGTTCCCTCTGCCTCCAGTCAACATCGCCATTCGCTTCACCTACGTGCTCCAAGACTGGCAGCAGTATTCATGGCCACAGCAGCCTCCAGGTAGGCAGTACATGTCATGTCATTAATACACAAATAGAAAAATGTAATATTATTATTAAGAAATTATTAAATTTTTTTTAAATACATGTCAGCAAGTGGCTGACATCCAGAAACCCTGCCAGTGGCTTTTAGGAGTCGTGTGTGTGATGCAGGTCATGTTGTTGTTTCCTGTGGAACGATTGTACCTGCTGGTTCCAGGTCGTTCTTCTGATAAGTCTTTTCACTCGTCTGTCTGAAATCGTGTGGGGAGCGCTTGGTCGTGGCTGGTTTATCGTAAATAAATAAAAACCCTGCAGGGGCAACGCCAGGTTTATGGCCCCAACAGTGCTCACTGGAACCTTCAGTAACTTAGAAGTTCTTCTGTAGCCGATGCCATCAGTCTTAAGTGTGCAAAGGTCTTGAGAGAGCTTGTTGGTTTTACCCATCATGAGACGCTTCTTGTGTGAAACCTGGCTAATGAGGCCATAGTTGGGACTGAACCGGCTGATATTAATTTGCACTAAGTGGCAGGATTGCTCTGTAATTACTCATAAATGTGTCTTTTTGCACCTTTCTTTCTGTCCAATACATTTCCCCCGTGTCATTCTTCATTGTTAGACGTCATGTATGGACATCTATGGTGGCGCTGGGTGATATGAGGAAAATGTAATATCACAATATTTTTTTGCTATATCACAAAACACGAAATAAATCACGATATGTTTAAGTTATTTTCAACCATATAGGATCTAAATTTGCACTTATTCAAACCGACCATTCAGGATGGTTTTCTATTGTCAACATAAAAATGATCTGAATGAACTGAAATGTTTTCTTTTAACCATCAGCTGCACACAGAGGATTTTCACAGATTACAGTATAATCACAGTAAGTCTCTTTCTGTGGTCAACACTAGACTTTAACATCAAAAGATCACAGCAACAAAAAACGACGTCAAGAAAAAAATCATGAGTCAAAATAAAACGACTGAAATGAAAAAGCTGCTCTGTTGTTCCTATAAAAATGGCAAAATAAAAAAAATGGATGACATCAAATTACAGAAACAAGTCGAGACAGTGACTATAAAACAGTTTATTTAATGTTTGCTTGGTGTGCAGGGAGACGTTGACATGCAGGGTTTAAAACATCATTTCTTTTGCAGCGAGATTCATTCTCTCACCGTCTGAAACTCCTGATGTCGCCATATTTTTACCTGTTCAGTTCAGTTCAGTTTTATTTATACAGCACCAAATCACAACAACAGTCGCCTCAAGGTGCTTTATATTGCACAGTAGATCGTACAATAATAGATACAGAGAAAAACCCAACAATCATATGACCCCCTATGAGCAAGCACTTTGGGGACAGTGGGAAGGAAAAACTCCCTTTAAACAGGAAGAAACCTCCAGCAGAACCAGGCTCAGGGAGGGGCGGAGCCATCTGCTGTGATTGGTTGGGGTGAGAGAAGGAAGACAGGATAAAGACATGCTGTGGAAGAGAGACAGAGATTAATAACAGATGTGATTCAATGCAGAGAGGTCTGTTAACACATAGTGAGTGAAGAAGAAACACTCAATGCATCATGGGAATCCCCCGGCAGCCTGCGTCTATTGCAGCATAACTAAGGGAGGATTCAGGGTCACCTGGTCCAGCCCTAACTATATGCTTTAGCAAATAGGAAAGTTTGAAGCCTAATCTTGAAAGTAGAGATAGTGTCTGTCTCCTGAATCCAAACTGGAAGCTGGTTCCACAGAAGAGGGGCCTGAAAACTGAAGGCTCTGCCTCCCATTCTACTTTTAAATACTCTAGGAACAACAAGTAGGCCTGCAGTGTGAGAGCGAAGTGCTCTAATAGGGTGATATGGTACTACAAGGTCATTAAGATAAGCACAGAGGAAACTATTTCTAAGCTAAAATTCATGCATCAAATGATACGCAGCAGATAAGACGGATGTAATCAAGCTACCGATAGAAAGAACATAGTAAAGGACAAATAAAGTGTCTTTTTTTCCTCATTGTTCTATGTGTGGGCCTCCTACTTCCTCCCACAGTCCAAAGACATGCAGTTAGTGGGGACAGGTTCATTGGGGCCCTAAATTTCCCACGGTGTGAATGTCTGTCTCTGTGTTTGCCCTGCGGCAGACTGGCGACCTGTCCAGGGTGTGCCCCGCCTCTCATGACAGCCCCAAGCACTTTACATGTGATGTAAAGTGGACTTTTCTTTTGTTGCCACGTCCATGATTTAGAAAATGTTACACAGATGTTGTCCTGCTTCGCTGTGCTGAAGCGTGTGCTTCATGAAAAGTTTGAATAAGAAAATATCAGGTCAGTAACTGTTTGTGTTCCCTGTAGGTGAGGCTGTGACAGAGCTCTTTAAACTCTGCTGTAGGACTGAGTGTACAGAGGAGATTCCTGGAAGAGGATACGCTGAAGATGAGGGCAAAGGTCAGGTTCCTGGCTTTACTTGTTGAGTGACCATACTGCATTCTGGAAACGTGCGTAGCTTACTGGGAGATCTGGGCATCTGTGCTGACCCGGGCCTCAGCAATTGAACAGAAACTCTTGGATGTGTTTGTCGTCTGTAGAAAACAGTGATATCAGCTCTGCTTTGTCCAAGCTGACCGAGCCAGCAGCAACTGTGCCCATTTCCAAACTGTCTGTCTCCAACATGGTGCACAGTGCCCGGAAGCACATTCGCCGCCATCGACGCATCGATGAGTCGCCCCTTAACACCGAGATACTCAATTCTGTCCTTCTGGTAAGAGTTAATCATGTAACCTGTTTAAAAGGCATTAACTAGTCGGAGTTGACTAATACTTGACTGAGTTTTAATGGTTTCAGCTCATTTTATGAGGAAACTGATTCTGACAGAAGAGGTGTGGATCCCGTGTTAGGAGACGGTGAGCGTGATATTCAGAGCAGCAGAGACCTCGGAGCGTGTGGTAGTTTGACTCGTACTGATGTGGCTCCTCTGCTTCTTTTCACAAACAGTTTTTCCTTCCTGGTTACTGTTGAGCCCGTCACACTCAGCAGCTCGAGCTCGAGCTAAGACAGCCTTGAATCTTAAAACTACAGCCGTAATTGCATTTATGTCTTAGAGTGCTGGCCACAGATATTGATCCCATCTGACAGCAGCTCAGTAAAGCACAAGAGCGTCATCTTAAACAGGATATCAGGCAGCGTTCTTATTTTTATTGTCTACTTCTGGTCACATCCTGCTTTTGCCACTGAGCGATCAGCATCCTGTGTTTTATCATGAAGTGATGACTACGTGAGCTGCACTTGTTTAATTCTTCTAACATCTAGAAAACAACAGAGTTTCTAAATGACAGACTTATTTATTTGTGTTTGTGTCTCTGTTTCCAGATGCTGCTGTGGAGAAGTCTGACTGTAAGAATAACACTCAGCTGTCCAACTCCAGTGGGACATCGGAGCAAGAGAAAACCTCTGATTATGTATGTTTGCCTCTTCACCACTCGCACACTCAAGGTTACACTCAGGTCAGGTCCAATATAAGTTTCAGAGTGAAGACAGGCTCAGTGCTGTCAGTACTTTGTCAGGATTTTTATTGATTTCATGGTCTTTTCCCTCGTTGTAGAACCTTTTCCACCAGCTGAAGTCGGCCCCCAGTGACAGTCTGACCTACCGTCTGGCTCTGTGTGTGTGTCTGTTCAACTATTACTACGGTGGGCTGCGGGCTGTTCTCTAAGTAAATATATTTCTAAAGGTGCTTTGATGTGAAATTATCACCAGATGTCGGTAACAACACTTCCAATCCAGACGTGCAAAGGAATCAAACCACAGATGAAGTTGTGTAATAATACAAAGTGACACAGGGACATTTATTTATTACTTTATACAAATGTTGGTGATGACAGTTCATGGCAGCGTCTGTATGGAGAAACCAGTCCCATCATTGCTCATGACTTTGACCCACTCACCACACAAACAGTCTATAAATCCCGAATGCTCCGTGGATCCTTCCCACAGATTCAGCTCAGGTGATTGGCTGGGCCGTTCCAGCAGCTTTACTTGATTTCTCTGAAACCAACCGTTTCCATTGGCTGTGTTTGTGATCATGGTCTTGCTGAAACATCCATCCTTGTTTCATCTTCATCATCCTGGTAGATGGCAGCAGATTCTAATCAACAATGTCTCCATTCATCCTTCCTGGAGTTATGTTTAATGTCTCAGTGCTGTACGCTGAATAAACAGCCCCCCCCCCCCATGATGCTCCCGCCTCCAGACTTCAGTGTTGCTGTGGTGTTTTTGGGGTGAAGCCACCCAAACATGGTGTGTTTACAGCCTTCAAAGAGTTCAGTTTTGGTCTTTTGTGACCAAACTATATTAAAGATAAAGCATATTGTTGTACCTATGCATTACACTGGAGCAGAGCTTACATACACTCAACAAAAATATAAACGCAACACCTTTGTTACTGCTCCCATTCCCCATGGGATGGACGTAGAGACCTAAAATTCATTCCAGATACACAATATAACCATCCCTCCCAAACAGTGGTCACAAATCAGTCCAAATGTGTGGTAGTGGGCACATCTGCTATATTGAGATAATCCATCCCACCTCACAGGTGTGCCACATCAGGATGCTGATCTGACATCATGAGTAGTGCACAGGTGTACCTCAGACTGCCCACAACAAAAGGCCACCCTGGAATGTGCAGTTTTGTCTCACAGCAAAATGCCACAGATGCCACAAGCAATGAGGGAGCGTGCAATTGGCATGCTGACAGCAGGAATGTCAACCAGATCTGTCGCCCGTGCATTGAATGTTCATTTCTCAACCATAAGCCGTCTCCACAGGCGTTTCAGAGAATATGGCAGCACATCCAACCGGCCTCACAACCGCAGACCTCGTGTAACCACACCAGCCCAGGACCTCCACATCCAGCAGGTTCACCTCCAAGATCGTCTGAGACCAGCCACCCAGACAGCTGCTGGAACAATTGGTTTGCACAACCAAACAATTTCTGCACAAACTGTCAGAAACCGTCTCAGGGACGCTCAACTGCATGCCCGTCGTCCTCATCGGGGTCTTGACCTGACTCCAGCTCGTCGCCGTAACAGACTTGTGTGGGCAAATGCTCACATTCGATGGCGTCTGGCACGTTGGAGAGGTGTGCGCTTCACGGATGAATCACAGCGCTTTGTGTTCTGCGTCCTGATTGGCTGCAGACTATTGTTGATCTCCTCCGTGCCGTCTCTCCTGTACAGTACAGAATCGCTTATTCATTGGTTCATTAATGATTCATTGATGTTGAATTATCTCTCAGCTGCTCTGTTCTCATGTGCTGGACCTGAAAACACGGTTTGATCTTTGGTTTCTGTAATACTGGACTTATTTGTCTACGAAGGTTTGAACTTTGAGAGCTTAAACAGGAGAGAAACGTGTGAAAATTTTCATGTCGGTCTGAGTGTATAAAGTGTGTAGTGACGGGTTTTACCTTAACACATCTATAGTAATTGTAAAAAATAAAGTTGGCTACTTCAGATTTCACCAATCGCAGGTTATTTTTAGAACGTAACTCCCGCGATAAACGAGGGAGCGCTGTATACAAATACTGAGAAGTATAAAATTTGAATCCTGTCTCTCTCTGAGGTGCGGGGGGAAAAAATATCGACAAGTCGATCAACATCATCTACAGATACATTCGACATCTCGAGAAATGTAAATCGCCACTTGATTCGTCCATTTGGTTGAAAAACCCGACCTTGAACAAGGAGCGAATATCACACCGGAAACTAAGCGCTATGCGCCGGAAGTAGCATATGCTAAGGCGCACAGGTCTAAGTTATAGGTCTAAGTTCCCCATAATGCACTGGGTGTTTCTTCTTCACTCAACATGTGTTAGTACACCTCTCTGCATTCAGTCCGTCTGCCCCTCATCTATCGATGGATGTTAGAGGCTTTGGTTCCCACTGTCGCTCACAGATGGTCACCTAATGTTTCCTGTGTAACTGCAGGGTCTTTGCCTTATAACATAGAAGCAGCTTGAGGTAACTGTTGTTGTGATGCTGTGTGTGTGTAATAAAGCTCCCTTACTGACAGTGGGTCACCACAGCTTGTAGCTCCATGTATTTGATGCGGCACGTTTGCCCTCGCTGACACAACCCTAAAGGGATTTGTGTGTATGAATAAAGTTTATTGTTCATACAGTTCATTGCTGTATGTCTGTGAAAGGCTGAATGAGGGTTGTAGCTCCCTCAGCAGCTGTGGAGCGATGGAGATGTGGTTAGTTAGACACGCTGCTTTAGTTTACACTACAAACCACACTCACCTGTTTACACTCCTTTTGTGTTACAACCACCTTGTTACACTCAAACACCAGATGATGCATCTGAGCCAACTAAGGATTCACTGAGACTGAAGAAGCTCGAGATCATAATGTGACCAAGTGGTCGGCGGGGTTATGCACAAAATAAATAAACTTGACAACGCCACCTAGGGGAATTACACCCCCAGGAAATATATTTAAGAAAAATAAATAAAAGGAATAAAAGAAGACCGCACAGATTCAAGGATGCACACTGAGGCAGGTTGGCTTCCAATATTAAAACAGTTTTATTTATAGAAATAAATAAAATATTATAAATAATATTTTATAAATAAAATATTAAAAGTCAAGATGTAGCGTCATTATTGACAGTGTCCTACAGTAAAAATAAACAATCGTGGAACTTGGACTTACCAGCAGCCGTGGAACCAAAAGAAAATCACACCAAAAGAATCACTGCAGACCACCCAGTGCTGTACAAAAGAAAGTGTGAAAACGACCCACCACCTGAGGTCCCAGGGCCACTGGCTCGTCCTCCTTCACTGAAATAAAACACAGAAAAGTATGTTAAAAGAATAAAAGGACACTGAGCGTCAGGCTCGCTACAAATCATAAAAAGACTAAAACACACTTTAATAACTTTAATAAAAGAAATCACACACACACACACACACACACGGGAAAGGCTTATTCCCCACGGGTCAAACTACCACTCGTGCTGGTAATAATTATTCTCAGGCGTAGGCCGGTCTGGCTCCCCACCGGCTGAGACCGGCCACCCAGGCGATTTAGAGTCCCAGCACGACACTCGGGCAGAGAATCACTTCAGCCCGATCACAGAAGTGTGGGTACGAGCAACAGTCCAGGGTAAAATAGAACACCAGGCGAACCCAAAAAAAAGGTAAGCCTACTTAATAAAAACAAGATAAGACAAAACAAGACAAGACAGCAGACTCCACCAAGGAGGAGTTCACAACAGCAACTGAGAAGGCAGTCCACTCTTCCAATTTAGGTTGGACAATTTACCATGGAGAGGTGAGTACAGCAGTGAACCCTGAAACAGATAAGTGTAACCTTAAACTCTTATAGCTATGAATGCTAATAAAAGTAGTTCTAACAGCTTACCCCAGGACCGGAGGCACTATACTCTCATTGGTGGAGATACCACGAACACCTCTCTCCGCAATGGCAGAATTAAACAGACTGCTGCGCTACAACAGGCCGGAAAAGGATATTAACACCAATTCCAGTATTCGGAGGGAATCCAAGGTTAAGCGAGAGCATACCTGTAGCTGTCGTATAATCGGCTCTTGCTGATCAGTCCGTCGCAGTACGCCAGCATTTACTGCTGTATCGTACCAGAAGCTCGGGAGGAATTAATCCAACAAGACATCGGCTTAGCTTTATACAGGCTAGCGCCACCCTGCAATCAATGTGCAGGTGGGTTCCCAATTAACCCGATCACCTGATACAAGGAGCGAGTGCAGTGGAAAGAGAGCGAGGGTGGTAGAGCGAGCGAGAGAGAGAGAGAATGAGAGAAGAAAAACAACGGAAGGCGAGTAGCCCATCTGGCTACAATAAGAATTTGAGGCTCAGCTGATACAGTATCATAGGAGAATCCAACCATTGTATGTCAAGAGACTATAGGCAGTGAAAGCTCCATCTGGAGGAGGAACGACGTGGTTCAGAGCGTTGCCTCCTGCAGCTGGTGACATGTTCAGATTTCAGCTCTGTCGGTTAGAAAGTCTGTTTTTGTTTTTCATCTGTGTGTTGCTCTTTCATCCTTTTCTTCTTCCTGTTTCTTGCATCAAGCTGGCTGACTTCACCACTGATGAGGTAACCATGAGCAGTAAGCCTCGTGTCGCTCACAGTTACATTTAACATAGTGCGATAAACACACTCAGTCATTATAAGGTACATCCTCTAAAGGTTCACATAACAGACAAACAGGATAATAAAAATAATCTGGTTCTTTGCAGCGTCCTCAGATGAACAACACACGACATTATTACACGTCTCAGTATTTGTTACACTGAACACAAATATAAACACAACACTTTTGTTTCCATGAGCTGAACCGGATCCTGACTGGTTTTGCGACATGTGTGTCATTGTGCTACACATGTACGGCATATTTCAGAGTGGCCTTTTATTGTGGGCAGTCTCAGACACACCTGTGCAATATCCATGCTGTCTAATCAGCACCTTGACATGCCACACCTGTGAGGTGGGATGGATTATCTCAGCTAACGAGAAGTTCTCACTAACACACATTTAGACAGATTTGTGAGCAGTGTTTGCGAGCAATGTTCCCTGTAATGTTTCACGTGTCTGAACACACAAACTCCCTGAGCGTCCCTTGGACCACTGTGAGCAACAGCAGACGTGTGCACTGTGGTCACACCAGCATCCAAGAATACTTTTACACAACAAGACTTCTTCAAAAAAGTAACTGAGTTTTGCAAACAGAGTTTTTTGCAGCTGTTTACCTAAAAATGCAGCCGAGGTGTTTTTTAAATAAACATTTCAAACTATTTGCAGAACAATCAGCTGTTCTGCATCAAATCTGATGCCACACAAATTATTTGTGCCGCTGCAAAAAATAATTTCTGTCCACTATGAGATGAAGGAGAACAACAGCCTGATACCTGCAGGCCTGACAGCAGCAGATGTGTCACTGCTGCAACACCTGTAAACCATTGTTCTGACACACACAACAAAACTATTGACTACACTACACACTAACTACACACTAACTACACTCTTAACTACACACTAACTACACTCTAACTACACAAGATTTGTGCTAAACTTGGCAATCGCATCTCAAACACGCCGTCACTCCTAAAACTTCCCCCTTCCTAAACAACTAAATGTCATGTTGCCATATCATTTTTTGATTGGTCGACATGGTGCATTTTTCCACCAATAGGAAAGGCTGGTGGGGGTTTGTTTTGGTGTTGTTTTTGCTCACAGGCTTTCGAGCGTTTTCCTTATAAAACGGCGTTTTTACCGTTTCTTCCTGCAGTAAATATAAACAACGACAGTATTCAGGAAGAAAACCAAACATTGCAGATATTTTATCATAACTCTGGTTTTACGTGGCCGATCAACACAATTCAAAAACTGGTATAAAGTCCACACTTTGTCCGTCAGTTGTTCCGTCTGTCCTGCTCACATCTCCAATGGTTGTACACGTTGTCATTAACGTGGCTTCACTCCACATCAGCCGCTTTGCTAAAACACCGGTGTCGCACATAAGGACGCTGTCATAGCCTGTCAGCCACGTTGATCAGCTGCGTATATACGAATGTGAATCGCGTGATTGGCTGGACTACGGGATAAGGTGGCCTCGTTCTGATCCCATACGGGAGCAGCCAGTCACTGACTAACACTGCAAAACAGAATCGTTAAAGTTTTCATTTTAATTTCAATTCAGGTGATTTTTCTTTTTTTTTTTTTTTTGTGCGCAACGCAGATTTTCTGTGCAGAGACCGTGCCAGCAGTGCGCAATTGTGCCAGCAGTGCGCAATTGTGCACGCGCGCAGCTTAGAGGGAACATTGCTTGCGAGTGTCGGGTCTTTTGTGTTTGTAGAAAATGTTTCATATCTTTGAGTTGAGCTCATGGAAAACAGGAGCAAAAACAAAAGTGTTGCGTTTATATTTTTGTTCAGTGTAAATGATAAAACATCAGGTTTGACCCAGAATACAGTTTGATCCACATGATGGCGCTGTGAAAAGTGCGCGCTGTACTGGTGGCACCAGTGTCCCCAGCCCACAGACCAGTGCTGCCACTAATCGAGTTTCATTAGCAGCATCTAAATGCTGTTTAAAGGTGGACTTCATCTGTCACACAGGAGCAGTTTGGCTTCGCTTTGCTTAAATAATGACCTGGTGTATTTCTGTATACACACCTGCTAAGGATCAGGTGACTCTTATAATAAAAGGTTAATACGTAAAACCTTAAAAATAAAAAGGGCTGTTTTTAGCAGTATTTAGGCTGCAGTCTGTGTATTATGTCCATGATATTCTACAGTGGGGCAAAAAAGTATTTAGTCAGCCACCGATTGTGCAAGTTCCCCCACTTACCTGATTACCTGATTACCTGACAGGAAGACCACAATATTTACGTCTCCCACAGTGTGTGTCTGACAAGGTGATTAGCAACACAGGGGCACCACAGGGGACTGTCCTCTCCCCCTTCCTCTTCACCCTCTACACCACAGACTTCAGCCACTGCACAGAGACCTGCCATCTTCAGAAGTTTTCTGATGACTCTGCGGTGGTTGGATGCATCAGCAGGGATGATGAGACAGAGTACCGGGCTGTGGTCGACTCCTTTGTCACGTGGTGTGAGCAGAATCATCTGCAGCTCAACGTGGCAAAGACCAAGGAACTGATCGTGGACTTCAGGAAGACCAGGAAACACTTGACCCCTGTTTCAATCCAGGGGGTCAGTGTTGACATTGTGGAGGACTATAAATACCTTGGAGTACACATTGACAATAAACTGGACTGGGCTAAAAACACCACAGCACTTTACAGGAAGGGCCAGAGTCGTCTCTATTTTTTGAGGCGACTGAGGTCCTTCAACATCTGCCAGAAAATGCTGAGGATTTTCTATGAGTCTGTGGTGGCCAGTGCGATCCTCTATGCTGTTGCATGCTGGGGGAGCAGGCTGAGGGTCGCAGATGCCAACAGACTTAATAAACTGATCCGTAAGGCCAGTAATGTTGTGGGGATGGAGCTGGACTCCCTCAAGGTGGTGTCGGAGAGGCGGATGCTGTCCAAGATAAAGACAATGTTGGATAACACCTCCCACCCACTCCATGACATGTTGGTCAGTCACAGGAGCTCGTTCAGTGAGAGACTGAGATTACTGAAAAGCACCACTGAACGACACAGGAAATCATTCCTGCCTGTGGCCATCTCCCTGTACAACGCATCCACTTAACACACTGTTTGCTGCTACAGCTACACATGTTTCTTTTCCAAATATTTATTTATAAGTGACTTATGTATGTATGTATGTATATATATGTATATATTGTACTATTCTTAGTTAGCGTATTGTCTGTCTTGTCTTAATGTTGGTTTAAAATGGAGCACTGTAACAAAAAATAATTTCCCCCAGGGATCAATAAAGTATTCTGATTCTGATTCTGATTCTGATTAAAATGATGACAGAGGTCAGTAATTTGCACCAGAGGTACACTTCAACTGTGAGAGACAGAATGTGAAAAAGAAAATCCATGAATCCACATGGTAGGATTTGTAAAGAATTTATTGGTAAATCAGGGTGGCAAATAAGTATTTGGTCACCTCAAACATGGAAAATCTCTGGCTATCACAGACCTGTAACGTCTTCTGTAAGACGCTTTTCTGTCCCCCACTCGTTACCTGTATGAATGGCACCTGTTTGAACTCATCATCTGTATAAAAGACACCTGTCCACAGCCTCAAACAGTCAGACTCCAAACTCCGCCATGGCCAAGACCAAAGAGCTTTCGAAGGACACCAGGAAAAGTATTGTAGACCTGCACCAGACTGGGAAGAGTGAATCTACAATAGGCAAGCAGCTTGGTGTGAAAAAATCAACTGTGGGAGCAATCATCAGAAAATGGAAGACATACAAGACCACTGATAATCTCCCTTGATCTGGGGCTCCACGCAAGATCTCATCCCGTGGGGTCAAAATGATCATGAGAACGGTGAGCAAAGATCCCAGAACCACACGGGGGGACCTGGTGAATGACCTGCAGAGAGCTGGGACCAAAGTAACAAAGGTCACCATCAGTAACACACTACAACGGCAGGGAATCAAATCCCGCAGTGCCAGACGTGTACCGCTGCTGAAGCCAGTGCATGTCCAGGCCCGTCTGAAGTTTGCCAGAGAGCACATGGATGATACAGCAGAGGATTGGGAGAATGTCATGTGGTCAGATGAAACCAAAGTAGAACTTTTTGGTATAAACTCAACTCGTCGTGTTTGGAGGAAGAAGAATACTGAGTTGCATCCCAAGAACACCATACCTACTGTGAAGCATGGGGGTGGGAACATCATGCTATGGGGCTGTTTTTCTGCCAAGGGGACAGGACCACTGATCCGTGTTAAGGACAGAATGAATGGGGCCATGTATCGTGAGATTTTCAGCCAAAACCTCCTTCCATCAGTGAGAACTTTGAAGATGAAACGAGGCTGGGTCTTCCAACATGACAATGATCCAAAACACACCGCCCGGGCAACAAAGGAGTGGCTCCGTAAGAAGCATTTGAAAGTCCTGGAGTGGCCTAGCCAGTCTCCAGACCTCAACCCCATAGAAAATCTGTGGCGGGAGTTGAAAGTCCGTGTTGCTCGGCGACAGCCCCAAAACATCACTGCTCTCGAGAAGATCTGCATGGAGGAATGGGCCAAAATACCAGCTACTGTGTGTGCAAACCTGGTAAAGACCTATAGTAAACGTTTGACCTCTGTTATTGCCAACAAAGGTTATGTTACAAAGTATTGAGTTGTATTTTTGTTATTGACCAAATACTTATTTTCCACCCTGATTTACGAATAAATTCTTTACAAATCCTACCATGTGGATTCATGGATTTTTTTTTCACATTCTGTCTCTCACAGTTGAAGTGTACCTCTGGTGCAAATTACTGACCTCTGTCATCATTTTAGGTGGGGGAACTTGCACAATCGGTGGCTGACTAAATACTTTTTTGCCCCACTGTACATTACAGTAAAAACAGTAATTATATAAAGAACAGATGGATCAGGATCCTGTCTGTGTCTTTACTATGATCTCAGCTGATAATGAGGCTTGAAAGAGACATGTTTGAACTTTTGCATTGATCAGACAAATAAGCCTGCATGTTTGCATGAGCTTTAACTGTAAAACATGAAGCCTTTATTATTAAAAAAACAAAACCCTTTTAGTGTCATACAGGTAAGAAAGCAGCGAAGCGTTTTTCTCTCTAACAGATGTTTCATCTGTTTTCTCTGCCGTTGCTCTGATGGGACCTGCAGGGTGTTTTTGGTGACGTGGAGGTTTGCACAGTTGCTGCCTGTGGTGTGTGTAGAAATGTTCATGTTCTAGTCCCACTGTGAAGCACATAGACGTGTCCTGACTTCCTGTCTGTCCCACACTCTGTCTCTGTTTGTTGCTGCCAACAGTACAAGTCATCTTTGCAGATTTTACTGAATTAACAAAAACATATTTACTGAAAGACTTATTCAGTAAACATGTTTGTTACACTGAGACTGAAACAGAGATCCCTGTTTACGCTCATAGAAAACGAGCCTCTGTTTTACTTTATTGAAATCATTTCTAATCACAGACAGGATCAGCAGCGTGCAGCTGCAGTGAGGTGTTAGTAGAGGAGCTGTGTTTGTGAGCTGTAGTCTGGATCAGGTCTCTGTGGGAGACTCGGTTACAGTACTTCTGAATATCCACGTGTCCACCTCACACAGCACATTTCTTCAGAATCGGTTGCTGTTTGCTAACATTTGACCTTTGCCCTTTTAGGCTGCCCTTCTGGCGCCCGTCGATGAGGACTTGGGATCTGACAAGAAGCAAACTGGGGGAAGTAGCAGAGTACCAGACTTCCCTCCTCCAGCAGGCCGGGAGATCTTGTTGCGCACCTGTGTGCCGCGACCAGCAGCGTACTCCAAGGCGCTGCCTCAGCGGCTCTTCTGTGTCCTGATGAGGGAGGAGTTTAGGTTGACCGGAGGCTTTTCCACAGACACGTCCTCCTTTTAAGTCCTGTGAACAATTCACACCTGGGATGAAGATAAGTGAAGGACACAGGATGGAGACTTTCACATGTATGAATGTGGCCATGGAGTAAGATCATAGAAATACATTTCTTCATTTGTTTGCTTTATTTGTAAGAACGGTGCAATATTTCAGCATCTACGGCTCGCCCAAGCTTAAAAGCAGGAAGCAGTATATTACTGGCATTGATTAAGAAGCATTTATGGCTTTGTCTGGAAATATGTGAAACTAAATCCTTCTGTGTATTCATAAATCTGCAGCTTCCTGCAGCTGTGATAAAACAGTTTCACACTAAAACCTTCATTTTACCTTCAAAGCTTCTCTTGATGCCTTTTTAAGGAAATGAAATTTGTCGTTAGGATGGAGTTCCCCATCCTGCACTCACCACACGCTAACACAACCTTCTCAACTCTAATATTTAGTAGATTATATTTCAGTTGCAGGGATTGGTCCTGATGGTAAACATGAGAGTCGGTGAGGACTTCATGGGTCGTTTCAGCTGAGCTCCATCCTCCAGCATGTCCTGCTGCTGGATTAACACACAGCTGTTTGTTTGCATCCAACCAGAACCAGACCGTGCAGTTCTTATTCCTGTTCATAAGCTGATTGTTCAAACATGAAGCTCTTTGACGTTGTATAAAAACTGAAACGACACTTTACAGCTGACTGTGATGTTTTAAATGGAGCTGGTTCCTCGAGGCGCGTCCGACAGCATGAGGGGAAACTTGGTTTTGTCATATTTTCTTTGTTTTGTTAAGGGTGTATCCATCCCATGATACAGACACATACAGTTTAAACGATGTTTAATGTTAATCAAAACTTCTAAGATCCAGGTTGAATAAAACAGCATTAGGTGTGTGATTTCACTCTGCTCCACACACCTGCGTGCTCCAATCAGAGACACCAGAGGAACAGGTGATGAATGTGATGGGGAATGATAGGTTTGTAGCATAAACCTATTCGCTGGAACGTTAAGGACAATCTGCTACGCAGCAAAAAGCAAGACTCAAGGCACCAAAGTTCTCTGGTTCACTCATGCATGAGGGAGATCTGGCTGGAGCCAAGTGTCGTCCCACCACTTGACCTCCGTCAGACTCTCAGCCAGACTCCCCAGAGCACTCCTTTTATTGTGGTGACATGAATATGCATTGGGTCATTAACATATAACATCTTACATAGGTATACATGTGAACAAAGAATACTGTGTGTGTGAGGTCAAGATGTGACCCTGTGAAGACTCCCCAAAGCTGGTGCCAGGAGTCTAACAGGTCCATCTAAACAAAAGGCTCTTACACTCAAACAGATATACATGTGTTTGCTATACCATATATCAAGAAAAGATAAAACCTCTCCTAGGGGGTGTGATCTATGCCAGAACACACTCTGTAGAGGAGTGAACGCACTCCCCTCTTCATGCTACACAGAGTTGTTACAGACCTCCTAGGATGAGACATTCTTTCAATCTACAATTGATTATACACTTCTAAGCATATATGAGTAAATGTTTCTAAGCATAAATGACAATCAACAATACAAAACCTAACATTCCCCCCTTTATTGACCTTTATGCTAGAAAAGTTTCCAGTTATGAATACCTCATGTCTGACAGTTTCAATGCCAACATTGTTATACTCAGCATACGTCAAATCACCCTAAATCACTGTAAAAGTACAGAGTTTAACAAAGGTATTAGCGGATATCCCATTCCCCATTGATCTCATCTCATGGCAAACTGCATCCTACAAACAAACAAAGAAATTGTTAATTTAATAGTGAAAATAAGAAGATAACATTTTCAAAAACATCCCATCTTGGTGATGCTTCCTCCGGGTGTGCAATCACATGTCTCTCTGCAGAGTGGTTTGAGTTCTGCAGGGTGTCATAAATGTCTCTTCCAGTTGTTTCCATCACTGTCCATAGGACCAGAGTCCAAATGTATGTAGAATAGACATTCAAACATACCAGTTAGTTTTGTTGTTTGTCAACATGGGTCTCAGCTATTTCCAAAGCTGCAGACCTCATAGGAAACTGCTGTTATCACCACCATAGCTTCTGGTTCCTGTGCTTTTCACAGAATCATGATGTCATCCTTAGACTCCTTCCAACGCTGCTGAAGGTTTAAGGCAGAGCACGTCGTACACCTTAGTTGTCTTCCTCAGCGTCAACATTGAATCTTTCATTGTATTTAAAATCTTGCTGTGGGAAGTCTCCTCTTGATCTCCTGGAAGCTCAGTAGCACAGCTCTCTGTGTGATGTCTGCTGTGCTGAAGATGATCTCTGATCCTCCTGAAGTCTCTCTCCTGGCCTCAGCTCCCATCTTGTGGACGATCCTCTCAGGCACTCCTTTTCGTCATGGATAGTCCTGATTTTGGGCCTGCTGGATCTGTCTCAAAACATTCAGGGCGTCAGTCATGTTTGATGAATGTGCGTCTTCTTTATGTAAATGCAGCATGTGTTGTTGAAGAGGACACAAAGTCCCCTTTCTCTGCTAATATCATAGAGTAGTTCTTCCCTGAGAGTTGGTCCAGGAACATATATAGTGTGGGGTATGTTGCCGTGCTGGGTAGATGGGAACAGACATAATAGTCTGTATTTGCCGATTCTGCTTTTGTTCTGTCGTGGATATAACGGTACCAGGCATTATTCATCCATGGAGGGATGTGGTCTTGCATCATGTCTCTTAGGTGAGAGTTGTCATGTGTCCATCCTCTCTGCCTTCCTCCTGGTTCAGCTGATTCCGGCACCAGCTGGGGTCCTGTAAAGGTGAGCGTCGTAGTCAAGGTAACCAAGAGGGTCCACCTTCCCATGGTTGCACACAGGTGCGTCACGCCTCGCACTTGGTTGCCCTAGAGTTGATCAGAGGCTGGAGGTTGAAGTGCGAGCTTACCCTACGGGGGCTCAATCAGCACTCCCCCCTCACCACTGAAACAACCAAGTGTGAGATTTCTCTATTGTGCTGTCTTGGGGGTGCCGGGGTTTCCTGGGACCTCGACCTCTTTGCAGTGGCTCTGATAAATCCAGGAGGGTCTCTCGCTATTTTGCAGGCAGTTGAAATGGTCCTTGCTGTGGCTCCAAGGTCTGATCTCATGATGGGCCCCAACCAGCTTGACCTTTGACCTCAACCACTGCCTGGGCTGTCCGCTATGCCTGGAATGTTTCTCGCGTCTCACTGCTGCACCTGTATTTCAGAAAAACTTCTATTTGGAGAGCATGTCAACAATCATCAAACCACATTCTTTAGTTCAGTGAACTTCACTTATAGGCCATCAAAGCCTCATCTGAACATGTAAATAAACGGTTAATCACACAACTCACTGCAACAATAATAGTAAACATTGTTTAGTGTTAATTCTGGACCCCACCACTTGACGCATGGACACTCTCATGCGTCAACTCATCAAACTCAGATTCCTGTCTGAAAGAAAAAGGGTAGCCAGATCATGTCCCAGGCAACAGCAGGGCATCTCCTCCCCTGGAGCAGCACCACCCTGGACCTATAATCCTGCAATAAAAATGTTAGTGTGTTTTGCATATTAAAAGTCACAAGGGGAAATCAAATAAGGAACAATACACAAAAAGACATGAATACTAAGACTGCTGGGCCAACATGGCCCAGGATCATGACATCACCCCCCCCCCCCCCCCAAGGGCCGGCTCCCGACAGCCCAAACCCGAGAACCAAAACACAAGACAAACAGAACAACCCACCCAGGGCGGGAGGCGGGGGACCCGGACGGAGGGAACAAAACCAAACAAAGACGAGGAGCATGAACCAAAACTGAGCCCACAAAGACACAAAAACAGTTCAAAACAGGGAGGCAAATGTCCAAAGAGGTCAGAAGGTCAACCTGGGGGGCGACAGCACAAAAGTTCACAATTCAGCTGTTCCGGGGCCGGAAAAAGTGGCAGTGGCCGGCAGAACAGATCCGGAGGCCGGCCGCGTGGAAGACGGCGGCGGCTACAGAGCGGGTCCGGAGGCCGGCCGCGTGGAAGACGGCGGCAGCTACAGAGCGGGTCCGGAGGCCGGCCGCGTGGAAGACGGCGGCAGCTACAGAGCGGGTCCGGAGGCCGGCCGCGTGGAAGACGGCGGCAGCTACAGAGCGGGTCCGGAGGCCGGCCGCGTGGAAGACGGCAGCGGCTACAGAGCGGGTCCGGAGGCCGGCCGCGTGGAAGGCAACGGCGGCAATGACGTAGAGACAGGTCAGGGGGCCGACCGTGCGGAAGGCAACGGCGGCGACTCAGGCGAAGGCGGTCTTGGGGCCGACCACGACGGCGATGACGTCTGGCTAGAGGCCCAGAAACTGGCCGACGATGCCGAGGTACCGGATGTACTTTGGACGGGGGTGTAACAACCAGGCGTGGAGGATGAAGGCTCGGAGGCCGGACCAGGCGTGGCAGAAGCAGAGGCTGCGGCTGGACCAGACGACGCAGAAGTAGATGGTGGCTGGACGGGCTCCCCGGGCCCTCCAGCTGACGTGGCTCGAGGCTGAACGGGCCCCTCGGACCCTCCAGCGGAGACAGGAGGCTGAATGGGCCCCTCGGACCCTCCAGCGGAGACAGGAGGCTGAACGGGCCCCTCGGACCCTCCAGCCGACGTGGCGTGAGGCTGAACGGGCCACTCGGACCCTCCAGCGGAGACAGGAGGCTGAACGGGCCCCTCGGACCCTCCAGCCGACGTGGCGTGAGGCTGAACGGGCCCCTCGGACCCTCCAGCGGAGACAGGTGGCTGAACGGGCCTCTCGGACCCTCCAGCTGACGTGGCGTGAGGCTGGACGGGACCCTCGGACCCTCCAGCTGATGTGGCGTGAAGTGGTGTGCCTGCTGCAGGGTGCTGGAGTGGCACACCCAGGCATTCAGCTACAGATGCAGGATGAGCAGTTATGGAGACCCCTGGCAAAACAGAGAGCTGAGCAGGGGGCTGAGCCGTTACCCTGGCAGAAGAAAGATGCCGCTGACTCTCTGGGGAATTTAATGTAACATCACACGGTTCATTTCCCACCAGATCACCCCTGAAAACATTATTCATTTGGTCACCGTCTGGTTCAGAACCCAGAACAGACATGTCCATGGCAGTCTGGGAGAAAGTGGTGTCGCAGCCAAGTACTAGGTGTGTGTTCCTTTCAGAGGTCTGCCTGTCATTGTCCAAATTCATATTCTCGTTTTCCTTCACAAACATAAAGTCAGAGTCTTTATTCTCAGTATTTGGTTCTTTTAACTCAGAAGCAGAAAAACACAAACTCAGATTGGCTGCCTCACCCTCACCAGAATTACATTGATTAATCTTGAACACACAGGCAGCATCTACCCCATAATATTGCCCAGAGTCAGTAACAGTCTCTGCACCATCTCTAGCGGAAATCTCGCCATTCCTAGCAAGCAAGTTAACTGTTATGGACAAACCCTGTTCGAAAAGTGGACCCCCAAGGCTCTCAGCACAGTTTATTTCCTCTGTCACAGGAAGACAACGTGACGTTTCTTCAGTGTCCACCTGTGACAGGGTTTCAGTCACCAAAGGGGCTAGTTCGACCACATGAGCTGCATTTATAACTGAACCGTTCCTAGAAACATGATTAATCAGTTCACGGCTAGGTTCCTGGACATCCATTAAGTCGGCACAACTGGTCAAACAAGACACATACACGCTCATTTTGCAGTCATGTGGTGGACTTGTAACCTCATCGGTGTCTGTGCTTACACACACAGTAGTTACACTTCCTTCTGATGGGACGGCTGGCACTAGGTTAACGGCAAGAGTCTGAATAAACTCTTCTGTGATTGGTTTGACAGAGCCATTAGCTTTAGCAGTGACCACATTAGTCACAAACAAATCAAAAGTGATGCTGTCAGAGGGGATTGAAGCCTCATTATGCTCTGACTGACAGGAATCATGCGGCTCGGCCTGGTATTTCGCAGTCTCAGGCCTGCATTCCCCAGCTAGCCCCCCCACCAGAAGCTGACTTAGACAGAGACTCTGAGTCATCTATGAATGGAGGTGCCGCTAACACAGTGTCTAATAGAGCTGTGGCTGCCAGTGGTGGTGCAGACTGTGAGCTTACTATATCAGTAGTACTCCCAACCAACACCCCATCCTGAAATGATTTAGAAGAATCAAAAGAACATGGTTCCAAATTTACGCAAACTGACGGTAAAACATGACCATTAGAGACAGTATCGGAGGCCCAGATCTCAGCTTCAGCATTCCCTGCACCCTGAGGGGTGCTGGAGCTACATGGTTCAGACATGTGTGCCCCATCTTCTTCCGGGGGGCACAATTCACTCTTAGAGTTCAGAGCATAGACCACATTGCCATTACTGTTCTCTTGACCTGGAACACAAAACTCAGGTGAATTGTGCTTGTTGAGTACAGGAGTGAGAGCATCACTCAGAGGTCGCTTTGAATTGTTCTCCTCTGGTTTACACAATTCATAACAAGTAGATGAGTCACAAGATGGATGAGCTAAGGAACAGTCAAGTTGATCACCGGGTACAGACAGGGTGTCATTATTAAAGTCACACCGCTCATGACCAGAGGTTATATCACCACCCTTCACACCAAACATGAGTTCGTGATCAATACTTTCATCGTTTAGCAAGAGAATGGGTGGTGTTGAGGAGCACTGGGTCGCTATCGCTCCTCCAGCACATGTAGAAATTGTCTTTATCTCTGGAGCGTCTGCGAACCCTTCATGACAGTCACATTCCAGCAACTCAGGAAGACTTTGAGGCGAAAGATTGTCACTAACCTCTATTATTAACGGAGTCCGAGAGGAAACGAGAGTTCCACCAACCTCCAGCTGCTGCATGGTGCTGCGGCGACGTGGATGTCGCCTCTTCCTTGAGGAAACCACTGAGGCTGAAGCATTGGCTGTTGGGGAAGTGAGGGGTGGCAGACCCTGGCAGCTCCGAGGGCCCCCGAGAGCCAGGCGTGTTCCCCGAAAGATGTGCTGACAATCGGGGGTGAGCCACGGCATTCCCCGGAGCTCCTCCTCTACGTGGGTGCAAGCTGCTTGCTGCCGCTCACAGAGGCCGGCCTCCATGATTTCCGTAGTAGCTCTTTCTGAACAACTAAACACAGTTCTGTCGGCTTTGGAGCACAATTCCGCTATAGTTTCCGGCCCCGGCAAATCAATGCTCATCTCCCTCTTCTCCATAGAAGGATCGTGAGGCACAAAAACACAGTCACTCACCGGAGTTAGCGCGGTGCAACAGCGGCGCCGGCGCCGCTTCTTTCTGGTAGCTGGTGCCATGGACGCTGATGCCACCAAAGCAGAGGGTGACGTAGCGGCAATCTCATCCTCTGCCCATATCCTCGCTAAAGGCGAGGCAGGGGAAGTGAAGTCCGAGCGGGGTGGAGAGGGCGAGCGGCTGGTAGGCGATGCAACAGGTGTGAGTTCCTCCTCCAGAATGAGCCAGGGCTTCCACCGGAGCTCGTCCTCCCGATAAGCCCGTAACACCTGCTGCCGCTCTTCCTCACCAAAGTCTATGGCCTCCGTCATCTCTGTGCGCTGCGCCGTGTGGCCAGACCGCAGTGAAGACCCGGAAGCCGATGAGGCGCGAGCGGATGGTGTGACGGTGGTGAGCCTCACCGTTCCGACCCTAACTGCGTCTGGCTCGCGAAGCAGCGGGGAAACAGGACAACAGCAGGGCTCTGGCGGCGCAGCCCGCACACTGGGCAGCTGCGGCTGCGGACGGAGTTGGAGAGCGGTGACGAGAAAGTCAACGATCAGCGGGTGTAGTGCCTCCCATAACCAGGGAAATACAGACGCGCATACTCCCACTTGGCGGGCTAACTCCTCCCGTTCCTCCACTCCGGAACACTGCAGCCATTTGCTACATAGCGACTCCACCGTCTGGATGATCCCACTCTCTTGTGTCGCTGGGTCCGGCATGGTCGCGTCGTACTGTCACGGTCGCAGTGGCAGACCGTGTGGAGAGTGTGTTGAGGACCCAGGTGCGAACACAAGTGAGGATACGGGAGTGCACTTAAACAAAAGCGAGCCTTTTATTGTGGCTGATGATCACGAAAGAAACAAACAAGAATGAGGGCAGCACAAGAGCAGGAACTAAACAAACCTAAACTGGGAACAATCTATGCTATGGCTGGGGATACAAAAGACTGGGCATGGAAACACGGAGGGTGGGAACACAGACGACGCGACACAGACTACATGAAACACAGAGACTAAATACACAAGAGGGATGATCAGGGGAAGTGGCCACCCATGGGAGCACAGCTGACACAGATAAACATAACAAGACATGGCAGGAGTAAACAACACTGACGGGAGACTGTCAAAGTAAAACAGGAAGTACACAGAGGTGCAGACCGGAGGAGAGAGAGCGCACGGGCATAGTGGGCTGGGGAAACATGGAATGAAACACAAGGAGGGGACACGAGGGCTCTCAGATACATAGAGGGGCACACAGGGGATAAAAGTCACAAGGGGAAATCAAATAAGGAACAATACACAAAAAGACATGAATACTAAGACTGCTGGGCCAACATGGCCCAGGATCATGAACCCGCAGGTTCCCCTCAGGATCCTTTTCCTCCACAATTTTTAAAATAATTTTTCCTAGTATAGAGCAGTATGTCCTTGACATTATTAACAGCAGTCTGACTTCTGGTGTGGTTCCTGCAAATTTCAAAACCTGGCCTTGATCACACAGTTTTAGCTAATTATAGGCTTGTTTCCAAGCTGCCTTTACTTTCCAAGGTTTTAGAGAAATTGTTTTTAGTCAACTGAAAGATTTTCTAGATGATAATGGCATCTTTGAGGTTTTTCAGTCAGGTTTTAAAACCCTTCATAGCACAGAATCTGCATTATTAAGGGTTTGTGGGGTGGCTGTAGCTCAGGCGGTAGAGCAGGTCATCTACTGATTGGAAGGTTGGTGATTCAATTCCTGGCTTCTTCTAGTCTGCATGCCAAATATCCTTGGGCAAGATACTAACCCCAAATTGCAGCATCCCACAGGGCTCAATTTTAGGGCCACTGCTCTATTTACTGTATTTATTGCCTCTGGGTTCCATCTTTAGAAGGCATGGGATCTCATTTCATTGTTATGCCAAATTTATTTGCCACTCAAGCAGATGGATGGCATCTCCGTAAAACCTCTCATGACATTCCTAGATGACATTAAAACTTGGTTGGCTCTGAACATTTTTAAATTTTAATGACAAGAAAACAGAAGTGATGGTGTTTGGACCCAGTGGTCCCTGTGAGTCGTCCTCTGTGATTTGGGACGCCTGGAAGTCTATTTTAAACCTGTTGTTTGGTTTTACCACCATTCACCAGTGTGTGAATGGGTGGATGACTGGATGTGTAAAGCGCTTTGGGGTCCTTAGGGACTAGTAAAGTGCTATACAAATACAGGCCATTTACCATTTGCCATTTAAGTTGGACAGTTATTTTAAATTGGACGACCAAATTTGCTTTGCTTAGGCTGCTTCCCCCGCGACCCAGCCTCGGATAAAGCGGATGAAGATGGATGGATGGATGGACAACCAAATTAGAGCAGTGGTGAAGTCTAGTTTTTATTATTTAAGGCAACTGGCAGCAGTAAAATCTTTTCTTTCTAGGAAGCACTTTGAAACAGTGATCCATGCTTTTATTTCTTCCCGCCTGGACGACTGTAACTCACTCTATGTGGGGGTCAGTCAGTTGTTGCTCTCGGGTCTGCAGCAGGTTCAAAATGCGGCTGCACGACTCCTAACAGGAACTTGTAAAAGAGAGCATATAAGCCCTGTCTTAGCCTCACTGCACTGGCTGCCTGTGTCTTTTAGAGTTCATTTTAAAATTCTCATGTTTGTTTTTAAATGCTTTTACAATCTTGCCCCGCCTTACCTCTCTGAGCTTCTTCATCCCCACATACCCTGTCGGTCTCTCAGGTCAGCTGACCAGCTGCTCCTGGAGGTACCGAGATCCAGGAGGAAGCTCAGAGGGGACAGGGCCTTCTCTATCGTGGTTTCAAAATTATGGAATAATTTGCCCTGCACGTTAGAGAAGCCTCTTAACTGTCCACTTTTAAATCACGTCTTAAAACCACTTTTATTCTTTGGCTTTTAAACTCAGTGAGACTTAGTTTCTCTAATGAATTATTTTACTTTGTATTTTATTTGGCTTTTATTTATATCTTATGTCATTTTGTTATTTAGTTCCAATGTACAGAACTTTGTGTCAGCTGTGATTGTTTCAAAGTGTTTTTTAAGTAAATATGATGATGATGATGTGAACATGTGTCCACAGAGGGGAAGGAGTCAAACATCATGACTGTGAGAATCATTCATGACAAACCTTCAGATAAACTCACTGAACACTTACTTTTCTTCAGTGTCGAGGGTTCTCCTCTCAGACAAGCCTGTGATGATTTTCCACCAGGTCTCTGCAGAGGACAAACACAGCAGTGACATCATCAACATGAGAGTGATGAAGAACAGCTGAGGTCAGATCCATAATCTCAGGTGGAAACACACACTTCGGCTGTGTCCCAATTCAGGGTCTGCAGCCTTAAAGGCCACATTTTAAGGCCGATTACATCAGAAACGCGACGAAGGCTGTCCCAATTCAAAGGCTGCTCGAAATGCGTCCTTCATTGCCCTGAATTTTAAGGATGGGTCTGTGTATCCTTCGTTGCCCACCATAGCCCAGACTTCATAGCGCGGCGGTGGGTGTGGATAATTTTGCCGGAAAAAAAACGTGCATGGCTGAAGCAGGGCGGCCGAAGAGTAAACTTTCAAAAGTAAGTACTGAATATTATGTCACTTATTTATGTGCAAATGTTTAATAATGAAGAACATTAAAACATTGCTGTTGGCCACATGTCGGCAAAGTTATGTGACATTAGTGATGTTTGTGGGGCAACCGTAGCTCAGGGGGTTGGGAAGCGTATCTGTAACCGGAAGGTCGCCGGTTCGATCCCCGGGCTCTCTGTCCTGGTCGTTGTGTCCTTGGGCAAGACACTTTACCCTACCGCCTACTGGTGCTGGCCAGAGGGGCCGATGGCGCGATATGGCAGCCTCGCTTCTGTCAGTCTGCCCCAGGGCAGCTGTGGCTACAACCGTAGCTGCCTCCACCAGTGTGTGAATGCGAGAGTGAATGAATAGTGGCTTTGGGTGCCTTGAAAAGCGCTATATAAATCCAATCCATTATTATTATTTGTACTAACTTGGTTTTAAAGCCTTTACTTTAAAATATACGCCGTTCAATAGTCGACCTTAATCTTACAGAGAATGTGATGATTTTGTGGATAATTAAAGTCATATATCCACAAACACATCAAGCTGAAAGTGTGGAGCCTGTGGAGACGGCTTATGGTTGAGAAATGAACATTCAATGCACGGGCGACAGATCTGGTTGACATTCCTGCTGTCAGCATGCCAATTGCACGCTCCCTCATTGCTTGTGGCATCTGTGGCATTTTGCTGTGAGACAAAACTGCACATTCCAGGGTGGCCTTTTGTTGTGGGCAGTCTGAGGTACACCTGTGCACTACTCATGATGTCAGATCAGCATCCTGATGTGGCACACCTGTGAGGTGGGATGGATTATCTCAATATAGCAGATGTGCCCACTTCCACACATTTGGACTGATTTGTGACCACTGTTTGGGAGGGATGGTTATATTGTGTATCTGGAATGAATTTTAGGTCTCTACGTCCATCCCATGGGGAATGGGAGCAGTAACAAAGGTGCTGCGTTTATATTTTTGTTGAGTGTATATTATAATAATCTGACAATAACTATAATATTGGCCAAATTATATTTACATTACCAAAGTGAAATGACTTTAGTCTCATGAACAACATTAACTAATTGTTATTTACTAGCTTAAACTGACTGTTCAGTACAGAAATGAAGCCCAACTATCATGTTTTACAGTCCCGTGGTCTCAGCCACAGATATTCAACTGATCAAAGTGATGTCATTAAAAAAATGAATGAACAAAAAATATTTTTTCTCCTTCATTTCTTTCAAACAATGCTGTATGAAACGTTTCTCGTGGTTAGTATCATGGTTGCTAGGCAACCTGAGCAGCATGATGAAGGCCAGACCGTCCCATTTCACAAGCCTCTCACTTCCGGCTTTAGCGGTCTTTGAGTACGTGGCCCTTGTGACCCGTTAGGGCTGCGTACTCTAAGGCTGCAGACCCTGAATTGGGACACAGCCGTCCTCCTTCATCTTACCCAGCATCCTTCACTCACTCACTCTGATCCGTTTTCTGTGTACCTCTCCACTTCCTGTGTTTCCTTCACAATAAATGCAGCAACCAAACAGATTCTAAAGTGTTTCTGTGAATGTCAGTGACTGATCAGAGTCTGTGAGAAGTTCGGCATAATATTAATAATAGTAATAATATCACAGGTGCGTGCAGGTTAATGTGGATGAGCAGTGTTATGACGGTGACTGTGTGTGACTGCAGTGACACTTCATTTTCTGTTTGTCTCAGCTCAGTCTACCTCACAGTCTGTCATACTGACCTTTGACCCACAGCGCCACTACTGTCACTTTAATGGGTTTTCCATCCTGGCCGTAGATGACAAACAAGTAAACACCTCCATCATCACAGCGAGGCTTCATCAGAGTCAGGGTGAAGTCTCCTTCAGTCAGCTGATCCATCTGTACACGACCTTTATAAACAGGACCAGACTCGAGCTTCCACTGACCCGTCTGATCCTTCACACACTTGCTGCATTTATTGTGAAGGAAACACAGGAAGTGGAGAGGTACACAGAAAACGGATCAGAGTGAGTGAGTGAAGGATGCTGGGTAAGATGAAGGAGGACGGCTGTGTCCCAATTCAGGGTCTGCAGCCTTAGAGTACGCAGCCCTAACGGGTCACAAGGGCCACGTACTCAAAGACCGCTAAAGCCGGAAGTGAGAGGCTTGTGAAATGGGACGGTCTGGCCTTCATCATGCTGCTCAGGTTGCCTAGCAACCATGATACTAACCACGAGAAACGTTTCATACAGCATTGTTTGAAAGAAATGAAGGAGAAAAAATATTTTTTGTTCATTCATTTTTTTAATGACATCACTTTGATCAGTTGAATATCTGTGGCTGAGACCACGGGACTGTAAAACATGATAGTTGGGCTTCATTTCTGTACTGAACAGTCAGTTTAAGCTAGTAAATAACAATTAGTTAATGTTGTTCATGAGACTAAAGTCATTTCACTTTGGTAATGTAAATATAATTTGGCCAATATTATAGTTATTGTCAGATTATTATAATATACACTCAACAAAAATATAAACGCAGCACCTTTGTTACTGCTCCCATTCCCCATGGGATGGACGTAGAGACCTAAAATTCATTCCAGATACACAATATAACCATCCCTCCCAAACAGTGGTCACAAATCAGTCCAAATGTGTGGAAGTGGGCACATCTGCTATATTGAGATAATCCATCCCACCTCACAGGTGTGCCACATCAGGATGCTGATCTGACATCATGAGTAGTGCACAGGTGTACCTCAGACTGCCCACAACAAAAGGCCACCCTGGAATGTGCAGTTTTGTCTCACAGCAAAATGCCACAGATGCCACAAGCAATGAGGGAGCGTGCAATTGGCATGCTGACAGCAGGAATGTCAACCAGATCTGTCGCCCGTGCATTGAATGTTCATTTCTCAACCATAAGCCGTCTCCACAGGCTCCACACTTTCAGCTTGATGTGTTTGTGGATATATGACTTTAATTATCCACAAAATCATCACATTCTCTGTAAGATTAAGGTCGACTATTGAACGGCGTATATTTTAAAGTAAAGGCTTTAAAACCAAGTTAGTACAAATAATAATAATGGATTGGATTTATATAGCGCTTTTCAAGGCACCCAAAGCCACTATTCATTCACTCTCGCATTCACACACTGGTGGAGGCAGCTACGGTTGTAGCCACAGCTGCCCTGGGGCAGACTGACAGAAGCGAGGCTGCCATATCGCGCCATCGGCCCCTCTGGCCAGCACCAGTAGGCGGTAGGGTAAAGTGTCTTGCCCAAGGACACAACGACCAGGACAGAGAGCCCGGGGATCGAACCGGCGACCTTCCGGTTACAGATACGCTTCCCAACCCCCTGAGCTACGGTTGCCCCACAAACATCACTAATGTCACATAACTTTGCCGACATGTGGCCAACAGCAATGTTTTAATGTTCTTCATTATTAAACATTTGCACATAAATAAGTGACATAATATTCAGTACTTACTTTTGAAAGTTTACTCTTCGGCCGCCCTGCTTCAGCCATGCACGTTTTTTTTCCGGCAAAATTATCCACACCCACCGCCGCGCTATGAAGTCTGGGCTATGGTGGGCAACGAAGGATACACAGACCCATCCTTAAAATTCAGGGCAATGAAGGACGCATTTCGAGCAGCCTTTGAATTGGGACAGCCTTCGTCGCGTTTCTGATGTAATCGGCCTTAAAATGTGGCCTTTAAGGCTGCAGACCCTGAATTGGGACACAGCCGAAGTGTGTGTTTCCACCTGAGATTATGGATCTGACCTCAGCTGTTCTTCATCACTCTCATGTTGATGATGTCACTGCTGTGTTTGTCCTCTGCAGAGACCTGGTGGAAAATCATCACAGGCTTGTCTGAGAGGAGAACCCTCGACACTGAAGAAAAGTAAGTGTTCAGTGAGTTTATCTGAAGGTTTGTCATGAATGATTCTCACAGTCATGATGTTTGACTCCTTCCCCTCTGTGGACACATGTTCACATCATCATCATCATATTTACTTAAAAAACACTTTGAAACAATCACAGCTGACACAAAGTTCTGTACATTGGAACTAAATAACAAAATGACATAAGATATAAATAAAAGCCAAATAAAATACAAAGTAAAATAATTCATTAGAGAAACTAAGTCTCACTGAGTTTAAAAGCCAAAGAATAAAAGTGGTTTTAAGACGTGATTTAAAAGTGGACAGTTAAGAGGCTTCTCTAACGTGCAGGGCAAATTATTCCATAATTTTGAAACCACGATAGAGAAGGCCCTGTCCCCTCTGAGCTTCCTCCTGGATCTCGGTACCTCCAGGAGCAGCTGGTCAGCTGACCTGAGAGACCGACAGGGTATGTGGGGATGAAGAAGCTCAGAGAGGTAAGGCGGGGCAAGATTGTAAAAGCATTTAAAAACAAACATGAGAATTTTAAAATGAACTCTAAAAGACACAGGCAGCCAGTGCAGTGAGGCTAAGACAGGGCTTATATGCTCTCTTTTACAAGTTCCTGTTAGGAGTCGTGCAGCCGCATTTTGAACCTGCTGCAGACCCGAGAGCAACAACTGACTGACCCCCACATAGAGTGAGTTACAGTCGTCCAGGTGGGAAGAAATAAAAGCATGGATCACTGTTTCAAAGTGCTTCCTAGAAAGAAAAGATTTTACTGCTGCCAGTTGCCTTAAATAATAAAAACTAGACTTCACCACTGCTCTAATTTGGTTGTCCATCCATCCATCCATCTTCATCCGCTTTATCCGAGGCTGGGTCGCGGGGGAAGCAGCCTAAGCAAAGCAAATTTGGTCGTCCAATTTAAAATAACTGTCCAACTTAAATGGCAAATGGTAAATGGCCTGTATTTGTATAGCACTTTACTAGTCCCTAAGGACCCCAAAGCGCTTTACACATCCAGTCATCCACCCATTCACACACTGGTGAATGGTGGTAAAACCAAACAACAGGTTTAAAATAGACTTCCAGGCGTCCCAAATCACAGAGGACGACTCACAGGGACCACTGGGTCCAAACACCATCACTTCTGTTTTCTTGTCATTAAAATTTAAAAATGTTCAGAGCCAACCAAGTTTTAATGTCATCTAGGAATGTCATGAGAGGTTGCTTGAGTGGCAAATAAATTTGGCATAACAATGAAATGAGATCCCATGCCTTCTAAAGATGGAACCCAGAGGCAATAAATACAGTAAATAGAGCAGTGGCCCTAAAATTGAGCCCTGTGGGATGCTGCAATTTGGGGTTAGTATCTTGCCCAAGGATATTTGGCATGCAGACTAGAAGAAGCCAGGAATTGAATCACCAACCTTCCAATCAGTAGATGACCTGCTCTACCGCCTGAGCTACAGCCACCCCACAAACCCTTAATAATGCAGATTCTGTGCTATGAAGGGTTTTAAAACCTGACTGAAAAACCTCAAAGATGCCATTATCATCTAGAAAATCTTTCAGTTGACTAAAAACAATTTCTCTAAAACCTTGGAAAGTAAAGGCAGCTTGGAAACAAGCCTATAATTAGCTAAAACTGTGTGATCAAGGCCAGGTTTTGAAATTTGCAGGAACCACACCAGAAGTCAGACTGCTGTTAATAATGTCAAGGACATACTGCTCTATACTAGGAAAAATTATTTTAAAAATTGTGGAGGAAAAGGATCCTGAGGGGAACCTGCGGGTTCATGATCCTGGGCCATGTTGGCCCAGCAGTCTTAGTATTCATGTCTTTTTGTGTATTGTTCCTTATTTGATTTCCCCTTGTGACTTTTATCCCCTGTGTGCCCCTCTATGTATCTGAGAGCCCTCGTGTCCCCTCCTTGTGTTTCATTCCATGTTTCCCCAGCCCACTATGCCCGTGCGCTCTCTCTCCTCCGGTCTGCACCTCTGTGTACTTCCTGTTTTACTTTGACAGTCTCCCGTCAGTGTTGTTTACTCCTGCCATGTCTTGTTATGTTTATCTGTGTCAGCTGTGCTCCCATGGGTGGCCACTTCCCCTGATCATCCCTCTTGTGTATTTAGTCTCTGTGTTTCATGTAGTCTGTGTCGCGTCGTCTGTGTTCCCACCCTCCGTGTTTCCATGCCCAGTCTTTTGTATCCCCAGCCATAGCATAGATTGTTCCCAGTTTAGGTTTGTTTAGTTCCTGCTCTTGTGCTGCCCTCATTCTTGTTTGTTTCTTTCGTGATCATCAGCCACAATAAAAGGCTCGCTTTTGTTTAAGTGCACTCCCGTATCCTCACTTGTGTTCGCACCTGGGTCCTCAACACACTCTCCACACGGTCTGCCACTGCGACCGTGACAGTACGACACGACCATGCCGGACCCAGCGACACAAGAGAGTGGGATCATCCAGACGGTGGAGTCGCTATGTAGCAAATGGCTGCAGTGTTCCGGAGTGGAGGAACGGGAGGAGTTAGCCCGCCAAGTGGGAGTATGCGCGTCTGTATTTCCCTGGTTATGGGAGGCACTACACCCGCTGATCGTTGACTTTCTCGTCACCGCTCTCCAACTCCGTCCGCAGCCGCAGCTGCCCAGTGTGCGGGCTGCGCCGCCAGAGCCCTGCTGTTGTCCTGTTTCCCCGCTGCTTCGCGAGCCAGACGCAGTTAGGGTCGGAACGGTGAGGCTCACCACCGTCACACCATCCGCTCGCGCCTCATCGGCTTCCGGGTCTTCACCGCGGTCTGGCCACACGGCGCAGCGCACAGAGATGACGGAGGCCATAGACTTTGGTGAGGAAGAGCGGCAGCAGGTGTTACGGGCTTATCGGGAGGACGAGCTCCGGTGGAAGCCCTGGCTCATTCTGGAGGAGGAACTCACACCTGTTGCATCGCCTACCAGCCGCTCGCCCTCTCCACCCCGCTCGGACTTCACTTCCCCTGCCTCGCCTTTAGCGAGGATATGGGCAGAGGATGAGATTGCCGCTACGTCACCCTCTGCTTTGGTGGCATCAGCGTCCATGGCACCAGCTACCAGAAAGAAGCGGCGCCGGCGCCGCTGTTGCACCGCGCTAACTCCGGTGAGTGACTGTGTTTTTGTGCCTCACGATCCTTCTATGGAGAAGAGGGAGATGAGCATTGATTTGCCGGGGCCGGAAACTATAGCGGAATTGTGCTCCAAAGCCGACAGAACTGTGTTTAGTTGTTCAGAAAGAGCTACTACGGAAATCATGGAGGCCGGCCTCTGTGAGCGGCAGCAAGCAGCTTGCACCCACGTAGAGGAGGAGCTCCGGGGAATGCCGTGGCTCACCCCCGATTGTCAGCACATCTTTCGGGGAACACGCCTGGCTCTCGGGGGCCCTCGGAGCTGCCAGGGTCTGCCACCCCTCACTTCCCCAACAGCCAATGCTTCAGCCTCAGTGGTTTCCTCAAGGAAGAGGCGACATCCACGTCGCCGCAGCACCATGCAGCAGCTGGAGGTTGGTGGAACTCTCGTTTCCTCTCGGACTCCGTTAATAATAGAGGTTAGTGACAATCTTTCGCCTCAAAGTCTTCCTGAGTTGCTGGAATGTGACTGTCATGAAGGGTTCGCAGACGCTCCAGAGATAAAGACAATTTCTACATGTGCTGGAGGAGCGATAGCGACCCAGTGCTCCTCAACACCACCCATTCTCTTGCTAAACGATGAAAGTATTGATCACGAACTCATGTTTGGTGTGAAGGGTGGTGATATAACCTCTGGTCATGAGCGGTGTGACTTTAATAATGACACCCTGTCTGTACCCGGTGATCAACTTGACTGTTCCTTAGCTCATCCATCTTGTGACTCATCTACTTGTTATGAATTGTGTAAACCAGAGGAGAACAATTCAAAGCGACCTCTGAGTGATGCTCTCACTCCTGTACTCAACAAGCACAATTCACCTGAGTTTTGTGTTCCAGGTCAAGAGAACAGTAATGGCAATGTGGTCTATGCTCTGAACTCTAAGAGTGAATTGTGCCCCCCGGAAGAAGATGGGGCACACATGTCTGAACCATGTAGCTCCAGCACCCCTCAGGGTGCAGGGAATGCTGAAGCTGAGATCTGGGCCTCCGATACTGTCTCTAATGGTCATGTTTTACCGTCAGTTTGCGTAAATTTGGAACCATGTTCTTTTGATTCTTCTAAATCATTTCAGGATGGGGTGTTGGTTGGGAGTACTACTGATATAGTAAGCTCACAGTCTGCACCACCACTGGCAGCCACAGCTCTATTAGACACTGTGTTAGCGGCACCTCCATTCATAGATGACTCAGAGTCTCTGTCTAAGTCAGCTTCTGGTGGGGGGGCTAGCTGGGGAATGCAGGCCTGAGACTGCGAAATACCAGGCCGAGCCGCATGATTCCTGTCAGTCAGAGCATAATGAGGCTTCAATCCCCTCTGACAGCATCACTTTTGATTTGTTTGTGACTAATGTGGTCACTGCTAAAGCTAATGGCTCTGTCAAACCAATCACAGAAGAGTTTATTCAGACTCTTGCCGTTAACCTAGTGCCAGCCGTCCCATCAGAAGGAAGTGTAACTACTGTGTGTGTAAGCACAGACACCGATGAGGTTACAAGTCCACCACATGACTGCAAAATGAGCGTGTATGTGTCTTGTTTGACCAGTTGTGCCGACTTAATGGATGTCCAGGAACCTAGCCGTGAACTGATTAATCATGTTTCTAGGAACGGTTCAGTTATAAATGCAGCTCATGTGGTCGAACTAGCCCCTTTGGTGACTGAAACCCTGTCACAGGTGGACACTGAAGAAACGTCACGTTGTCTTCCTGTGACAGAGGAAATAAACTGTGCTGAGAGCCTTGGGGGTCCACTTTTCGAACAGGGTTTGTCCATAACAGTTAACTTGCTTGCTAGGAATGGCGAGATTTCCGCTAGAGATGGTGCAGAGACTGTTACTGACTCTGGGCAATATTATGGGGTAGATGCTGCCTGTGTGTTCAAGATTAATCAATGTAATTCTGGTGAGGGTGAGGCAGCCAATCTGAGTTTGTGTTTTTCTGCTTCTGAGTTAAAAGAACCAAATACTGAGAATAAAGACTCTGACTTTATGTTTGTGAAGGAAAACGAGAATATGAATTTGGACAATGACAGGCAGACCTCTGAAAGGAACACACACCTAGTACTTGGCTGCGACACCACTTTCTCCCAGACTGCCATGGACATGTCTGTTCTGGGTTCTGAACCAGACGGTGACCAAATGAATAATGTTTTCAGGGGTGATCTGGTGGGAAATGAACCGTGTGATGTTACATTAAATTCCCCAGAGAGTCAGCGGCATCTTTCTTCTGCCAGGGTAACGGCTCAGCCCCCTGCTCAGCTCTCTGTTTTGCCAGGGGTCTCCATAACTGCTCATCCTGCATCTGTAGCTGAATGCCTGGGTGTGCCACTCCAGCACCCTGCAGCAGGCACACCACTTCACGCCACATCAGCTGGAGGGTCCGAGGGTCCCGTCCAGCCTCACGCCACGTCAGCTGGAGGGTCCGAGAGGCCCGTTCAGCCACCTGTCTCCGCTGGAGGGTCCGAGGGGCCCGTTCAGCCTCACGCCACGTCAGCTGGAGGGTCCGAGGGGCCCGTTCAGCCTCCTGTCTCCGCTGGAGGGTCCGAGTGGCCCGTTCAGCCTCACGCCACGTCGGCTGGAGGGTCCGAGGGGCCCGTTCAGCCTCCTGTCTCCGCTGGAGGGTCCGAGTGGCCCGTTCAGCCTCACGCCACGTCGGCTGGAGGGTCCGAGGGGCCCGTTCAGCCTCACGCCACGTCGGCTGGAGGGTCCGAGGGGCCCGTTCAGCCTCCTGTCTCCGCTGGAGGGTCCGAGGGGCCCATTCAGCCTCCTGTCTCCGCTGGAGGGTCCGAGGGGCCCGTTCAGCCTCGAGCCACGTCAGCTGGAGGGCCCGGGGAGCCCGTCCAGCCACCATCTACTTCTGCGTCGTCTGGTCCAGCCGCAGCCTCTGCTTCTGCCACGCCTGGTCCGGCCTCCGAGCCTTCATCCTCCACGCCTGGTTGTTACACCCCCGTCCAAAGTACATCCGGTACCTCGGCATCGTCGGCCAGTTTCTGGGCCTCTAGCCAGACATCATCGCCGTCGTGGTCGGCCCCAAGACCGCCTTCGCCTGAGTCGCCGCCGTTGCCTTCCGCACGGTCGGCCCCCTGACCTGTCTCTACGTCATTGCCGCCGTTGCCTTCCACGCGGCCGGCCTCCGGACCCGCTCTGTAGCCGCTGCCGTCTTCCACGCGGCCGGCCTCCGGACCCGCTCTGTAGCTGCCGCCGTCTTCCACGCGGCCGGCCTCCGGACCCGCTCTGTAGCCGCCGCCGTCTTCCACGCGGCCGGCCTCCGGACCCGCTCTGTAGCCGCCGCCGTCTTCCACGCGGCCGGCCTCCGGATCTGTTCTGCCGGCCACTGCCACTTTTTCCGGCCCCGGAACAGCTGAATTGTGAACTTTTGTGCTGTCGCCCCCCAGGTTGACCTTCTGACCTCTTTGGACATTTGCCTCCCTGTTTTGAACTGTTTTTGTGTCTTTGTGGGCTCAGTTTTGGTTCATGCTCCTCGTCTTTGTTTGGTTTTGTTCCCTCCGTCCGGGTCCCCCGCCTCCCGCCCTGGGTGGGTTGTTCTGTTTGTCTTGTGTTTTGGTTCTCGGGTTTGGGCTGTCGGGAGCCGGCCCTTGGGGGGGGGGGGGGGGGGTGATGTCATGATCCTGGGCCATGTTGGCCCAGCAGTCTTAGTATTCATGTCTTTTTGTGTATTGTTCCTTATTTGATTTCCCCTTGTGACTTTTAATATGCAAAACACACTAACATTTTTATTGCAGGATTATAGGTCCAGGGTGGTGCTGCTCCAGGGGAGGAGATGCCCTGCTGTTGCCTGGGACATGATCTGGCTACCCTTTTTCTTTCAGACAGGAATCTGAGTTTGATGAGTTGACGCATGAGAGTGTCCATGCGTCAAGTGGTGGGGTCCAGAATTAACACTAAACAATGTTTACTATTATTGTTGCAGTGAGTTGTGTGATTAACCGTTTATTTACATGTTCAGATGAGGCTTTGATGGCCTATAAGTGAAGTTCACTGAACTAAAGAATGTGGTTTGATGATTGTTGACGTGCTCTCCAAATAGAAGTTTTTCTGAAATACAGGTGCAGCAGTGAGACGCGAGAAACATTCCAGGCATAGCGGACAGCCCAGGCAGTGGTTGAGGTCAAAGGTCAAGCTGGTTGGGGCCCATCATGAGATCAGACCTTGGAGCCACAGCAAGGACCATTTCAACTGCCTGCAAAATAGCGAGAGACCCTCCTGGATTTATCAGAGCCACTGCAAAGAGGTCGAGGTCCCAGGAAACCCCGGCACCCCCAAGACAGCACAATAGAGAAATCTCACACTTGGTTGTTTCAGTGGTGAGGGGGGAGTGCTGATTGAGCCCCCGTAGGGTAAGCTCGCACTTCAACCTCCAGCCTCTGATCAACTCTAGGGCAACCAAGTGCGAGGCGTGACGCACCTGTGTGCAACCATGGGAAGGTGGACCCTCTTGGTTACCTTGACTACGACGCTCACCTTTACAGGACCCCAGCTGGTGCCGGAATCAGCTGAACCAGGAGGAAGGCAGAGAGGATGGACACATGACAACTCTCACCTAAGAGACATGATGCAAGACCACATCCCTCCATGGATGAATAATGCCTGGTACCGTTATATCCACGACAGAACAAAAGCAGAATCGGCAAATACAGACTATTATGTCTGTTCCCATCTACCCAGCACGGCAACATACCCCACACTATATATGTTCCTGGACCAACTCTCAGGGAAGAACTACTCTATGATATTAGCAGAGAAAGGGGACTTTGTGTCCTCTTCAACAACACATGCTGCATTTACATAAAGAAGACGCACATTCATCAAACATGACTGACGCCCTGAATGTTTTGAGACAGATCCAGCAGGCCCAAAATCAGGACTATCCATGACGAAAAGGAGTGCCTGAGAGGATCGTCCACAAGATGGGAGCTGAGGCCAGGAGAGAGACTTCAGGAGGATCAGAGATCATCTTCAGCACAGCAGACATCACACAGAGAGCTGTGCTACTGAGCTTCCAGGAGATCAAGAGGAGACTTCCCACAGCAAGATTTTAAATACAATGAAAGATTCAATGTTGACGCTGAGGAAGACAACTAAGGTGTACGACGTGCTCTGCCTTAAACCTTCAGCAGCGTTGGAAGGAGTCTAAGGATGACATCATGATTCTGTGAAAAGCACAGGAACCAGAAGCTATGGTGGTGATAACAGCAGTTTCCTATGAGGTCTGCAGCTTTGGAAATAGCTGAGACCCATGTTGACAAACAACAAAACTAACTGGTATGTTTGAATGTCTATTCTACATACATTTGGACTCTGGTCCTATGGACAGTGATGGAAACAACTGGAAGAGACATTTATGACACCCTGCAGAACTCAAACCACTCTGCAGAGAGACATGTGATTGCACACCCGGAGGAAGCATCACCAAGATGGGATGTTTTTGAAAATGTTATCTTCTTATTTTCACTATTAAATTAACAATTTCTTTGTTTGTTTGTAGGATGCAGTTTGCCATGAGATGAGATCAATGGGGAATGGGATATCCGCTAATACCTTTGTTAAACTCTGTACTTTTACAGTGATTTAGGGTGATTTGACGTATGCTGAGTATAACAATGTTGGCATTGAAACTGTCAGACATGAGGTATTCATAACTGGAAACTTTTCTAGCATAAAGGTCAATAAAGGGGGGAATGTTAGGTTTTGTATTGTTGATTGTCATTTATGCTTAGAAACATTTACTCATATATGCTTAGAAGTGTATAATCAATTGTAGATTGAAAGAATGTCTCATCCTAGGAGGTCTGTAACAACTCTGTGTAGCATGAAGAGGGGAGTGCGTTCACTCCTCTACAGAGTGTGTTCTGGCATAGATCACACCCCCTAGGAGAGGTTTTATCTTTTCTTGATATATGGTATAGCAAACACATGTATATCTGTTTGAGTGTAAGAGCCTTTTGTTTAGATGGACCTGTTAGACTCCTGGCACCAGCTTTGGGGAGTCTTCACAGGGTCACATCTTGACCTCACACACACAGTATTCTTTGTTCACATGTATACCTATGTAAGATGTTATATGTTAATGACCCAATGCATATTCATGTCACCACAATAAAAGGAGTGCTCTGGGGAGTCTGGCTGAGAGTCTGACGGAGGTCAAGTGGTGGGACGACACTTGGCTCCAGCCAGATCTCCCTCATGCATGAGTGAACCAGAGAACTTTGGTGCCTTGAGTCTTGCTTTTTGCTGCGTAGCAGATTGTCCTTAACGTTCCAGCGAATAGGTTTATGCTACAAACCTATCATTCCCCATCACATTCATCACCTGTTCCTCTGGTGTCTCTGATTGGAGCACGCAGGTGTGTGGAGCAGAGTGAAATCACACACCTAATGCTGTTTTATTCAACCTGGATCTTAGAAGTTTTGATTAACATTAAACATCGTTTAAACTGTATGTGTCTGTATCATGGGATGGATACACCCTTAACAAAACAAAGAAAATATGACAAAACCAAGTTTCCCCTCATGCTGTCGGACGCGCCTCGAGGAACCAGCTCCATTTAAAACATCACAGTCAGCTGTAAAGTGTCGTTTCAGTTTTTATACAACGTCAAAGAGCTTCATGTTTGAACAATCAGCTTATGAACAGGAATAAGAACTGCACGGTCTGGTTCTGGTTGGATGCAAACAAACAGCTGTGTGTTAATCCAGCAGCAGGACATGCTGGAGGATGGAGCTCAGCTGAAACGACCCATGAAGTCCTCACCGACTCTCATGTTTACCATCAGGACCAATCCCTGCAACTGAAATATAATCTACTAAATATCAGAGTTGAGAAGGTTGTGTTAGCGTGTGGTGAGTGCAGGATGGGGAACTCCATCCTAACGACAAATTTCATTTCCTTAAAAAGGCATCAAGAGAAGCTTTGAAGGTAAAATGAAGGTTTTAGTGTGAAACTGTTTTATCACAGCTGCAGGAAGCTGCAGATTTATGAATACACAGAAGGATTTAGTTTCACATATTTCCAGACAAAGCCATAAATGCTTCTTAATCAATGCCAGTAATATACTGCTTCCTGCTTTTAAGCTTGGGCGAGCCGTAGATGCTGAAATATTGCACCGTTCTTACAAATAAAGCAAACAAATGAAGAAATGTATTTCTATGATCTTACTCCATGGCCACATTCATACATGTGAAAGTCTCCATCCTGTGTCCTTCACTTATCTTCATCCCAGGTGTGAATTGTTCACAGGACTTAAAAGGAGGACGTGTCTGTGGAAAAGCCTCCGGTCAACCTAAACTCCTCCCTCATCAGGACACAGAAGAGCCGCTGAGGCAGCGCCTTGGAGTACGCTGCTGGTCGCGGCACACAGGTGCGCAACAAGATCTCCCGGCCTGCTGGAGGAGGGAAGTCTGGTACTCTGCTACTTCCCCCAGTTTGCTTCTTGTCAGATCCCAAGTCCTCATCGACGGGCGCCAGAAGGGCAGCCTAAAAGGGCAAAGGTCAAATGTTAGCAAACAGCAACCGATTCTGAAGAAATGTGCTGTGTGAGGTGGACACGTGGATATTCAGAAGTACTGTAACCGAGTCTCCCACAGAGACCTGATCCAGACTACAGCTCACAAACACAGCTCCTCTACTAACACCTCACTGCAGCTGCACGCTGCTGATCCTGTCTGTGATTAGAAATGATTTCAATAAAGTAAAACAGAGGCTCGTTTTCTATGAGCGTAAACAGGGATCTCTGTTTCAGTCTCAGTGTAACAAACATGTTTACTGAATAAGTCTTTCAGTAAATATGTTTTTGTTAATTCAGTAAAATCTGCAAAGATGACTTGTACTGTTGGCAGCAACAAACAGAGACAGAGTGTGGGACAGACAGGAAGTCAGGACACGTCTATGTGCTTCACAGTGGGACTAGAACATGAACATTTCTACACACACCACAGGCAGCAACTGTGCAAACCTCCACGTCACCAAAAACACCCTGCAGGTCCCATCAGAGCAACGGCAGAGAAAACAGATGAAACATCTGTTAGAGAGAAAAACGCTTCGCTGCTTTCTTACCTGTATGACACTAAAAGGGTTTTGTTTTTTTAATAATAAAGGCTTCATGTTTTACAGTTAAAGCTCATGCAAACATGCAGGCTTATTTGTCTGATCAATGCAAAAGTTCAAACATGTCTCTTTCAAGCCTCATTATCAGCTGAGATCATAGTAAAGACACAGACAGGATCCTGATCCATCTGTTCTTTATATAATTACTGTTTTTACTGTAATGTACAGTGGGGCAAAAAAGTATTTAGTCAGCCACCGATTGTGCAAGTTCCCCCACCTAAAATGATGACAGAGGTCAGTAATTTGCACCAGAGGTACACTTCAACTGTGAGAGACAGAATGTGAAAAAAAAATCCATGAATCCACATGGTAGGATTTGTAAAGAATTTATTCGTAAATTAGGGTGGAAAATAAGTATTTGGTCAATAACAAAAATACAACTCAATACTTTGTAACATAACCTTTGTTGGCAATAACAGAGGTCAAACGTTTACTATAGGTCTTTACCAGGTTTGCACACACAGTAGCTGGTATTTTGGCCCATTCCTCCATGCAGATCTTCTCGAGAGCAGTGATGTTTTGGGGCTGTCGCCGAGCAACACGGACTTTCAACTCCCGCCACAGATTTTCTATGGGGTTGAGGTCTGGAGACTGGCTAGGCCACTCCAGGACTTTCAAATGCTTCTTACGGAGCCACTCCTTTGTTGCCCGGGCAGTGTGTTTTGGATCATTGTCATGTTGGAAGACCCAGCCTCGTTTCATCTTCAAAGTTCTCACTGATGGAAGGAGGTTTTGGCTCAAAATCTCACGATACATGGCCCCATTCATTCTGTCCTTAACACGGATCAGTGGTCCTGTCCCCTTGGCAGAAAAACAGCCCCATAGCATGATGTTCCCACCCCCATGCTTCACAGTAGGTATGGTGTTCTTGGGATGCAACTCAGTATTCTTCTTCCTCCAAACACGACGAGTTGAGTTTATACCAAAAAGTTCTACTTTGGTTTCATCTGACCACATGACATTCTCCCAATCCTCTGCTGTATCATCCATGTGCTCTCTGGCAAACTTCAGACGGGCCTGGACATGCACTGGCTTCAGCAGCGGTACACGTCTGGCACTGCGGGATTTGATTCCCTGCCGTTGTAGTGTGTTACTGATGGTGACCTTTGTTACTTTGGTCCCAGCTCTCTGCAGGTCATTCACCAGGTCCCCCCGTGTGGTTCTGGGATCTTTGCTCACCGTTCTCATGATCATTTTGACCCCACGGGATGAGATCTTGCGTGGAGCCCCAGATCGAGGGAGATTATCAGTGGTCTTGTATGTCTTCCATTTTCTGATGATTGCTCCCACAGTTGATTTTTTCACACCAAGCTGCTTGCCTATTGTAGATTCACTCTTCCCAGTCTGGTGCAGGTCTACAATACTTTTCCTGGTGTCCTTCGAAAGCTCTTTGGTCTTGGCCATGGCGGAGTTTGGAGTCTGACTGTTTGAGGCTGTGGACAGGTGTCTTTTATACAGATGATGAGTTCAAACAGGTGCCATTCATACAGGTAACGAGTGGGGGACAGAAAAGCGTCTTACAGAAGACGTTACAGGTCTGTGATAGCCAGAGATTTTCCATGTTTGAGGTGACCAAATACTTATTTGCCACCCTGATTTACCAATAAATTCTTTACAAATCCTACCATGTGGATTCATGGATTTTCTTTTTCACATTCTGTCTCTCACAGTTGAAGTGTACCTCTGGTGCAAATTACTGACCTCTGTCATCATTTTAAGTGGGGGAACTTGCACAATCGGTGGCTGACTAAATACTTTTTTGCCCCACTGTAGAATATCATGGACATAATACACAGACTGCAGCCTAAATACTGCTAAAAACAGCCCTTTTTATTTTTAAGGTTTTACGTATTAACCTTTTATTATAAGAGTCACCTGATCCTTAGCAGGTGTGTATACAGAAATACACCAGGTCATTATTTAAGCAAAGCGAAGCCAAACTGCTCCTGTGTGACAGATGAAGTCCACCTTTAAACAGCATTTAGATGCTGCTAATGAAACTCGATTAGTGGCAGCACTGGTCTGTGGGCTGGGGACACTGGTGCCACCAGTACAGCGCGCACTTTTCACAGCGCCATCATGTGGATCAAACTGTATTCTGGGTCAAACCTGATGTTTTATCATTTACACTGAACAAAAATATAAACGCAACACTTTTGTTTTTGCTCCTGTTTTCCATGAGCTCAACTCAAAGATATGAAACATTTTCTACAAACACAAAAGACCCGACACTCGCAAGCAATGTTCCCTCTAAGCTGCGCGCGTGCACAATTGCGCACTGCTGGCACAATTGCGCACTGCTGGCACGGTCTCTGCACAGAAAATCTGCGTTGCGCACAAAAAAAAAAAAAAAAGAAAAATCACCTGAATTGAAATTAAAATGAAAACTTTAACGATTCTGTTTTGCAGTGTTAGTCAGTGACTGGCTGCTCCCGTATGGGATCAGAACGAGGCCACCTTATCCCGTAGTCCAGCCAATCACGCGATTCACATTCGTATATACGCAGCTGATCAACGTGGCTGACAGGCTATGACAGCGTCCTTATGTGCGACACCGGTGTTTTAGCAAAGCGGCTGATGTGGAGTGAAGCCACGTTAATGACAACGTGTACAACCATTGGAGATGTGAGCAGGACAGACGGAACAACTGACGGACAAAGTGTGGACTTTATACCAGTTTTTGAATTGTGTTGATCGGCCACGTAAAACCAGAGTTATGATAAAATATCTGCAATGTTTGGTTTTCTTCCTGAATACTGTCGTTGTTTATATTTACTGCAGGAAGAAACGGTAAAAACGCCGTTTTATAAGGAAAACGCTCGAAAGCCTGTGAGCAAAAACAACACCAAAACAAACCCCCACCAGCCTTTCCTATTGGTGGAAAAATGCACCATGTCGACCAATCAAAAAATGATATGGCAACATGACATTTAGTTGTTTAGGAAGGGGGAAGTTTTAGGAGTGACGGCGTGTTTGAGATGCGATTGCCAAGTTTAGCACAAATCTTGTGTAGTTAGAGTGTAGTTAGTGTGTAGTTAAGAGTGTAGTTAGTGTGTAGTTAGTGTGTAGTGTAGTCAATAGTTTTGTTGTGTGTGTCAGAACAATGGTTTACAGGTGTTGCAGCAGTGACACATCTGCTGCTGTCAGGCCTGCAGGTATCAGGCTGTTGTTCTCCTTCATCTCATAGTGGACAGAAATTATTTTTTGCAGCGGCACAAATAATTTGTGTGGCATCAGATTTGATGCAGAACAGCTGATTGTTCTGCAAATAGTTTGAAATGTTTATTTAAAAAACACCTCGGCTGCATTTTTAGGTAAACAGCTGCAAAAAACTCTGTTTGCAAAACTCAGTTACTTTTTTGAAGAAGTCTTGTTGTGTAAAAGTATTCTTGGATGCTGGTGTGACCACAGTGCACACGTCTGCTGTTGCTCACAGTGGTCCAAGGGACGCTCAGGGAGTTTGTGTGTTCAGACACGTGAAACATTACAGGGAACATTGCTCGCAAACACTGCTCACAAATCTGTCTAAATGTGTGTTAGTGAGAACTTCTCGTTAGCTGAGATAATCCATCCCACCTCACAGGTGTGGCATGTCAAGGTGCTGATTAGACAGCATGGATATTGCACAGGTGTGTCTGAGACTGCCCACAATAAAAGGCCACTCTGAAATATGCCGTACATGTGTAGCACAATGACACACATGTCGCAAAACCAGTCAGGATCCGGTTCAGCTCATGGAAACAAAAGTGTTGTGTTTATATTTGTGTTCAGTGTAACAAATACTGAGACGTGTAATAATGTCGTGTGTTGTTCATCTGAGGACGCTGCAAAGAACCAGATTATTTTTATTATCCTGTTTGTCTGTTATGTGAACCTTTAGAGGATGTACCTTATAATGACTGAGTGTGTTTATCGCACTATGTTAAATGTAACTGTGAGCGACACGAGGCTTACTGCTCATGGTTACCTCATCAGTGGTGAAGTCAGCCAGCTTGATGCAAGAAACAGGAAGAAGAAAAGGATGAAAGAGCAACACACAGATGAAAAACAAAAACAGACTTTCTAACCGACAGAGCTGAAATCTGAACATGTCACCAGCTGCAGGAGGCAACGCTCTGAACCACGTCGTTCCTCCTCCAGATGGAGCTTTCACTGCCTATAGTCTCTTGACATACAATGGTTGGATTCTCCTATGATACTGTATCAGCTGAGCCTCAAATTCTTATTGTAGCCAGATGGGCTACTCGCCTTCCGTTGTTTTTCTTCTCTCATTCTCTCTCTCTCTCGCTCGCTCTACCACCCTCGCTCTCTTTCCACTGCACTCGCTCCTTGTATCAGGTGATCGGGTTAATTGGGAACCCACCTGCACATTGATTGCAGGGTGGCGCTAGCCTGTATAAAGCTAAGCCGATGTCTTGTTGGATTAATTCCTCCCGAGCTTCTGGTACGATACAGCAGTAAATGCTGGCGTACTGCGACGGACTGATCAGCAAGAGCCGATTATACGACAGCTACAGGTATGCTCTCGCTTAACCTTGGATTCCCTCCGAATACTGGAATTGGTGTTAATATCCTTTTCCGGCCTGTTGTAGCGCAGCAGTCTGTTTAATTCTGCCATTGCGGAGAGAGGTGTTCGTGGTATCTCCACCAATGAGAGTATAGTGCCTCCGGTCCTGGGGTAAGCTGTTAGAACTACTTTTATTAGCATTCATAGCTATAAGAGTTTAAGGTTACACTTATCTGTTTCAGGGTTCACTGCTGTACTCACCTCTCCATGGTAAATTGTCCAACCTAAATTGGAAGAGTGGACTGCCTTCTCAGTTGCTGTTGTGAACTCCTCCTTGGTGGAGTCTGCTGTCTTGTCTTGTTTTGTCTTATCTTGTTTTTATTAAGTAGGCTTACCTTTTTTTTTGGGTTCGCCTGGTGTTCTATTTTACCCTGGACTGTTGCTCGTACCCACACTTCTGTGATCGGGCTGAAGTGATTCTCTGCCCGAGTGTCGTGCTGGGACTCTAAATCGCCTGGGTGGCCGGTCTCAGCCGGTGGGGAGCCAGACCGGCCTACGCCTGAGAATAATTATTACCAGCACGAGTGGTAGTTTGACCCGTGGGGAATAAGCCTTTCCCGTGTGTGTGTGTGTGTGTGTGTGTGATTTCTTTTATTAAAGTGTGTTTTAGTCTTTTTATGATTTGTAGCGAGCCTGACGCTCAGTGTCCTTTTATTCTTTTAACATACTTTTCTGTGTTTTATTTCAGTGAAGGAGGACGAGCCAGTGGCCCTGGGACCTCAGGTGGTGGGTCGTTTTCACACTTTCTTTTGTACAGCACTGGGTGGTCTGCAGTGATTCTTTTGGTGTGATTTTCTTTTGGTTCCACGGCTGCTGGTAAGTCCAAGTTCCACGATTGTTTATTTTTACTGTAGGACACTGTCAATAATGACGCTACATCTTGACTTTTAATATTTTATTTATAAAATATTATTTATAATATTTTATTTATTTCTATAAATAAAACTGTTTTAATATTGGAAGCCAACCTGCCTCAGTGTGCATCCTTGAATCTGTGCGGTCTTCTTTTATTCCTTTTATTTATTTTTCTTAAATATATTTCCTGGGGGTGTAATTCCCCTAGGTGGCGTTGTCAAGTTTATTTATTTTGTGCATAACCCCGCCGACCACTTGGTCACATTATGATCTCGAGCTTCTTCAGTCTCAGTGAATCCTTAGTTGGCTCAGATGCATCATCTGGTGTTTGAGTGTAACAAGGTGGTTGTAACACAAAAGGAGTGTAAACAGGTGAGTGTGGTTTGTAGTGTAAACTAAAGCAGCGTGTCTAACTAACCACATCTCCATCGCTCCACAGCTGCTGAGGGAGCTACAACCCTCATTCAGCCTTTCACAGACATACAGCAATGAACTGTATGAACAATAAACTTTATTCATACACACAAATCCCTTTAGGGTTGTGTCAGCGAGGGCAAACGTGCCGCATCAAATACATGGAGCTACAAGCTGTGGTGACCCACTGTCAGTAAGGGAGCTTTATTACACACACACAGCATCACAACAACAGTTACCTCAAGCTGCTTCTATGTTATAAGGCAAAGACCCTGCAGTTACACAGGAAACATTAGGTGACCATCTGTGAGCGACAGTGGGAACCAAAGCCTCTAACATCCATCGATAGATGAGGGGCAGACGGACTGAATGCAGAGAGGTGTACTAACACATGTTGAGTGAAGAAGAAACACCCAGTGCATTATGGGGAACTTAGACCTATAACTTAGACCTGTGCGCCTTAGCATATGCTACTTCCGGCGCATAGCGCTTAGTTTCCGGTGTGATATTCGCTCCTTGTTCAAGGTCGGGTTTTTCAACCAAATGGACGAATCAAGTGGCGATTTACATTTCTCGAGATGTCGAATGTATCTGTAGATGATGTTGATCGACTTGTCGATATTTTTTCCCCCCGCACCTCAGAGAGAGACAGGATTCAAATTTTATACTTCTCAGTATTTGTATACAGCGCTCCCTCGTTTATCGCGGGAGTTACGTTCTAAAAATAACCTGCGATTGGTGAAATCTGAAGTAGCCAACTTTATTTTTTACAATTACTATAGATGTGTTAAGGTAAAACCCGTCACTACACACTTTATACACTCAGACCGACATGAAAATTTTCACACGTTTCTCTCCTGTTTAAGCTCTCAAAGTTCAAACCTTCGTAGACAAATAAGTCCAGTATTACAGAAACCAAAGATCAAACCGTGTTTTCAGGTCCAGCACATGAGAACAGAGCAGCTGAGAGATAATTCAACATCAATGAATCATTAATGAACCAATGAATAAGCGATTCTGTACTGTACAGGAGAGACGGCACGGAGGAGATCAACAATAGTCTGCAGCCAATCAGGACGCAGAACACAAAGCGCTGTGATTCATCCGTGAAGCGCACACCTCTCCAACGTGCCAGACGCCATCGAATGTGAGCATTTGCCCACACAAGTCTGTTACGGCGACGAGCTGGAGTCAGGTCAAGACCCCGATGAGGACGACGGGCATGCAGTTGAGCGTCCCTGAGACGGTTTCTGACAGTTTGTGCAGAAATTGTTTGGTTGTGCAAACCAATTGTTCCAGCAGCTGTCTGGGTGGCTGGTCTCAGACGATCTTGGAGGTGAACCTGCTGGATGTGGAGGTCCTGGGCTGGTGTGGTTACACGAGGTCTGCGGTTGTGAGGCCGGTTGGATGTGCTGCCATATTCTCTGAAACGCCTGTGGAGACGGCTTATGGTTGAGAAATGAACATTCAATGCACGGGCGACAGATCTGGTTGACATTCCTGCTGTCAGCATGCCAATTGCACGCTCCCTCATTGCTTGTGGCATCTGTGGCATTTTGCTGTGAGACAAAACTGCACATTCCAGGGTGGCCTTTTGTTGTGGGCAGTCTGAGGTACACCTGTGCACTACTCATGATGTCAGATCAGCATCCTGATGTGGCACACCTGTGAGGTGGGATGGATTATCTCAATATAGCAGATGTGCCCACTACCACACATTTGGACTGATTTGTGACCACTGTTTGGGAGGGATGGTTATATTGTGTATCTGGAATGAATTTTAGGTCTCTACGTCCATCCCATGGGGAATGGGAGCAGTAACAAAGGTGTTGCGTTTATATTTTTGTTGAGTGTATGTAAGCTCTGCTCCAGTGTAATGCATAGGTACAACAATATGCTTTATCTTTAATATAGTTTGGTCACAAAAGACCAAAACTGAACTCTTTGAAGGCTGTAAACACACCATGTTTGGGTGGCTTCACCCCAAAAACACCACAGCAACACTGAAGTCTGGAGGCGGGAGCATCATGGGGGGGGGGGGCTGTTTATTCAGCGTACAGCACTGAGACATTAAACATAACTCCAGGAAGGATGAATGGAGACATTGTTGATTAGAATCTGCTGCCATCTACCAGGATGATGAAGATGAAACAAGGATGGATGTTTCAGCAAGACCATGATCACAAACACAGCCAATGGAAACGGTTGGTTTCAGAGAAATCAAGTAAAGCTGCTGGAACGGCCCAGCCAATCACCTGAGCTGAATCTGTGGGAAGGATCCACGGAGCATTCGGGATTTATAGACTGTTTGTGTGGTGAGTGGGTCAAAGTCATGAGCAATGATGGGACTGGTTTCTCCATACAGACGCTGCCATGAACTGTCATCACCAACATTTGTATAAAGTAATAAATAAATGTCCCTGTGTCACTTTGTATTATTACACAACTTCATCTGTGGTTTGATTCCTTTGCACGTCTGGATTGGAAGTGTTGTTACCGACATCTGGTGATAATTTCACATCAAAGCACCTTTAGAAATATATTTACTTAGAGAACAGCCCGCAGCCCACCGTAGTAATAGTTGAACAGACACACACACAGAGCCAGACGGTAGGTCAGACTGTCACTGGGGGCCGACTTCAGCTGGTGGAAAAGGTTCTACAACGAGGGAAAAGACCATGAAATCAATAAAAATCCTGACAAAGTACTGACAGCACTGAGCCTGTCTTCACTCTGAAACTTATATTGGACCTGACCTGAGTGTAACCTTGAGTGTGCGAGTGGTGAAGAGGCAAACATACATAATCAGAGGTTTTCTCTTGCTCCGATGTCCCACTGGAGTTGGACAGCTGAGTGTTATTCTTACAGTCAGACTTCTCCACAGCAGCATCTGGAAACAGAGACACAAACACAAATAAATAAGTCTGTCATTTAGAAACTCTGTTGTTTTCTAGATGTTAGAAGAATTAAACAAGTGCAGCTCACGTAGTCATCACTTCATGATAAAACACAGGATGCTGATCGCTCAGTGGCAAAAGCAGGATGTGACCAGAAGTAGACAATAAAAATAAGAACGCTGCCTGATATCCTGTTTAAGATGACGCTCTTGTGCTTTACTGAGCTGCTGTCAGATGGGATCAATATCTGTGGCCAGCACTCTAAGACATAAATGCAATTACGGCTGTAGTTTTAAGATTCAAGGCTGTCTTAGCTCGAGCTCGAGCTGCTGAGTGTGACGGGCTCAACAGTAACCAGGAAGGAAAAACTGTTTGTGAAAAGAAGCAGAGGAGCCACATCAGTACGAGTCAAACTACCACACGCTCCGAGGTCTCTGCTGCTCTGAATATCACGCTCACCGTCTCCTAACACGGGATCCACACCTCTTCTGTCAGAATCAGTTTCCTCATAAAATGAGCTGAAACCATTAAAACTCAGTCAAGTATTAGTCAACTCCGACTAGTTAATGCCTTTTAAACAGGTTACATGATTAACTCTTACCAGAAGGACAGAATTGAGTATCTCGGTGTTAAGGGGCGACTCATCGATGCGTCGATGGCGGCGAATGTGCTTCCGGGCACTGTGCACCATGTTGGAGACAGACAGTTTGGAAATGGGCACAGTTGCTGCTGGCTCGGTCAGCTTGGACAAAGCAGAGCTGATATCACTGTTTTCTACAGACGACAAACACATCCAAGAGTTTCTGTTCAATTGCTGAGGCCCGGGTCAGCACAGATGCCCAGATCTCCCAGTAAGCTACGCACGTTTCCAGAATGCAGTATGGTCACTCAACAAGTAAAGCCAGGAACCTGACCTTTGCCCTCATCTTCAGCGTATCCTCTTCCAGGAATCTCCTCTGTACACTCAGTCCTACAGCAGAGTTTAAAGAGCTCTGTCACAGCCTCACCTACAGGGAACACAAACAGTTACTGACCTGATATTTTCTTATTCAAACTTTTCATGAAGCACACGCTTCAGCACAGCGAAGCAGGACAACATCTGTGTAACATTTTCTAAATCATGGACGTGGCAACAAAAGAAAAGTCCACTTTACATCACATGTAAAGTGCTTGGGGCTGTCATGAGAGGCGGGGCACACCCTGGACAGGTCGCCAGTCTGCCGCAGGGCAAACACAGAGACAGACATTCACACCGTGGGAAATTTAGGGCCCCAATGAACCTGTCCCCACTAACTGCATGTCTTTGGACTGTGGGAGGAAGTAGGAGGCCCACACATAGAACAATGAGGAAAAAAAGACACTTTATTTGTCCTTTACTATGTTCTTTCTATCGGTAGCTTGATTACATCCGTCTTATCTGCTGCGTATCATTTGATGCATGAATTTTAGCTTAGAAATAGTTTCCTCTGTGCTTATCTTAATGACCTTGTAGTACCATATCACCCTATTAGAGCACTTCGCTCTCACACTGCAGGCCTACTTGTTGTTCCTAGAGTATTTAAAAGTAGAATGGGAGGCAGAGCCTTCAGTTTTCAGGCCCCTCTTCTGTGGAACCAGCTTCCAGTTTGGATTCAGGAGACAGACACTATCTCTACTTTCAAGATTAGGCTTCAAACTTTCCTATTTGCTAAAGCATATAGTTAGGGCTGGACCAGGTGACCCTGAATCCTCCCTTAGTTATGCTGCAATAGACGCAGGCTGCCGGGGGATTCCCATGATGCATTGAGTGTTTCTTCTTCACTCACTATGTGTTAACAGACCTCTCTGCATTGAATCACATCTGTTATTAATCTCTGTCTCTCTTCCACAGCATGTCTTTATCCTGTCTTCCTTCTCTCACCCCAACCAATCACAGCAGATGGCTCCGCCCCTCCCTGAGCCTGGTTCTGCTGGAGGTTTCTTCCTGTTTAAAGGGAGTTTTTCCTTCCCACTGTCCCCAAAGTGCTTGCTCATAGGGGGTCATATGATTGTTGGGTTTTTCTCTGTATCTATTATTGTACGATCTACTGTGCAATATAAAGCACCTTGAGGCGACTGTTGTTGTGATTTGGTGCTGTATAAATAAAACTGAACTGAACTGAACAGGTAAAAATATGGCGACATCAGGAGTTTCAGACGGTGAGAGAATGAATCTCGCTGCAAAAGAAATGATGTTTTAAACCCTGCATGTCAACGTCTCCCTGCACACCAAGCAAACATTAAATAAACTGTTTTATAGTCACTGTCTCGACTTGTTTCTGTAATTTGATGTCATCCATTTTTTTTATTTTGCCATTTTTATAGGAACAACAGAGCAGCTTTTTCATTTCAGTCGTTTTATTTTGACTCATGATTTTTTTCTTGACGTCGTTTTTTGTTGCTGTGATCTTTTGATGTTAAAGTCTAGTGTTGACCACAGAAAGAGACTTACTGTGATTATACTGTAATCTGTGAAAATCCTCTGTGTGCAGCTGATGGTTAAAAGAAAACATTTCAGTTCATTCAGATCATTTTTATGTTGACAATAGAAAACCATCCTGAATGGTCGGTTTGAATAAGTGCAAATTTAGATCCTATATGGTTGAAAATAACTTAAACATATCGTGATTTATTTCGTGTTTTGTGATATAGCAAAAAAATATTGTGATATTACATTTTCCTCATATCACCCAGCGCCACCATAGATGTCCATACATGACGTCTAACAATGAAGAATGACACGGGGGAAATGTATTGGACAGAAAGAAAGGTGCAAAAAGACACATTTATGAGTAATTACAGAGCAATCCTGCCACTTAGTGCAAATTAATATCAGCCGGTTCAGTCCCAACTATGGCCTCATTAGCCAGGTTTCACACAAGAAGCGTCTCATGATGGGTAAAACCAACAAGCTCTCTCAAGACCTTTGCACACTTAAGACTGATGGCATCGGCTACAGAAGAACTTCTAAGTTACTGAAGGTTCCAGTGAGCACTGTTGGGGCCATAAACCTGGCGTTGCCCCTGCAGGGTTTTTATTTATTTACGATAAACCAGCCACGACCAAGCGCTCCCCACACGATTTCAGACAGACGAGTGAAAAGACTTATCAGAAGAACGACCTGGAACCAGCAGGTACAATCGTTCCACAGGAAACAACAACATGACCTGCATCACACACACGACTCCTAAAAGCCACTGGCAGGGTTTCTGGATGTCAGCCACTTGCTGACATGTATTTAAAAAAAATTTAATAATTTCTTAATAATAATATTACATTTTTCTATTTGTGTATTAATGACATGACATGTACTGCCTACCTGGAGGCTGCTGTGGCCATGAATACTGCTGCCAGTCTTGGAGCACGTAGGTGAAGCGAATGGCGATGTTGACTGGAGGCAGAGGGAACAGGGAACAACCCTGATGACAACAGGAAGACATCAGCTCATGTTTATGGTAACAAGCTGCAGCATTAATCTCTCTGTACAGGCGTGGATTACACCTCGTCATTGTCGGCTGTTTCTGGGAACATACTGAACACATTTAACCCTCATGTGTGGATGATGACAACATCAATCAGGATTTTTATTCTTCTTTAGGAATGAATATAAGATTTTTGAACTTCATTTTTTAAATGTCCACTTAGGTGGACAACATCGGTTTTGACTTATGAAGGGTATGGAGACATCAGTGTGTAGTGTTTCTGTGCAAGTTTACCATCAACACCAACACAAATACAAGAAAACAGCCTTTGAATAGCTGCAGACCACTGTGCATGAAAGGGTTAAACAACGTGATGTCTGGGAATCCATTGTGTTTCCAGGAATAGGAATAAACAAAGTTCAAACAAACTGATCATTAAACCGACATCCACTTCCTAACAGTCTTTATTTTATTCACAAATTAACTCCACAAAAATCCAGAAACCGAATTTACACAGAATTAGACGTCTTCTTCTTCCTCTTCTGTTTTCCCAATGTTCACATAACTAAGCAGTGTGCTGTACTGTTATCAACCTGCTCTTTGACGAACTATTACAAGAATATATTCTTATTATAAGATAAGATGTTTGTGTTATTTTCAAGTTGAATACAGTTTTTGTGTGACTGTCAGAGCACAGCAGGAGGAGGAGGAGGAGGAGAGACTGTACATGAGCAGGAAAAACCAGATGAATAAATGTTTTAGAAAATACATTTACATGCACTTCGTGGATGCTTTTATGATTATTAGTTGCATTTAACAGGATTCACATCGTCCTAAAATCGTCTGGAACAGGATGCTGAGGTGATACTTGTAGAACATGGGTACATGACGCTCTGTGGCTGCACAATTTTAATTTTTCTTTATTAAAAACAAACAAACAACCTTGAAATATGATCCATATAAAGATGTTTGTTCCAGAGCACTTACTATCTTAGATTTGAAGATGTCGAGCAGGCCGGACAGGTGGTTGTACTGCACGGGCGCTCGACGCAGGTGAACGATCTCAAAGTCGGTGCGCACGCCTGGTCCTTTGCACTCTCCGGCATACATCCGCCTCCACTTCTGCTGGATCTGCACAAACATCGGCACCTGACTGAACACAAGATAAACAGCAGAAGGCATTACTAGCAGGATCTCTGGTACACGCCCGACATCCAGCTTCAGTTTCTCTCAACCAGCAACAATCCAGCTAAACTAAACAGTCCGACTGAAACACAGAGCAACAAGCTGCAGAACTGCATTGTACTGGCATGTATGTCAGCACTGTCACTGCACGGACCACTGAGTGCTACACAGACTGGTTTTAATATGTTGTGTTCATTGGCGTAATCTGGGGCTGCAGCAATTCATCACTTCTAAAAAAATCCTCCGAACCCATTCTTTGCTGCGATGCAGCGATGCAGCGATGCAGCGTGCTCTGTGGCACAGACTTGTTCAACGATGTAAACGTGTGTGAGGGATAGGTCAGTAGGTAGAGTGGCTGCCCCGGGATCAGAAGGTTGGGGGTTTGAATCAAGTGAAAAGCTAAGCTGAGGTACCCCTGAGCAAGGTCCCTACACGTCTGCTACCCACCAGCTCGATAGCTAGCCGGGAGCTCGAGGGTCACTGAAGCCGCAGAGAACGGCACAACTCCCGGCACATCATATTCAGATCACCGCAGACTTTCGCTACTCAGGTTAAACGTGATATATAAGTCACTTAGACAACCTAAAAATGTTATTGTTGGACTTTTTTCAGTGTTTTATTTGTTCGTGAGTAAATCGGTTTGGCTGAGATTAAAGTTATTAGATTAGATAAAATAAAACTTTATTAATCCCCCAGGTGGGTTCCTCCTTGGTTTTCACACAGCTGAATAAACGTCAAACAGAAAACTGATTAAACAGAAGTGTGAGATGGTCGAGAGTTTACTCCAGTGTCCTGTTATATTTTAGACAGCAAGGAGCAGACGGCCGAGTTTATTAAACTCCACCGAGACAGCAGTGACGCTAATCCGAAGGCGAGACCGTCCAATTTAACAGCCGTTTACTTCCGGCCTACCCGACCTTCTCAGGACCCGGCCCACATAGACCGCGAAGGCCGGGTCCTCAGGAGGATGCAGCCCATGAATTTGGACACGACCACTGACATGTTACAAAACAAACTCACATCGCTATCAGCAGCCATGTTGTTGCCTTTGGCTGCCTGATCGGTTCAGGAAATTAGGATGTTTTTCTACGCATGTGCGAAAAGGTGGTCGCTTCCTCTATAGTTCTTTCACAATAAAATAAAACAAACAAATTCTAAATTCATCCATCCATCTTCATCCGCTTTATCCGAGGCCGGGTCGCGGGGGCAGCAGCCTAAGCAAAGAGGCCCAGACCTCCCTCTCCCCAGCCACCTCCTCCAGCTTATCCGGGGGAATACCAAGGCGTTCCCAGGCCAGCCGAGAGATATAATCTCTCCAGCGTGTCCTGGGTCTGCCCCGGGGCCTCCTCCCGGTGGGACATGCCTGGAACACCTCACCCAGGAGGCGCCCAGGAGGCTCCAATCTCTAAGGGAGAGGCCAGCCACCCTTCGGTGGAAGCTCATTTCTGCCGCTTCTATCCGCGATCTCGTTCTTTCGGTCACTACCCACAGCTCGTGGCCATAGGTGAGGGTAGGGACGTAGATCGACCGGTAAATGGAGAGCTTCGCTTTTACACTCAGCTCCCTCTTCACCACGACGGACCGGTGCAGCGTCCGCATTACTGCAGCTGCAGCCCCAATCCGTCTGTCGATCTCCGGCTCCCTTCTCCCATCACTCGCGAACAAGACCCCGAGATACTTGAACTCCTCCACTTGGGGCAGGAACTCATCCCCGACCCGGAGTGGGCACTCCACCCTTTTCCGGCTGAGAACCATGGCCTCAGATTTGGAGGTGCTGATCCTCATTCCCGCTGCTTCACACTCGGCTGCGAAACGTTCCAGTGCGAGCTGGGTGCATTGTGTGCCGGGTGGCGGCCAGGAGCGGAGGCCCTGGCGGACTGACCCCCGGCTGCCAAGACTGGCAATAGGGACAATTCTAAATTCAATTCAATTTTATTTGTGTAGCGCCAAATCACAACAACAGTCGTTGTGCAAAACTCATTCAGGCATTTGATGACAGGTTTCAAGATGTGAAGAATATCCAAAAGGAACTGGAGATGTTTGCTACGCCGTTTAATGTGCAACCATCTGTGCCAGACACTTTCCAAGTGGAAATAATTGGGCTGCAAAACAACTACGAGCTCAAAGCTAAGTATAACAGCCTCTCTCTGCTGGACTTTCACAAACTGTACGTTCATGCTGAGGCTTTTCCCATCCTGGCGAGACATGCCCTGAAATTTGCATCTCTGTTTGGGACAACGTACCACTTTGAACAGGTCTTTTCAAAACTGACTCTTGCAAAGAGGCGCTTCCACTCAAGACTAACTGAATCAAACTTGAAAAAGCAGCTTCGAGTGGCATCATCATCATCACTGCCAGCTGACATCAGACACCTCGCCAAAAAGAAACAGTTCCAGCCATCTCATTAGGTGAGTCTGATGAGCAGAAATGCAGCAGTAACACAGCAGCAGCCCAAGCAGAGAAGCCTCCTCCAGCTTGTCCGGGGAACGCCAACCCATTCTCAGACCAGCCAAGAGATGTTAATATAAGCAATTAGCAGGGTGTGTCAAAGAGTGAACAGAACATCGCCGAGTCAGCTGACAGCTCCATAAAACGTGTTTCCTACAGCAGCAAACAGGCTTCAAGAAGTGACAGTAAGGAGAGGTGTCAAGATCTGTGGGCCAGTCAGCCTCTTGTGTAAAGGACACAGTGATGCTGAAGTCATAGAGGCTGTGGTCAGGTCAGTCAGCCCAGGTTTCAGTATTCCTGACATGCCTGAGATAAAAGGACCTCACTCCCCGTTAGTTAAAGGAAATATTGAAAGCTCATCAAAAAACTGCTGACTTAACTCTTTGTGCTTGCATTGGCTCTCAGGAAGGCATCAGTGCAGCACCGTACCAGTGACAGTGAGGAAAGCTGCTCATCATTGGTTATGGCTCAAGAACTGCTCCAAAATCGAATTACCACCTCATTCCTGAAAAGCAGGCAGTTTATGAAAGATTTTGAGAATATATCAGTGATTCTTGAGATAAGGGACAAAACATGTCCAAAGTTTCTGTCAACACCATCAGATTTTTTAAAAAGTACAAAAAAATAAGGAATTATTGTGGGTAACTTACACTGTGAGGACCCCTTTACCACTTCCTGTTTGATACACATGCCATGAGGTCACTGCTCTGGTGAGTTTTTTTAATTTTTATTTCATTTATTGCATACCTTTCTGATAAAACTCTGTGTCACAACCATAGTGCATCAACACCACAGTAGAGGCCATAAGCAACTGATGAACAACAAGATGGCGTCTGTCAGAAAAACGTGCTATGAGAGAAAGTAGGGTATTTTGTCAGCACCATCAGGATTTTTGCCTGACGGTGTTGACCCTTTTTCTAATGATTTTGGCAAATGTCACAAAAGTGTCCTATTCACTAATTATATTAAGTTATTTTTATTACTATTTCAGTCATATTACTTCCTGTGCATTTTACTGATATTTCTGCTTTACAGATGTGTCGAATATTATGGAATTTGCCTGATCTTGAATCTCATAGTTAATGTATACTTTATTAATCCTGTAGGAAAATGCTTAGTCCTCTGCATTTAACCCATTTACTCAGTGAAGCAGTGGGCAGCTACCAATCCATGACCCGGGGAGCAGTGTGTAGAGACGGTACCTTGCTCAAGGGTATCTCAGGATAGCCGCTGTTTGGTGGATTTGAACCCCCAACAGGGCTCTAGAGTGCGACCAAATTTTTCAGTGGTGCGACTAAAAAAAAATATTTGGTTGCACCTGTGCGACCAACTGTTCGGGTAGCAAAAAAAAAAAAAAAAAAATCTGCAACCTTCCCTGTGGTCAACAACAGACACACATTTTGTCCCTATCGTGGACTAAACCAATCAGAGATAGTAAGGGGCGGGACCTCTCTGATTGGCCGTGGTCCAGTTGAAAGTGCAGGTGGAAGTGGGAGGTGAGTAGCTTGAATAAAGCGATATCAATTCATTAAATCCTGAATCGACTTTTAAATATAACTGTGTTTTGCCAGAAACGCCAGATTCTCAGATTAAAGCTCACAAAACCAGTTCAACAACAACCAAACAGCAAATCAGAGCAGGTACACGGACTCCACACAAAGACGTAAACACAGAGCGGACCCGACCCATCAGAATTAACTTTGTCTTTCTCGGCTTTCTCACCCGACGGCCCGTAGACGGACACGCTGTCGGAGCTTAGCGAATCTGATGCGTCCGGTCCGCGATGTGTTTACGTCTTTTTGCGCTGATTCTGAGCTGCAGGTTTTGTCTCTCTCCAACCAAAATTCACCGAGCTGAATTTTGCTGTTTTGCTTCCACGACTATTAAAATCACATCCATGCACAGCTAGCTCTCTCTCTATCTCTCTCTGTACTTCAAGAACAGTTTCCCGTCTCCAATCTCTGTTTTCTGTATTATTTATTCGCTTATTACCCACCAGTCTACCGTTGTTTACAGTGCTGTCGGCTACTGTCTTTTTCTTCAAGAAAGCCTATTTTTTCTGTTGTTCAATACTGAAGAAATTTAAACTTTATATGCAGAACATTGTAGAATATTTTTAAGGTTATCTGCTATAAAAAGCCAGACCAGGAAAATCTCCTTCATGTTTTTCTGTGTTTTATTCTCAGTTACTTTCACACAAAGGAATCTGCTGTGATGTTCACAATTCTGATGAAGTCAGTACTGATAAATGATCAGAATTATAATATTTCTGACTGTCTGAGGCTAAGTTGAATCGAATCGGGACTTTGAAAACCGGAATCGAATGGATTATAGAAATCAGTGATGATACCCAGCCCTAGTGAGCAGCCTGGGCACGACAGAAGTGGATGTAGCTGTAACAGGAAAAGAACTATTGCTAACTTTTCTGTTAAGTTAAGGCCTGATCCTTCTGAAATTCATAGCCAGTGCTCTGACACGGTGTCATCAATCTTTGAATGCTGAAAAAGCACAGTGTATCCAGAAAAACACATTATATTATATAAATTATTATAAAACTTGTGTGCGCCTAACTTTTGTGCCGGTACGCGTACGCCCATGGCAAAAAGTTAGTCTAGAGCCCTGCCCAACGATCATGGGGCAAACACTATCTACTGAGCTATCTCTGCCCCGAGAGCTGGTCTTTTAAGTGATGATGTATGAACCCTGCTTTCGGGTCCAAACTACTCTGTGTTTATTAAGGCTGTTGTGTTTTAACATGTTTTTATTCTTTTTTATCTTGTTCTATTTAATCTGAACAAGCCCCTAAAAACAGTCAGTGATCACTGTCAGCCTAACCATCGGGAACCCTCACGTTAACTTTTATCAAGTGGAAAAAAGTTTCACTGTGTTTATGTTACGCTAACATAGCTGTGTTGCTAGCAATCACGTAGCACATCATTATACACCAGCTAGTCCAACATCAGTAACCCTACAAACGCCAGTGCTGTTTAGTTTTGTCTTCATTTATGTTGGAAGTGATAGCAGAGCTGGTGTTAAGGTGGAAACCGGCGAGCTAACTTCTAACTCTGTTAAATTTCATATATTCTGTTTTCATGGATGCCTGGATGTTACACCTGGTAAAACAGCCACACTGATCATTTTATTAAAGATGAAAGAATTTAGACAGTTTGTAACTCTCAGTGATGCCGCAGAGTTCCTTTGACTTTGGGATCTGCAGCGGAGTTTGGACCTGGAAACGGCTAATGACATCAGACTTAAAGACCGGATAGCATTTCTGTTGCTTAATACATATTTGTGTTGTGAATATTCATCCTTAATATGTGTAAATGCATATGCTTCAGAAAAATTATAGCAATTACAAAATGGTACATTTCAGGCTAGAATAGCAAAGAGGAAGCTGTCAGTAGAGGAACAAAAGAGAAGGAACAGGGATGATCAAAAAATAAGTAGAGAAAAAATTAACAGCCAGCCTGAGTTTCTCATAAAGGGAAAGATGGAGAAATAGAGTGAAAGAGGGAAAAATAAAGAACATCAGTGATCTGAAAGGAAGAGAAAAAAAGGCAGAAGAGAAGGTTTTGGAAACAAGCACAGAGAGTCAAAAGGAGAGAAAGTCCAGCAGCGTCTAAACACACAACCACAGAGTACTTTAGGAATCAAGGAGCAGTAGGCAGCTACTTGCTGGTGAACTATTAAGATGTAGAACTTGACATGTGCAAAAACAGAATTGTTATGATGTGTCTTGTGATATTACAAAGGTTGTTAAGGTTTAATGGTCATTTTGAAAGAAATAATATCCTGTTTTCTACTCATGTGTCACCACTTGTCAACTCCATAATATGGATTTTTTGTTTATTTTTCTGTTTTGAAGAACCATATATTTTCCTCCCTCATGATCTTCCAATAAAAATACGTAATTTTCTAAATAAATATGTAATTTTCACGCTGCTAAATATGATCGTTTCTTATGGAGATTAAATACAAGCTTCTGAAAATATGTATGACTGTAACTCTAATAATCCATGCATCCATCCATCCATTCGCTTCCGCTTATCCTTTTCAGGGTCGCGGGGGGCGCTGGAGCCTATCCCAGCTGTCATAGGGCGAAAGGCGGGGTACACCCTGGACAGGTCGCCAGTCTGTCGCAGGGCCAACATACAGGGACAGACAACCATTCACACTCACATTCACTCGCACATTCACACCTAGTGGCAATTTGGATTATCCAATTAACCTATCCCCACAAGCTTCATGTCTTTGGACGGTGGGAGGAAGCCGGAGTACCCGGAGGGAACCCATGCAAACACGGGGAGAACATGCAAACTCCACACAGAAAGACCCCAGCCTGATGTTGGAATTGAACTCAGGACCTTCTTGCTGTGCGGCAACAGTGCTAACCACCGTGCTGCCTAACTCTAATAATAAAAAGCCAAAACAATCTTACTTTTAAATGTGGTATAATTACTTTGAAAACATATGTGCATAAACAGTAGAACAGAGAAGCTGGTAATAGTCAAAATAGCTGAAACAACTTAATTTAAAATATATATTTTTACATTTCTTTGTGTCTGATGGTGTTGACTAAAACCTTGCACTTCTCCAGCAAAAACATGATTAAAAATTGTTACACCTGGCAGATTGTACCAAAACAAGGTGAGACAGCCAAAACTTTGTGTAACAATTATATGTAAATATGTCTTTAAGAGAGTAAAGAGAGGTTAGTTTATTTTGGAGTAGAGCTCCATTTATTAAGAAAAATTAAAAAAGACAGGAACACTCTTTAGAGGTTTGTGGGTGGCTCTCAAAAGAGCCGTTGTGGGGAAGTCACTCAGACTTCAAACAGGCTACTCCTTTGGTTGCCAAGACACGGCTCCCTCCGCCGAGAAGTGGGCCATGAACTTCTCCCCCACCAGGACAGCCTCTCTGGAGGAGTTGTTTGCTGCTACACGACCCAGGCCTTGCAACGGCTCCACCACAGTAGGTGCCACACCCCTCACAGCAGGTGCCACACCCCTCACAGCAGGTGCCACACCCCTCACAGCAGGTGCCCCTCTCTTGTCCAAACAGCACAGAAAATTGTGGAGAACACACGTTGCCTTCACACACTTCTCCGCAATTTCAGGACGGAGCTCCATGGAGCGCAGATACAACCTCTACTGTGAGGGAGAGAGGGAAGTTCCAGCGCTCCTGGAATCCCTCTGCAATGCACCGCCAGTCTTCAGTTGAAGGCACAGCCATGAAGTCGTCCACTAGACAGTCCCAGATGGACGTCGCTACCTGGGGGGTGATCTGGCTCACCAAGGACACGCCAACTCGAAAACTGAATGCGATGGTCCTGAAGGAGTCCTCGGTGGCAAGGAACCTGGACAAAATGCTGCAGTTACAAAATACATTATTCAAATTCCAAAATACTTTTGTGATGTCAGATTTAAATTACAAAACATAAATCTTACATAAAACCTTTTGTAATTACAAGGATAATTACATGATATATATTAGATATAATCTAAAACAGTCTGCTGGGATTATATACAAATATTCAACTATCCCAGAATTAAACCAGGTCTAAATAAAAAGAAAGGAGTGAGTATCACTACAAAGATTAACCCACAGTGGTCCTCATACCACAGTTTGATATCAGCAAACAGCGAGAGCATACATTGATATGACACCACAGCCATGCTATCATTCAAACACTGATAACGGCATAAATCGAATTACAGTGGGGCAAAAAAGTATTTAGTCAGCCAACGATTGTGCAAGTTCCCCCACCTAAAATGATGACAGAGGTCAGTAATTTGCACCAGAGGTACACTTCAACTGTGAGAGACAGAATGTGAAAAAAAAATCCATGAATCCACATGGTAGGATTTGTAAAGAATTTATTCGTAAATTAGGGTGGAAAATAAGTATTTGGTCAATAACAAAAATACAACTCAATACTTTGTAACATAACCTTTGTTGGCAATAACAGAGGTCAAACGTTTACTATAGGTCTTTACCAGGTTTGCACACACAGTAGCTGGTATTTTGGCCCATTCCTCCATGCAGATCTTCTCGAGAGCAGTGATGTTTTGGGGCTGTCGCCGAGCAACACGGACTTTCAACTCCCGCCACAGATTTTCTATGGGGTTGAGGTCTGGAGACTGGCTAGGCCACTCCAGGACTTTCAAATGCTTCTTACGGAGCCACTCCTTTGTTGCCCGGGCGGTGTGTTTTGGATCATTGTCATGTTGGAAGACCCAGCCTCGTTTCATCTTCAAAGTTCTCACTGATGGAAGGAGGTTTTGGCTCAAAATCTCACGATACATGGCCCCATTCATTCTGTCCTTAACACAGATCAGTGGTCCTGTCCCCTTGGCAGAAAAACAGCCCCATAGCATGATGTTTCCACCCCCATGCTTCACAGTAGGTATGGTGTTCTTGGGATGCAACTCAGTATTCTTCGTCCTCCAAACACGACGAGTTGAGTTTATACCAAAAAGTTCTACTTTGGTTTCATCTGACCACATGACATTCTCCCAATCCTCTGCTGTATCATCCATGTGCTCTCTGGCAAACTTCAGACGGGCCTGGACATGCACTGGCTTCAGCAGCGGAACACGTCTGGCACTGCGGGATTTGATTCCCTGCCGTTGTAGTGTGTTACTGATGGTGACCTTTGTTACTTTGGTCCCAGCTCTCTGCAGGTCATTCACCAGGTCCCCCCGTGTGGTTCTGGGATCTTTGCTCACCGTTCTCATGATCATTTTGACCCCACGGGATGAGATCTTGCGTGGAGCCCCAGATCGAGGGAGATTATCAGTGGTCTTGTATGTCTTCCATTTTCTGATGATTGCTCCCACAGTTGATTTTTTCACACCAAGCTGCTTGCCTATTGTAGATTCACTCTTCCCAGTCTGGTGCAGGTCTACAATACTTTTCCTGGTGTCCTTCGAAAGCTCTTTGGTCTTGGCCATGGCGGAGTTTGGAGTCTGACTGTTTGAGGCTGTGGACAGGTGTCTTTTATACAGATGATGAGTTCAAACAGGTGCCATTCATACAGGTAACGAGTGGGGGACAGAAAAGCGTCTTACAGAAGACGTTACAGGTCTGTGAGAGCCAGAGATTTTCCATGTTTGAGGTGACCAAATACTTATTTTCCACCCTGATTTACGAATAAATTCTTTACAAATCCTACCATGTGAATTCATGGATTTTTTTTTTCACATTCTGTCTCTCACAGTTGAAGTGTACCTCTGGTGCAAATTACTGACCTCTGTCATCATTTTAAGTGGGGGAACTTGCACAATCGTTGGCTGACTAAATACTTTTTTGCCCCACTGTAAATCGGGACTTGATGAGACCCGAGTATCACTAGAAATATTATAAACAGTCGTCTCCGTACCACAGCTTGCTATCAGTAAACACCGACAGCATTCATTGATAGCATAGCACATCCATGTTAGCACAGGTATCAATAAAGGACTACCGTATTAAACACTTTTACTAACCTCAGGGAGATGGACAGGTGCTCTGCAGGTGGGATTGAGCGTCTGTAGTTGGTGTCAAGGCGGGCAATGCTGGGACCAACGCGGGACAGCAGGTCCTCAAACTGGGCGAGTGAAAGACGGTGGTATTGCTGGAATCTGCCGTCATCCAGGCGCAGCTCCTGGAGCAAATGGTGAAACTCACCAAACTGCTCACGCGTCTGGAGGACCTGATGGACCCAGGTACGGCGAGGACGTCCTTAACGCCGCTGCTCTGCTCCTTTTTGGCTCCTACCTTAAAGCACACTGTGCGCTGTCGATCTTACGTGCTGCACAATAATGTTTAACATTTAGTATTTACTGTTATATTCCCATAGATCATCATGGTGTTGTTTATTTTATTGCTCTAGTCTTCTTCTGCTTGTTTTCTTTTTTCTTTCTCAACAGGTGATCCAGGAAAAAAAAAAAAAAAAAAGACCCCAACGTATTAGCCAGAGGTCCCTTTACTACGGTTCGGAGCCGCGGACCTGTTTTATTTACGAGATCACTGCAAAAAGTGCAGCCTTACCTAATGTGCACCTACTGTTACTCATTTATATTAAGATTTAAACATCTAGTTGGTGTTGGTATGGAGAGTAACCTTCGGTAATAGTAATAAATCACACAGCAATAGGATATTCATGTAGTTGTAAAGTATTCAGAATATGTTACTTCTATTATCTTTGGTGGAATACATTTTAAAATTAACACTGTCAACAGGTTAGCACCTCATACCACAGTGCAGCAAAGCAGTCTCATGAGCGCTGGGAAGGACACTTAAGGACACTTTAAGGAAAACTTAAACTGAAAGCGAGCCTTTATTTGGGCTGATGCAGAAGGGAGTAGACAAAACATAACAGGGACTGAGACTGCAACTAACCAAAAACCTAAACTGGAAAAACACTAACCTGACTGAAAGGCATAACTATGATCACTGTGAACAGAATGCTGTGCAGATGCATGGAAACTGTGAACCAAGTGGCGTGACGAAAGAGACATGAACATGACCTGCACGGAACCTCATCGTGCGGCTGCATGAAAAACAACATAAACCAAATGGCAAACATGAACTGCACAGAATCCTGAAAAACACTTAACTTGACCGGGGGGAAGTACACAGACGACGCGACACAGACTGTATGAAACACAGAGACTAAATACACATGAGGGATGATCAGGGGAAGTGGCCACACATGGGAGCACAGCTGACACACATGAACCTAACGACAGGACAGGAGAAATGAAACTGAATACACTGACATTGAATACAGACTTTCAAAGTAAAACAGAAAACATGGAGATTAGACGTGACATGAACTTGACAAACAAAGAAAACTTGGACATGAAACATGGCAGAATGTAACTAGATCAGGGGTGCCCAATCCCGGTCCTCGAGAGCTACCGTCCTGCAGCTTTTAGATGCATCCCTACTCCAACACAGCTGAATCAAATGAATGGCTTGTTATCAGGCCTTTGCCAAACACGATGGCATGCTGAAGAGGTAATCAAACCATTTGATTCAGCTGTGTTGGAGTAGGGATGCATCTAAAAGCTGCAGGACGGTAGCTCTCGAGGACCGGGATTGGGCACCCCTGAACTAGATAAACCGAAATGAAACTAGACTAAAAAGAATAACAAAACACCAAGAAACTCAGAATACTGGGTCACATGACCCAGGGCCATGACAATACGGAGGTGTTATCAGCTCAGTATTGAACAAGAAATATTAATGCTTCAAATTATTTGTCCTAAAGGATGCAAGCTATACAGAGTACTGCACATGTGACTTTGTGAACATACCTCATTAAATATAATTCGGACAGTTTTTTAACCTGAATATTTGCAACAAACAAAAAATATACAGAGTCAGTGCTAAAAAAATAATCAGAGGAAAAAATTAACATTTTAACTTAAGCTGCCAAGCGGAAGTAGTTGGTTTCAGTACATAAGTATCGGGCTTTGCTATTTAATCCGTAGCTATTGACTAATGAGGGGTTACTGAAGTGCCAGGTTTTTAAAAGTTGGCGTTAATGTCGTTCCACATGTGGAAAGCGACAGAAAACATGCTGCTGTTTGCACATATTTAATAATCAGCTCTGCACAGGAGCAGAAGCAGAGTCCAGCCTGTTGCTCTTACAGTATAATACTCATAAAGAAAGTACAGTAACCGTGGTTAGTCACTGAGCAGCCCGGTGCGTTTCTCTTGATTTCTTTAGTCAGGGTAAATTCATTCACCTGCACGGGTTAGCTAAACGAACTTTACAAAACAAGTTTCCCCGACAGCCGAGTGCTCACCTAAGGACCTAAGTTACGGATTAGCTTACACACACATTTAACTTACCGAAAATAATACGGTGGGGCCTCAGGTCCTCCTGTCTGGTAGTCCAATTTACTGAAGAACACCTCAGGCTGTCACTTTGAAATAGCCGGTAATGTAAACGCTGGACCTCTCAGCATCTGCCATTCCCGAACAGACACATGCAAGTTTGTCCGTGACTGCAGCCGCGCTGTACATTTATTTCTGTTTCAATATTTTTTTCAGTTTCAATATTTTTTTCGGTTTCATTTCAAGGTGGCATCGTTCTGATCCCATACACACACAAATCCTGATTTACAAGTACAAAATATTTATGACCACAATTTGAGCCCATATACTCTCTCTACCACAGCTGCCTTTGAACTTGCCTGGCCAGGTCTGAGTCCAGCTTTGCTACTCCTGCCAGGTCACATGACACAGGGGTGTGCTCTGATGTCAGCAGGCAGGTCAGTGGAGCCCTCTGGTGGTGGATATATGGCAGTGAAACAGGAGGAGGCCTGAGAACAGACAGCAGGCTTAACTAGCAGGACAAAGTAGCATGTAGTACTTGAAGGAGTCATCACAGCCAATCAGCTCTCAGGAAAATGGAACATCACATAAATATTTCTCTTCTTTGATTTTCATCAATGTATTTCCTTTGATAGATTTTCCGTCAACACTTCTGCTTGATTAGAAGCTCATAGGCAGTTCCTGTCACTCTACAATAAAACAATGTAAAGGCTGCCCTCTCTGCCCTCCCACTAGCTGACACAAGTAAACTGTGCTAAGATGCCCTACATGGACTAAGGTTCTTGGCCACACACATATAGATTTGCTTGGCTGTAGAAATCCATGCCATGAAGCTCCCAGCGCACATTTTTGATGCTTCTGTCTGTGGCAGAGCAGGTTTGGAGCTCTGCAGAGCCTTGGTGACTTTTACTGACTATGCACCCCTACCCATTTATTATGGGTAGGGGTGCATAGTCAACAAAATAGTCAACAAAATATGTAATTTGACATATTTTGTTGTTTTGTGTGTGTGTTTGTCTGTGTGAAGTTTTGATGTGTATGTGAAAAACACAATTTTGAAAACACTGGAAAAAGACCTCAAGACATGTTTTCCTTTACTTTCTATGAAACAAAAATTCCCACCAAGGCTTTTCAGTGTGAAATTTAGTGTATAGAAAATACCTGTGCCAGGTTGTCTCCATCTAGTGGTGAACATGGCCTCACCACTACATCAGGTGAGCTTTTCACTGTGCACAGTGACACAAAAGTCATTTAACAATTTTAAAAAAAGCAATGTTACAGATTCAGTAAGAACTGAAGTTTATCATAATCCTTCAAGTTTCACTCAGTAACAGCAGCTTTTTATTATTGGCTATATTTTAGAGTCACATTTATATGAAATGTCAAACAATCACAGAGTGACACTGAACTAAACAATCAATGCCATGTGAGTTGTTCTTGTTTGTTCTTTATCTCGGATTTATTGTAAGCAGCGGGAGTAAAAGCTAAAGAAAAATAGTAAAGATATGAATGAATCTCTGCTCTTACAGCTTTTATTGTGCCATAATGTCTGCTTTGAAACCGTCCTCTTGCTCGTCTCTTGGATGCTCACCTCTTCTTCACCTGTTCCTTTCACCAAACTGCTGCACTCTCGTTCTCTGCTCTCGCCTCCTCTTCTGATTATAATTAGATGCAGTCAGCATGTGCCAAACAAACTCCCCCCAAATCGATCATGTTTGATATGATGATGACGTTTTTAACATCTTATTTATGCACTTGTTGGGTGGGAAAGAGTAAACAAAGATGGGGCATAGAAGCAGAACTGAGTCCTACGTGTGGAGGGACAGTAACTGTGTGTGTATATGTAAGCATTTAAACACTGCAGAGAGTCAAATTAACAGTAACACTATTTTGTCTAAGTCCGCCATTGTAGAAATTCATTTCACCGAAACAATAACATGGCGCACAATGTGACAATAAACGTATAAAACACAAATTCTTACCTAGCAGGAGAATAAATAATCAGTATTTTAAGGCTACTGCATGTATAGATGTCACTGCTGGCTCACATAAGCTAGCTCTGAGACCCGCCAGAGTTTACGCCACAGTTGACTGTCGCGAAAGAGTCGTAAATCACCGGCATTGTAAAACTTAAAATGATTCCAGGGCATGTTATAAAACACCCAATAGATGTACTGGATATTAAACGGTATCAAACGACTAAATGAACACAGGGTTACAATTACATGCTCACGTCGTCACATCGAGAGTTTATTCATTAATCATCAGAGTTCAACAATGTTACATCCAGTTGAAAACAGCTTCACTAACGCCAGCAAAACAGGCTAACAGTATATAAGAGCACAAAAACAGCCGTGCTTATCGACAGCTCGACATATCCTCAACAACTCACCTCAGTATGTGTAACCCGTTCATGTGTTACGCCTGTTGTTCTTGCGTTGTGTTCTGGCGTGAAAGTAAGAGGCAGGAGACAGTACTGGGTCTTTGGCTCTTTACTGCACATCTGCAACACAGAAACATGTGTCTGATCTGTGTGTGTCACGCGACTGCCAGTACACCTCTCCTCCGGCCATGCTGAAAGCAGCTGTGTCTGCAGCTTCATTAACACTACAATAATATAATGAATCAAATACAACAAATTGTTTTAAAACATTAACTTAAGCTCTCAAAAACAAAAAGCACAAAATAAATAATATGTCACTGAAAAAACATCAAAAACAACTTATAAGAACAATAAACAAAATAATTCAAAAACAAATAAACAGTCAGATAAATACAATTCAATAACCAGGACCCAATATTCTGGTACTTATAGTTCAAACATTATACTTCAGTACAATTATATTAATAACCGCCATCTAACAGGCAGTACAACACTGTACTTATAAAAACAATGACTGAAAGACTGCATCTCCAAAACATAAGAACATCTCCATATCTGCAACACAGAAATATGTGTCTGATCTGTGTGTGTCACGCGACTGCCAGTACACCTCTCCTGACGAAGGAAAAAAGAGTGCATGCTGTTAAAAAAAGACTGCCGCGAGTAGCCGCTAGCAATCAGGCTAACTTAGCATGCTAGCATTTTAGCTGCGTTCTCGGCTAAAACTCATTATAAGTGTATATTAGTGAACTCCGCCCTCCACAAAACTTATCCCGAATGAGTCTCTTAATGACAAACAAAAACGCGGCGGTTTGGCTGTATTCACATTGCAGCTTGGGATCTGAACAAACTTTAATTAGCTGAGAGCAACGTGGCAGTGACTTACCTCCGGCCATGCTGAAAGGAGCTGTGACCGGGGCACACATGCACGCGCCTACGTTACCACGCAGCGCACACACACACATGAACGCACTATACACATATGCAGCATATTTATTTTACTTGGTTTTAGAGTTGGAGTATTTACATATTGATCTGAAATATTTTGCTGCTGAGCAGCAGAGCTCCAAAGCGTCCCCCTGTAACCATGGTTACGCAGATGCGTTCCGACTGTCACGTCACAGAGGAGAACCTGTTTCAAATGTATACCTGGATCAACCTGCAATCAGTTTGAAAAGTTTTCTGCTGAGATCCGCAGCTCGACTTCCTGGCACCCCGGGATAAGATGAGTTGCTGTGTTTTTCACGGAGAAAAAATAATTAACATGGAATAACGTCAGTGTTAGATGAAAAAAAAAAGATGCAAGCAGAAGAGGACAGCAGATTGAGAAGAGATTTCTTCAAACGGTAAGGAGCTTCTAACAAGTGATATCTGATAAGCTTAAATCTTAAATCTAATGTCCAGATTCATGCTAAACTTTTCTGATTACTCCGTGTATCTGCACCGTTAGACTTTTCATCGCCACTTTACGGTAACATACTGGCGTCACTGCTGCCAGCGTCATACCGTGACGCCGTGTTACGCTAGCTTACCTTTCTGCAGGATGATACCGTTTTTTGCTGGTGTGGTATAATACTCTTGGACAAATTATGGTAACGCACCGTAGCCTTTTTTACGGTATCTCACTGGCGACAGTTATGTCAGTGAGATACCGTTATGTCGTTATGTCGTAAATTACGTCAACAAAGTAACATCATACTGTGATTAAGAAATTGGTATACTACCGCTTATTCACGGTATGTCACTGTAAGCCCGCTGCAAGGTAATAAACTGCAATATATTAACCAGTAACTTACCGTTATCACGCATCATCAGTACCAAAAATATTCATCTCTGCTAGAGGATACCGTGTCCCAACAGGCGGTCATTTACTCTTTTAACAGGTCGTAATTTACCGTAATTTCAGTTAACAGTAACATACTGTAAGAGACTGGAGGGTTCCAAAAAAATTGGATGGATGGATAGACACACACACACACACACACAAAATATAATTCATGTGCTTTGCACCACTTTATTTCAATTCTGATTCTTCCCTGCTGAAATACACATTTCCAAAATCAAAAACTGAAAAGAACTGAAAACATATTTTCATTGAGGAAGCACTTGTTTTTACTAAACCATGTAATCCATTATTTTCTCAGATGGTTGTACAAACAATAACGATATTATGTCATATCCATATCATGGCAGACAACACATGCTCAAGTGTTGGGTTTCCTTACTTATATTTTGTAGGGTCTCAAACCTACAATGTGAAGTGCCTTGGCATTCATTTTGTTGGCACCATACAAATAAACTGAATTGTAATGGATATAATATCAAGCCCCACACGTCTGCCTTTATATACACTTTGTCCAAAATACTGGCTCACACGACCAAATCATTGCACAAAACAGGGTCCACAAGGACATGGATGAGCGTGTGTGGTGTGAAGGAACTTGACTGACCTGCACTGAACCCTGATCTTGCTTTGTGGACTGAGTTCATTGATTTGTAGGGTGAGCCAATACATGTGACAATTAAAGTGTAAGTAGCTGAAATAATTTTTAACAAACGGGTAAAAGAAGGTTAGCACTGGTGCTGCACAGCAAGAAGGTCCTGAGTTCAATTCCACCATCAGGTCTTTCTGTGTGGAGTTTGCATGTTCTCCCCGTGTTTGCGTGGGTTCTCTCCGGGTACTCCGGCTTCCTCCCACCGTCCAAAGACATGCAGCTTGTGGGGATAGGTTAATTGGATAATCCAAATTGCCACTAGGTGTGAATGTGCGAGTGAATGTGAGTGTGAATGGTTGTCTGTCCCTATGTGTTGGCCCTGCGACAGACTGGCGACCTGTCCAGGGTGTACCCCGCCTTTCGCCCTATGACAGCTGGGATAGGCTCCAGCGCCCCCCGCGACCCTGAAAAAGGATAAGCGGAAGCGAATGGATGGATGGATGGATGGGTAAAAGAAGGAAAAAAAATCAAAACTGTTGCACTCAAAAAAACCTATTGGACAGAGACAGCGTCTTGCAAGATGGCGAGAGAGCTTGTCTTCATTGTTGCTCGTCTTGTGTAAATGTCCAGAAAGCATGGGCCATGGATCATCTGTGGAGACATGGGTAACAACACATTGGTCACTTAAATTATACAAGAAATTTACTAATTTCCCTAATTTGAAGTTCTCCACTCAAATTCAGTAAGCCACTGGAGGAAAGTTGTGACATGAGGGTTAATGTGAACAACCTTTCGCTTCACAGTGGTCCCAGTCTTCCTGCTTGTCCCAACCTTGGAGGTACATTTTGTTCCCTCTTCAGGGTTTATCCTTACAAAAAACCTTGCACCCGCTGACTCCTGGTATTCCAGGTTCAATACATAGAATGAACCAAAGAAGACTGACATTGCATCAGCACAGGTGTTCTCTTTGTCCAGCTCAACAATTACACGCCCCTCTGCACTCACCATCCAGCAGGTGGCGGTCATTGAACTTTGTCCTTAAATGTATAGGGGCAACATGTTGTCATTATGCAACATAAAATAATTTCAATACTTCACTTCTTCACACTGTCTAGATAGTCATAAAGCAAATAGCTACGTACAGTTAATTATTAATGGCCTTATGTACACAAGTCCATTTTAACATATTATAATTGTACATAATTGGGAATTATTCTGCCCATTAAACACACCTAACAAAGAGTCAGCCCAGTTAAAGTACCGGAGGTGAATCAACTGTATGGTTATTTTGGAGTTTATAGTTTGTGCTGCTGTTAAACTTTACAGTATTGACTTCAGTATTCCTGCTGTTGGTGTAGCTAGACTACTATGTTGATCAGTAATATGTAATGTGAAATTTGATATTGTTACTTTGCTGGATTCACTGAGACACATGTCCAACAACCTTGGTTTATAAAGGAAATTACAGAAATTTGAGCTAACAAAACAGAGACTGGATACCTGTGTCCACGAAAAGCTCCTGTGCCAAACAGAAATTTTAATATGGTCTAATCAGCTCTATTTCATAAATGACTTCTTACCAAGCATAATCAGCCTTGGGGTGCTTGGCAGGCTTTTAACATGCAAGCTGAACAATATAAATTTGTGTGCACTGAAGCCACAAAATTTAGAAATACACAGTTGCAAAAAGTTCAGTGACCAATTACCTTTGCTAAAGGACATATGCAATGCAAAAAATAAGAGTATTGTCAATAGGGACCAATTCCCAGTTTTTACATGATCAAAATTATTCACAAAAGGCTTCAATAAACAGAAAATGTGTGCCAACAAGAGAACAGTGCACAAAAATGAAAAGATATTTGAGCTCGACGCTTTAATGGGTTTAACATGACTTAGTCAGCACTCCGCACCGTACAGGTAGTACAAGCACACCTGAAAACACTGACCAGCTAACAGCTTTAAGCATTTGGGCGCAACCTCGGTAGTTCACCGATTCACCTGTTGCAAACGTCCAAGTTTCTATCAAGTCTCATAAATCCATCGGCAACTATTACCTAACCAGTCTTTTGAGTCTCCACATTCATAGATATTGACATTTTGTCTTTGAATGAAAATATCCTGGTAGGGTAGCTTAAAAGTCAAAACAAACAGTACTAAGAACGCATTTCGGACTTCTCTCGAATAAGTGAAAAAAACACTTACCTTCAGACTGATTAGCTGGTTCCGATCCAACTTTAATGTGTCCCATGTCAGTCCATTTTAGGGAAATAGTGTTAAGTGGTTTCATTTAATTTTGGGATACTCCCGCATGGACGAGCCGCAATTTGGAGTCTAGCAGAGTTATCACGAATAGCATATGATCTTCAGATATAATCCAATCAACCTTGCATTTAATCCCATTGAACATCCAGTTACCTCTGACTACTTCTAAGTTGCACATGTTAACGGTCATGTTAACGGTCTAATCCCTAAAGTCCCTAACTCAATTTAACTGTGTCCAAAAAAGCACAAAGCACCGTTTCAGACGGTGAAGTGGTGAAGCCACTTACCGGTAGTTGTTCTCGACTCCATAAAATGATATTATAATTCAACACATCTTACAGGCACACCTGTCCAGGTGTGCCTGTAAGAAGAAAGGAAGGAGAGGCACACCTGTCCAGGTGTGCCTCTCCTTCCTTTCTTCAAAAACCTTATTACAAATACAAATGAATTACAATATCACAATTTTTTGATGCATTTATTAGTTTATTGACTTGCCCTAAGGTTGGTGAGCCATCTTGCCGAGGACTGCACCGAGGATGGTGCCCGTTGTGGCAAGGCCTAGGCCTAGGCCTAGGATGCGCACAACGTTGGCAACGGAGGTCTGTGCTCCTTCCTCATGCCTCACCTTATGGACATCATTCAAATTCCTTTCAAGGTTGTCCATCTTGGCAATGAGCATTCTATTTTGCTCTATGAGGACGTCAAGACGCTCAGCTATTCTCTCCATTGGCTCACTTTGGAGCTGCTGCGGGGCAATGTCTCTATTTATGGACTCATGTGGCAACTTTAGTGATGTCACTGCTGATGTTGTCACTGTTGGTGTGACCTCATGACTCATTCATGCTATCTGAACTGTGGTGTAATTATGAGGTCACAGGGGGACGTGAATTTATTCATAAAGTTGATAGAGAGTTTGGGTCATAACTCAAAGATGCAATGATGCAGTCAAATAATTTGGAATTAAATATCTCTGAATCTGGTGTCCTTAGGGACTAGTAAAGCGCTATACAAATACAGGCCATTTACCATCTGTAAATTACAACATTTAGAGGGTTCTGACATCACAGTCATCTTTGTGACATCACATCCAGTCTCTCTGTTGTGATGTCAAATATCAATGCCAGATTCGCTTCTCTGTTGACATCACAGCAGAGAGATGAATCTGGCATTGATATTTGACATCACAGCAGAGAGATGAATCTGGCATTGATATTTGACATCACAGCAGAGATATGAATCTGGCATTGATATTTGACATCACAGCAGAGATGAATCTGGTGTCCTTAGGGACTAGTAAAGCGCTATACAAATACAGGCCATTTACCATCTGTAAATTACAACATTTAAAGGGTTCTGACATCACAGTCATCTTTGTGACATCACATCCAGTCTCTCTGTTGTGATGTCAAATATCAATGCCAGATTCGCTTCTCTGTTGACATCACAGCAGAGAGATGAATCTGGCATTGATATTTGACATCACAGCAGAGATGAATCTGGTGTCCTTAGGGACTAGTAAAGCGCTATACAAATACAGGCCATTTACCATCTGTAAATTACAACATTTAAAGGGTTCTGACATCACAGTCATCTTTGTGACATCACATCCAGTCTCTCTGTTGTGATGTCAAATATCAATGCCAGATTCGCTTCTCTGTTGACATCACAGCAGAGAGATGAATCTGGCATTGATATTTGACATCACAGCAGAGAGATCAATCTGGCATTGATATTTGACATCACAGCAGAGATATGAATCTGGCATTGATATTTGACATCACAGCAGAGATGAATCTGGTGTCCTTAGGGACTAGTAAAGCGCTATACAAATACAGGCCATTTACCATCTGTAAATTACAACATTTAAAGGGTTCTGACATCACAGTCATCTTTGTGACATCACATCCAGTCTCTCTGTTGTGATGTCAAATATCAATGCCAGATTCGCTTCTCTGTTGACATCACAGCAGAGAGATGAATCTGGCATTGATATTTGACATCACAGCAGAGATGAATCTGGTGTCCTTAGGGACTAGTAAAGCGCTATACAAATACAGGCCATTTACCATCTGTAAATTACAACATTTAAAGGGTTCTGACATCACAGTCATCTTTGTGACATCACATCCAGTCTCTCTGTTGTGATGTCAAATATCAATGCCAGATTCGCTTCTCTGTTGACATCACAGCAGAGAGATGAATCTGGCATTGATATTTGACATCACAGCAGAGATGAATCTGGTGTCCTTAGGGACTAGTAAAGCGCTATACAAATACAGGCCATTTACCATCTGTAAATTACAACATTTAAAGGGTTCTGACATCACAGTCATCTTTGTGACATCACATCCAGTCTCTCTGTTGTGATGTCAAATATCAATGCCAGATTCGCTTCTCTGTTGACATCACAGCAGAGAGATGAATCTGGCATTGATATTTGACATCACAGCAGAGAGATGAATCTGGCATTGATATTTGACATCACAGCAGAGATATGAATCTGGCATTGATATTTGACATCACAGCAGAGATGAATCTGGTGTCCTTAGGGACTAGTAAAGCGCTATACAAATACAGGCCATTTACCATCTGTAAATTACAACATTTAAAGGGTTCTGACATCACAGTCATCTTTGTGACATCACATCCAGTCTCTCTGTTGTGATGTCAAATATCAATGCCAGATTCGCTTCTCTGTTGACATCACAGCAGAGAGATGAATCTGGCATTGATATTTGACATCACAGCAGAGATGAATCTGGTGTCCTTAGGGACTAGTAAAGCGCTATACAAATACAGGCCATTTACCATCTGTAAATTACAACATTTAAAGGGTTCTGACATCACAGTCATCTTTGTGACATCACATCCAGTCTCTCTGTTGTGATGTCAAATATCAATGCCAGATTCGCTTCTCTGTTGACATCACAGCAGAGAGATGAATCTGGCATTGATATTTGACATCACAGCAGAGAGATCAATCTGGCATTGATATTTGACATCACAGCAGAGATATGAATCTGGCATTGATATTTGACATCACAGCAGAGATGAATCTGGTGTCCTTAGGGACTAGTAAAGCGCTATACAAATACAGGCCATTTACCATCTGTAAATTACAACATTTAAAGGGTTCTGACATCACAGTCATCTTTGTGACATCACATCCAGTCTCTCTGTTGTGATGTCAAATATCAATGCCAGATTCGCTTCTCTGTTGACATCACAGCAGAGAGATGAATCTGGCATTGATATTTGACATCACAGCAGAGATGAATCTGGTGTCCTTAGGGACTAGTAAAGCGCTATACAAATACAGGCCATTTACCATCTGTAAATTACAACATTTAAAGGGTTCTGACATCACAGTCATCTTTGTGACATCACATCCAGTCTCTCTGTTGTGATGTCAAATATCAATGCCAGATTCGCTTCTCTGTTGACATCACAGCAGAGAGATGAATCTGGCATTGATATTTGACATCACAGCAGAGATGAATCTGGTGTCCTTAGGGACTAGTAAAGCGCTATACAAATACAGGCCATTTACCATCTGTAAATTACAACATTTAAAGGGTTCTGACATCACAGTCATCTTTGTGACATCACATCCAGTCTCTCTGTTGTGATGTCAAATATCAATGCCAGATTCGCTTCTCTGTTGACATCACAGCAGAGAGATGAATCTGGCATTGATATTTGACATCACAGCAGAGAGATCAATCTGGCATTGATATTTGACATCACAGCAGAGATATGAATCTGGCATTGATATTTGACATCACAGCAGAGATGAATCTGGTGTCCTTAGGGACTAGTAAAGCGCTATACAAATACAGGCCATTTACCATCTGTAAATTACAACATTTAAAGGGTTCTGACATCACAGTCATCTTTGTGACATCACATCCAGTCTCTCTGTTGTGATGTCAAATATCAATGCCAGATTCGCTTCTCTGTTGACATCACAGCAGAGAGATGAATCTGGCATTGATATTTGACATCACAGCAGAGATGAATCTGGTGTCCTTAGGAACTAGTAAAGCGCTATACAAATACAGGCCATTTACCATCTGTAAATTACAACATTTAAAGGGTTCTGACATCACAGTCATCTTTGTGACATCACATCCAGTCTCTCTGTTGTGATGTCAAATATCAATGCCAGATTCGCTTCTCTGTTGACATCACAGCAGAGAGATGAATCTGGCATTGATATTTGACATCGCAGCAGAGATGAATCTGGTGTCCTTAGGGACTAGTAAAGCGCTATACAAATACAGGCCATTTACCATCTGTAAATTACAACATTTAAAGGGTTCTGACATCACAGTCATCTTTGTGACATCACATCCAGTCTCTCTGTTGTGATGTCAAATATCAATGCCAGATTCGCTTCTCTGTTGACATCACAGCAGAGAGATGAATCTGGCATTGATATTTGACATCACAGCAGAGAGATCAATCTGGCATTGATATTTGACATCACAGCAGAGATATGAATCTGGCATTGATATTTGACATCACAGCAGAGATGAATCTGGTGTCCTTAGGGACTAGTAAAGCGCTATACAAATACAGGCCATTTACCATCTGTAAATTACAACATTTAAAGGGTTCTGACATCACAGTCATCTTTGTGACATCACATCCAGTCTCTCTGTTGTGATGTCAAATATCAATGCCAGATTCGCTTCTCTGTTGACATCACAGCAGAGAGATGAATCTGGCATTGATATTTGACATCACAGCAGAGATGAATCTGGTGTCCTTAGGGACTAGTAAAGCGCTATACAAATACAGGCCATTTACCATCTGTAAATTACAACATTTAAAGGGTTCTGACATCACAGTCATCTTTGTGACATCACATCCAGTCTCTCTGTTGTGATGTCAAATATCAATGCCAGATTCGCTTCTCTGTTGACATCACAGCAGAGAGATGAATCTGGCATTGATATTTGACATCACAGCAGAGAGATCAATCTGGCATTGATATTTGACATCACAGCAGAGATCTGAATCTGGCATTGATATTTGACATCACAGCAGAGATGAATCTGGTGTCCTTAGGGACTAGTAAAGCGCTATACAAATACAGGCCATTTACCATCTGTAAATTACAACATTTAAAGGGTTCTGACATCACAGTCATCTTTGTGACATCACATCCAGTCTCTCTGTTGTGATGTCAAATATCAATGCCAGATTCGCTTCTCTGTTGACATCACAGCAGAGAGATGAATCTGGCATTGATATTTGACATCACAGCAGAGATGAATCTGGTGTCCTTAGGGACTAGTAAAGCGCTATACAAATACAGGCCATTTACCATCTGTAAATTACAACATTTAAAGGGTTCTGACATCACAGTCATCTTTGTGACATCACATCCAGTCTCTCTGTTGTGATGTCAAATATCAATGCCAGATTCGCTTCTCTGTTGACATCACAGCAGAGAGATGAATCTGGCATTGATACAGATGGTAAATGGCCTGTATTTGTATAGCGCTTTACTAGTCCCTAAGGACACCAGATTCATCTCTGCTGTGATGTCAAATATCAATGCCAGATTCATCTCTCTGCTGTGATGTCAAATATCAATGCCAGATTGATCTCTCTGCTGTGATGTCAAATATCAATGCCAGATTCATCTCTCTGCTGTGATGTCAACAGAGAAGCGAATCTGGCATTGATATTTGACATCACAACAGAGAGACTGGATGTGATGTCACAAAGATGACTGTGATGTCAGAACCCTTTAAATGTTGTAATTTACAGATGGTAAATGGCCTGTATTTGTATAGCGCTTTACTAGTCCCTAAGGACACCAGATTCATCTCTGCTGTGATGTCAAATATCAATGCCAGATTCATCTCTCTGCTGTGATGTCAACAGAGAAGCGAATCTGGCATTGATATTTGACATCACAACAGAGAGACTGGATGTGATGTCACAAAGATGACTGTGATGTCAGAACCCTTTAAATGTTGTAATTTACAGATGGTAAATGGCCTGTATTTGTATAGCGCTTTACTAGTCCCTAAGGACACCAGATTCATCTCTGCTGTGATGTCAAATATCAATGCCAGATTCATATCTCTGCTGTGATGTCAAATATCAATGCCAGATTCATCTCTCTGCTGTGATGTCAAATATCAATGCCAGATTCATCTCTCTGCTGTGATGTCAACAGAGAAGCGAATCTGGCATTGATATTTGACATCACAACAGAGAGACTGGATGTGATGTCACAAAGATGACTGTGATGTCAGAACCCTTTAAATGTTGTAATTTACAGATGGTAAATGGCCTGTATTTGTATAGCGCTTTACTAGTCCCTAAGGACACCAGATTCATCTCTGCTGTGATGTCAAATATCAATGCCAGATTCATCTCTCTGTTGTGATGTCAAATATCAATGCCAGATTGATCTCTCTGCTGTGATGTCAAATATCAATGCCAGATTCATCTCTCTGCTGTGATGTCAAATATCAATGCCAGATTCATCTCTCTGTTGTGATGTCAAATATCAATGCCAGATTCATCTCTCTGTTGTGATGTCAAATATCAATGCCAGATTCATCTCTCTGCTGTGATGTCAAATATCAATGCCAGATTCATCTCTCTGCTGTGATGTCAAATATCAATGCCAGACTCGACCTCTCTGTTGTGATGTCAACAGAGAAGCGAATCTGGCATTGATATTTGACATCACAACAGAGAGCCTGGATGTGATGTCACAAAGATGACTGTGATGTCAGAACCCTTTAAATGTTGTAATTTACAGATGGTAAATGGCCTGTATTTGTATAGCGCTTTACTAGTCCCTAAGGACACCAGATTCAGAGATATTTAATTCCAAATTATTTGACTGCATCATTGCATCTTTGAGTTATGACCCAAACTCTCTATCAACTTTATGAATAAATTCACGTCCCCCTGTGACCTCATAATTACACCACAATTCAGATAGCATGAATGAGTCATGAGGTCACACCAACAGTGACAACATAAGCAGTGACATCACTAAAGTTGCCAGGTGAGTCCATAAATAGAACCCGTGACGTGGAGCAGGTATCGCTGTTTTGGACCTTGTCCCTGCAGCAGCTCCAAAGTGAGCCAATGGAGAGAATAGCTCAGCGTTTAGAGTTCCTCATAGAGGAAAATAGAAGGATTAGTGCTAGGATGGACAACCTTGAATGGGAGTTCAGAAAGGAAAGGAGGCGTGAGAAAGCACCACAGAGTGCCCTTGGCAACCTAGGTCTAGGTCTAGGTCTAGGTCTAGGTCTTGCCATAATGGGCCCCATCTTCGGTGCAGCTTACCTGTCCACCTTGATTGGCTGCTTATAACATAATAACTATACTCTGCTCTCATTTATGTTAAGTTTTATTTTGCCCTCACTTGCTAATTAAAATAAAGAAAAATTATATTTAAAAATATATATTAATTGCTCTGTGTGTTTATTTCAATGAAGACGTGTATTTTTTGTGATAGAAAAATATAAATTGTCCAAAACATTTGAGAGTTTTTAAATTAGCACTGCATGAGTTTAACTGTGGCACAGACAGCTGTCAATCCTGGTGAGTGAGAGTTCAACCTCCAAACTGAACCCAGTGTGTTACTGGCAGAATCACAGATTTACTCACATTTACTGATTGTTCTGTAGGGTCTTTACAATTTTCAGCCCCTTCAGGTGACTGTTGTCTTCTGACTCCATCTTTATGGTTTAGTTAGATTAAATATTTAACCAGTTAATTCAAGAATGAAAGACACATTTATCACAAAGGCACTCTTATAATGTAGATTAAATGTGTGTTGACATAACATCTAGATGTATGATTAGAAAGAGAGAAATGTTGTAATGAGTAATGACATGAACAAAGTGCAGTATTCCAAGATGGCATCAGAGTTTTAACACCTTTTATACTCATGTTTTTATAATTATGCTAAGTTTAAAAGCTCAAAGATAATGACATAGATGCATCTGTTTCTGTTATTATCACAAGACCATATTGGTCGCACTCTAGGGCCCTGAACAATTAGCTAATGTTGTTCATGAGACTAAAGTCAGTGTAAATATATGTGGCCAATATTCTAGTTATTATATTAATCATTATAAGTTATTACAGCAGTGAGTTTGAACTCTCAAATCAAATCACTTATTGTCACATCACATGTGCAGGTACACTGGTACAGCACATGTGAGTGAAATCAACCCGTTCTCACTCCCGACGCGTAAAATAATGACGACAGAAACACACACTTTTTTTTATTTTATTTATGTTTTATTAGTTTTCTTATTTATACAACATATACAACAAATTCAATTTAATCACCGTGAGGGGGAAAGCAAAACCAAACCGAACAACAACAGAAGAGACAAACGGACCAAAACAAGACCAAACAAAACACAAGAATAAACAAACCAAGAAATACAATGACATTATACAAAATCGGGCCTCCCATTTTGTACATATTTCAACCATTTCAACCAATATTCTTCAAAAGAGTCCGCCTGGCACTTTAGCCTAAAAGTTATTCTTTCCATAACAAAAATATTATATATCACATCAATCCATTCATCTATGGTAGGAATATCCTCTTTAATCCAAAGGCGAGTTATGGCCTTTTTGCAAGCTACCGACAGCACACTGAACAAATACTTATCCGGTTTGCATAGATTAAGACTCTCTAGGTTGCCTAGGTACAATAATGCAAAATGAAATTGTATTTTCTTTTGGAAGATTGTTTCCATGACCTTATGTATTTCCTTCCAAAATGGAACCACACGGGGACCTTCCCAAAAAATGTGAAAATGATTTGCTGTTGCATGTCCACAATGCCTCCAGCATGTTGTGTTCTGAGAATAATTGGATTTTTGGGCTGGGGTAATAAAATAACGAAATACATTCTTCCAGCTGAATTCCCTCCACGAGGGGGAGCTTGTTACTGACCACTGCTGCCTACAAATCCCATCCCATTCCTCTCCTGTTAAGAATAGATTGCTCTCTGTTTCCCATCTTCCTTTAACATATCTTGTATCATGACCCCGTAGATTGATCAGTGAACAATATAATTTGTAAATGATTTTTTGATAGGGTCCATCTCTATATGCATTCTCGAATATATTTATAATCTCTTCATTCCCAGTCGATAACTGAGAATTGTTTAGCTTTTTTTAGAAACACACACTTCTTACCGAAGAAATGAATATTATTTTACAGTGTTGCTGAATCACATGGATGAATTTAACACCTGGACACAGTTATAGGGCTTTGGAGCGTGATGTCACGGGGGTGGGCTTGGAAAGGATTTTGGCCCGATCCGCCATTTTGGGGGTCTAGCACAAGTGAAGAGGGAGCGAAGGCACACACCAACAGGCACACACCAACAGCCATGGTTCGTTCTTGCTGTGTGGTCGTCTGCAATGTTCGATCGCACGAGGCACAACATGAGGCAGCTCGTGTATTGATGTTACCAAACGAAGGTGTCTAGCCTGGATAGCAGCTGTGAGACGAGCTGATATCCAGTTCTCTTCCATCTCCAAATATCTGTTGATGCTCCTGACATTTTCATTCCGGTAAGTTCTAAATATGTTCATATCACTCTTTATAGCCTATTAGTTTTATTTTCTATGCGCTCTGAGCTCATAGCAAATTAGAACAAACATCCTACTGAGTGATTTTGCAGAACTACCTTCTATTTATAGAGTTGCTAATTATTTGGCATTATTGTAGTAAACCAGCCTATGAAATGGGTGAAACACATCATGACTGGGTTCCAGCGCTACACAAGGGACCTGCTTCAAACATACCACCATGCCAATCAGATTACTTCTTCCATGTGAGGGTGAAGAGGTGACCCTCCTGGATAAGATGGTGAAGGTTTGCTGCGTTTTGGTGAACAGTGTGATAATAAAACTGATGTGATGTTCTATAAGGTGGTTTTAATAAAAAAAGAGGCAAAAATTAGTTTGTTTCTTTATTCAACTTTTGAACAGTGGTACTCAGTCAGTAGCTAGTTGAAGGTCAGGTGGTTTTAGTGGCGTACCACTGAAGTGCTCTTCGTAGATGTGGTTAGGCAGGATAGAAACTGCAGAACCTGTGTCCACAATCAGTTCAATGTCCTTAGCTGATGACGTAGGTGTGCTCACATTTATGCTGCATTGCAATCCTTTTGATGCATGAGAAGGATCTGTTAAGTAAAGGACTGTGAGTTTTGGCAAATGGACTTCCCGTACATCTCTTGTCTTGGATGAGCAGCAGACACAAGCAAAATGTCCAATTTTATGACACAGTTTACAAGTAGCTTTGGATAAGATGGTGAAGGTTTGCTGCGTTTGGTGAACAGTGTGATAATAAAACCAGGGAAAAATGAAACCTGCTCCTGTTAAATATTCTTAAGTCTTGTGTTGTTAAAATTGCTGTATTTTTTCAAAAGATACAGTAAATAAAGTAATGTTAGTAGTGGGTGATATCATGTAAACACTGTCATGATTTTGTGTAAACATTTTGTCATTTGTAAACTATAAATGACATTGATTCTACATTGTAACTGATGTGATGTTCTATAAGGTGGTTTTAATAAAAAAAGAGGTTGACAGCGAATATCTCGATTAGCTTCAGTGCATCTGTAATAAATATGTGCAAGTTTCACTGCTTCGTTTAAACTGTATGATACTTATACTGACCCAGGGTCAGTGTAAAATACAATCCCAGCTGTGTGAACAAAGCCACTGTAAATTTAATCCTGTATGACAAACCTCAGGATGCTGGTTATTATTACTCTTTCCTGCTGGCACACCTGTCACACCTGAGAGTCAGCTAGAAACTTACAGTGACGTGGAAATCATGCAAAGACTGCCAGACTCTGTAATACTGCAAATGATCAGTGACTCAGGTTATCACTAAACTTTAAACAGCACCTCTGTGTGCTGAACATCTAGGATTGAGTCAGGCTGCATTGACTGTGGGACTTTAATGTGTTAAAAGCAGGTTGAAGACGGCTCAGAAACATTTGAAGATTAAAATTTAGCATTATGGCTGCTACTGGTTTGTAAAGCCTCTACTCAGCTGTATTTTTGTTACTAATTTATGTTTGTTGTTGTTTAACACGGATTTCAGAAGAGCAAATATGCTTAATAGTTTAACTAGATTTCATTTGTCAGTGTAGGACTGCTGAGTCACCTGAAGAACTCATTTCATTCATTCTCCACATGATGTTCATTTACAGAAATGTTTCACAGGAACTGATTTCTCCCAAAGGTTGAACTAGTGTGTTTCCATAGATTACCTCTGTATGAATGTACTTCTTAAATGAAGGCAAGTGTTTGTCCTTTTTTGTTCCTCAGGTACAGTACGTGATATCAAGGGCAGGCGGTCAACACTGGGGACAAGAAGCAGACATACTTCCAAGAGGGAGCTGCAGTGAGGTCAGAGGTCAGAATCTGAAACAGCTCAGGTTTATATTTTAGAGGTTATAAAAAAATCAAAATGTATTTATAAAGAAACCTTTAAATAATAGTCATAATTATGATTATTATAAGAAATATCAAACATTTAAGTGGATTTTCTGTTACACATGTTGTGTTAGCCCTGCGATAAACTGGCAGCCTGTCTTTGTCCTGTATCAGCTGGGATAGGCTTCATCCACCCGCAACCCTGAATTGGATACATTGTATTCCAATTATGTAATCTGATCATTTACAAACTCAAGGTATCTAATCAAAATGTAAGTAATAATTATAAAATGGGAAAGCAGAAATAAGTGTGACATAAATGTAAATGTGTTAGCTGACATAGAGGACAGCTACATGTAGTCTGAAAAACCTTTGTTGTCAAGTTTGCAGGTATATCAGCACGAGACATTCTTACATAGAAGAGACATTAAAGTCTCTGACTCAGTGAAGCATTATTGGTCCCATCTGTTTGGATAAATATAGGTTCGAGAGGCTCTTGGGCAAAAGGGGGACACGTTCCTGTTCCTTTTTCTGGAGGATACACCGGACCGGAGGATACACAGATTGTTGTTTGAAATCGGGGCAGAATAATCCCCTGATCTGTGCAACGACTGAAGGGTTGTCTAACCCCTGAGGTTGAAGAAAGAAGAGCAAAGGACCACCCAACTGGACGACACTGGTGGCTGCAGCAATAAAATAAAGGTCTAAAGCTCCTTGGACAGAAGTTCTAGTCTGAGTACGTCTGAAGGAGTGGAGTACCTGAATCTGGCATTAATATTTGACATCACAACAGAGAGGTCGAGTCTGGCATTAATATTTGACATCACAACAGAGATGAATCTGGCAGTGATATTTGACATCATAAAAGAGAAGCGAGTCTGGCAGTGATATTTGACATCACAGCAGAGAGACTGGATGTGATGTCAGAACCCTCTAAATGTTGTAATTTACAGATGATAAATTGTATAGCGCTTTACTAGTCCCTAAGGACCCCAAAGCACCTTACACATCCAGTCATCCACCCATTCACACACCGGTGACGGCAAGCTACATTGTAGCCACAGCCACCCTGGGGCGCCCTGACAGAGATATTTAATTCCAAATGATTTGACTGCATCATTGCGTCTTTGAGTTATGATCATAGGCTTAGGGTTAGCACCACTGTTCAAAAGTTGAATAAAGAAACGAACTAATTTTTGCCTCTTTTTTTACAGGCCATTTACTATCTGTAAATTACAACATTTAGAGGGTTCTGACATCACAGTCATCCTTCTGACATCACATCCAGTCTCTCTGTTGTGATGTCAAATATCAATGCCAGACTCGCTTCTCTGCTGTGATGTCAAATATCAATGCCAGATTCATCTCTCTGTTGTGATGTCAAATATCAATGCCAGATTGATCTCTCTGCTGTGATGTCAAATATCAATGCCAGATTCATCTCTCTGCTGTGATGTCAAATATCAATGCCAGATTCATCTCTCTGCTGTGATGTCAAATATCAATGCCAGATTCATCTCTCTGCTGTGATGTCAAATATCAATGCCAGATTCATCTCTCTGCTGTGATGTCAAATATCAATGCCAGATTCATCTCTCTGCTGTGATGTCAAATATCAATGCCAGATTCATCTCTCTGCTGTGATGTCAAATAACAATGCCAGATTCATATCTCTGCTGTGATGTCAAATATCAATGCCAGATTCATCTCTCTGCTGTGATGTCAAATATCAATGCCAGATTGATCTCTCTGCTGTGATGTCAAATATCAATGCCAGATTCATCTCTCTGCTGTGATGTCAAATATCAATGCCAGATTCATCTCTCTGCTGTGATGTCAAATATCAATGCCAGATTCATCTCTCTGCTGTGATGTCAAATATCAATGCCAGATTCATCTCTCTGCTGTGATGTCAAATAACAATGCCAGATTCATATCTCTGCTGTGATGTCAAATATCAATGCCAGATTCATCTCTCTGCTGTGATGTCAAATATCAATGCCAGATTCATCTCTCTGCTGTGATGTCAAATAACAATGCCAGATTCATCTCTCTGCTGTGATGTCAAATATCAATGCCAGATTCATCTCTCTGCTGTGATGTCAAATATCAATGCCAGATTCATCTCTCTGCTGTGATGTCAAATAACAATGCCAGATTCATATCTCTGCTGTGATGTCAAATATCAATGCCAGATTCATATCTCTGCTGTGATGTCAAATATCAATGCCAGATTCATCTCTCTGCTGTGATGTCAACAGAGAAGCGAATCTGGCATTGATATTTGACATCACAACAGAGAGACTGGATGTGATGTCACAAAGATGACTGTGATGTCAGAACCCTCTAAATGTTGTAATTTACAGATGGTAAATGGCCTGTATTTGTATAGCGCTTTACTAGTCCCTAAGGACACCAGATTCAGAGATATTTAATTCCAAATTATTTGACTGCATCATTGCATCTTTGAGTTATGACCCAAACTCTCTATCAACTTTATGAATAAATTCACGTCCCCCTGTGACCTCATAATTACACCACAGTTCAGATAGCATGAATGAGTCATGAGGTCACACCAACAGTGACAACATCAGCAGTGACATCACTAAAGTTGCCACATGAGTCCATAAATAGAGACATTGCCCCGCAGCAGCTCCAAAGTGAGCCAATGGAGAGAATAGCTGAGCGTCTTGACGTCCTCATAGAGCAAAATAGAATGCTCATTGCCAAGATGGACAACCTTGAAAGGAATTTGAATGATGTCCATAAGGTGAGGCATGAGGAAGGAGCACAGACCTCCGTTGCCAACGTTGTGCGCATCCTAGGCCTAGGCCTAGGCCTTGCCACAACGGGCACCATCCTCGGTGCAGTCCTCGGCAAGATGGCTCACCAACCTTAGGGCAAGTCAATAAACTAATAAATGCATCAAAAAATTGTGATATTGTAATTCATTTGTATTTGTAATAAGGTTTTTGAAGAAAGGAAGGAGAGGCACACCTGGACAGGTGTGCCTCTCCTTCCTTTCTTCTTACAGGCACACCTGGACAGGTGTGCCTGTAAGATGTGTTGAATTATAATATCATTTTATGGAGTCGAGAACAACTACCGGTAAGTGGCTTCACCACTTCACCGTCTGAAACGGTGCTTTGTGCTTTTTTGGACACAGTTAAATTGAGTTAGGGACTTTAGGGATTAGACCGTTAACATGACCGTTAACATGTGCAACTTAGAAGTAGTCAGAGGTAACTGGATGTTCAATGGGATTAAATGCAAGGTTGATTGGATTATATCTGAAGATCATATGCTATTCGTGATAACTCTGCTAGACTCCAAATTGCGGCTCGTCCATGCGGGAGTATCCCAAAATTAAATGAAACCACTTAACACTATTTCCCTAAAATGGACTGACATGGGACACATTAAAGTTGGATCGGAACCAGCTAATCAGTCTGAAGGTAAGTGTTTTTTTCACTTATTCGAGAGAAGTCCGAAATGCGTTCTTAGTACTGTTTGTTTTGACTTTTAAGCTACCCTACCAGGATATTTTCATTCAAAGACAAAATGTCAATATCTATGAATGTGGAGACTCAAAAGACTGGTTAGGTAATAGTTGCCGATGGATTTATGAGACTTGATAGAAACTTGGACGTTTGCAACAGGTGAATCGGTGAACTACCGAGGTTGCGCCCAAATGCTTAAAGCTGTTAGCTGGTCAGTGTTTTCAGGTGTGCTTGTACTACCTGTACGGTGCGGAGTGCTGACTAAGTCATGTTAAACCCATTAAAGCGTCGAGCTCAAATATCTTTTCATTTTTGTGCACTGTTCTCTTGTTGGCACACATTTTCTGTTTATTGAAGCCTTTTGTGAATAATTTTGATCATGTAAAAACTGGGAATTGGTCCCTATTGACAATACTCTTATTTTTTGCATTGCATATGTCCTTTAGCAAAGGTAATTGGTCACTGAACTTTTTGCAACTGTGTATTTCTAAATTTTGTGGCTTCAGTGCACACAAATTTATATTGTTCAGCTTGCATGTTAAAAGCCTGCCAAGCACCCCAAGGCTGATTATGCTTGGTAAGAAGTCATTTATGAAATAGAGCTGATTAGACCATATTAAAATTTCTGTTTGGCACAGGAGCTTTTCGTGGACACAGGTATCCAGTCTCTGTTTTGTTAGCTCAAATTTCTGTAATTTCCTTTATAAACCAAGGTTGTTGGACATGTGTCTCAGTGAATCCAGCAAAGTAACAATATCAAATTTCACATTACATATTACTGATCAACATAGTAGTCTAGCTACACCAACAGCAGGAATACTGAAGTCAATACTGTAAAGTTTAACAGCAGCACAAACTATAAACTCCAAAATAACCATACAGTTGATTCACCTCCGGTACTTTAACTGGGCTGACTCTTTGTTAGGTGTGTTTAATGGGCAGAATAATTCCCAATTATGTACAATTATAATATGTTAAAATGGACTTGTGTACATAAGGCCATTAATAATTAACTGTACGTAGCTATTTGCTTTATGACTATCTAGACAGTGTGAAGAAGTGAAGTATTGAAATTATTTTATGTTGCATAATGACAACATGTTGCCCCTATACATTTAAGGACAAAGTTCAATGACCGCCACCTGCTGGATGGTGAGTGCAGAGGGGCGTGTAATTGTTGAGCTGGACAAAGAGAACACCTGTGCTGATGCAATGTCAGTCTTCTTTGGTTCATTCTATGTATTGAACCTGGAATACCAGGAGTCAGCGGGTGCAAGGTTTTTTGTAAGGATAAACCCTGAAGAGGGAACAAAATGTACCTCCAAGGTTGGGACAAGCAGGAAGACTGGGACCACTGTGAAGCGAAAGGTTGTTCACATTAACCCTCATGTCACAACTTTCCTCCAGTGGCTTACTGAATTTGAGTGGAGAACTTCAAATTAGGGAAATTAGTAAATTTCTTGTATAATTTAAGTGACCAATGTGTTGTTACCCATGTCTCCACAGATGATCCATGGCCCATGCTTTCTGGACATTTACACAAGACGAGCAACAATGAAGACAAGCTCTCTCGCCATCTTGCAAGACGCTGTCTCTGTCCAATAGGTTTTTTTGAGTGCAACAGTTTTGATTTTTTTTCCTTCTTTTACCCATCCATCCATCCATCCATTCGCTTCCGCTTATCCTTTTTCAGGGTCGCGGGGGGCGCTGGAGCCTATCCCAGCTGTCATAGGGCGAAAGGCGGGGTACACCCTGGACAGGTCGCCAGTCTGTCGCAGGGCCAACACATAGGGACAGACAACCATTCACACTCACATTCACTCGCACATTCACACCTAGTGGCAATTTGGATTATCCAATTAACCTATCCCCACAAGCTGCATGTCTTTGGACGGTGGGAGGAAGCCGGAGTACCCGGAGAGAACCCACGCAAACACGGGGAGAACATGCAAACTCCACACAGAAAGACCTGATGGTGGAATTGAACTCAGGACCTTCTTGCTGTGCAGCACCAGTGCTAACCTTCTTTTACCCGTTTGTTAAAAATTATTTCAGCTACTTACACTTTAATTGTCACATGTATTGGCTCACCCTACAAATCAATGAACTCAGTCCACAAAGCAAGATCAGGGTTCAGTGCAGGTCAGTCAAGTTCCTTCACACCACACACGCTCATCCATGTCCTTGTGGACCCTGTTTTGTGCAATGATTTGGTCGTGTGAGCCAGTATTTTGGACAAAGTGTATATAAAGGCAGACGTGTGGGGCTTGATATTATATCCATTACAATTCAGTTTATTTGTATGGTGCCAACAAAATGAATGCCAAGGCACTTCACATTGTAGGTTTGAGACCCTACAAAATATAAGTAAGGAAACCCAACACTTGAGCATGTGTTGTCTGCCATGATATGGATATGACATAATATCGTTATTGTTTGTACAACCATCTGAGAAAATAATGGATTACATGGTTTAGTAAAAACAAGTGCTTCCTCAATGAAAATATGTTTTCAGTTCTTTTCAGTTTTTGATTTTGGAAATGTGTATTTCAGCAGGGAAGAATCAGAATTGAAATAAAGTGGTGCAAAGCACATGAATTATATTTTGTGTGTGTGTGTGTGTGTGTGTCTATCCATCCATCCAATTTTTTTGGAACCCTCCAGTCTCTTACAGTATGTTACTGTTAACTGAAATTACGGTAAATTACGACCTGTTAAAAGAGTAAATGACCGCCTGTTGGGACACGGTATCCTCTAGCAGAGATGAATATTTTTGGTACTGATGATGCGTGATAACGGTAAGTTACTGGTTAATATATTGCAGTTTATTACCTTGCAGCGGGCTTACAGTGACATACCGTGAATAAGCGGTAGTATACCAATTTCTTAATCACAGTATGATGTTACTTTGTTGACGTAATTTACGACATAACGACATAACGGTATCTCACTGACATAACTGTCGCCAGTGAGATACCGTAAAAAAGGCTACGGTGCGTTACCATAATTTGTCCAAGAGTATTATACCACACCAGCAAAAAACGGTATCATCCTGCAGAAAGGTAAGCTAGCGTAACACGGCGTCACGGTATGACGCTGGCAGCAGTGACGCCAGTATGTTACCGTAAAGTGGCGATGAAAAGTCTAACGGTGCAGATACACGGAGTAATCAGAAAAGTTTAGCATGAATCTGGACATTAGATTTAAGATTTAAGCTTATCAGATATCACTTGTTAGAAGCTCCTTACCGTTTGAAGAAATCTCTTCTCAATCTGCTGTCCTCTTCTGCTTGCATCTTTTTTTTTTCATCTAACACTGACGTTATTCCATGTTAATTATTTTTTCTCCGTGAAAAACACAGCAACTCATCTTATCCCGGGGTGCCAGGAAGTCGAGCTGCGGATCTCAGCAGAAAACTTTTCAAACTGATTCCAGGTTGATCCAGGTATACATTTGAAACAGGTTCTCCTCTGTGACGTGACAGTCGGAACGCATCTGCGTGACCATGGTTACAGGGGGACGCTTTGGAGCTCTGCTGCTCAGCAGCAAAATATTTCAGATCAATATGTAAATACTCCAACTCTAAAACCAAGTAAAATAAATATGCTGCATATGTGTATAGTGCGTTCATGTGTGTGTGTGCGCTGCGTGGTAACGTAGGCGCGTGCATGTGTGCCCCGGTCACAGCTCCTTTCAGCATGGCCGGAGGTAAGTCACTGCCACGTTGCTCTCAGCTAATTAAAGTTTGTTCAGATCCCAAGCTGCAATGTGAATACAGCCAAACCGCCGCGTTTTTGTTTGTCATTAAGAGACTCATTCGGGATAAGTTTTGTGGAGGGCGGAGTTCACTAATATACACTTATAATGAGTTTTAGCCGAGAACGCAGCTAAAATGCTAGCATGCTAAGTTAGCCTGATTGCTAGCGGCTACTCGCGGCAGTCTTTTTTTAACAGCATGCACTCTTTTTTCCTTCGTCAGGAGAGGTGTACTGGCAGTCGCGTGACACACACAGATCAGACACATATTTCTGTGTTGCAGATATGGAGATGTTCTTATGTTTTGGAGATGCAGTCTTTCAGTCATTGTTTTTATAAGTACAGTGTTGTACTGCCTGTTAGATGGCGGTTATTAATATAATTGTACTGAAGTATAATGTTTGAACTATAAGTACCAGAATATTGGGTCCTGGTTATTGAATTGTATTTATCTGACTGTTTATTTGTTTTTGAATTATTTTGTTTATTGTTCTTATAAGTTGTTTTTGATGTTTTTTCAGTGACATATTATTTATTTTGTGCTTTTTGTTTTTGAGAGCTTAAGTTAATGTTTTAAAACAATTTGTTGTATTTGATTCATTATATTATTGTAGTGTTAATGAAGCTGCAGACACAGCTGCTTTCAGCATGGCCGGAGGAGAGGTGTACTGGCAGTCGCGTGACACACACAGATCAGACACATGTTTCTGTGTTGCAGATGTGCAGTAAAGAGCCAAAGACCCAGTACTGTCTCCTGCCTCTTACTTTCACGCCAGAACACAACGCAAGAACAACAGGCGTAACACATGAACGGGTTACACATACTGAGGTGAGTTGTTGAGGATATGTCGAGCTGTCGATAAGCACGGCTGTTTTTGTGCTCTTATATACTGTTAGCCTGTTTTGCTGGCGTTAGTGAAGCTGTTTTCAACTGGATGTAACATTGTTGAACTCTGATGATTAATGAATAAACTCTCGATGTGACGACGTGAGCATGTAATTGTAACCCTGTGTTCATTTAGTCGTTTGATACCGTTTAATATCCAGTACATCTATTGGGTGTTTTATAACATGCCCTGGAATCATTTTAAGTTTTACAATGCCGGTGATTTACGACTCTTTCGCGACAGTCAACTGTGGCGTAAACTCTGGCGGGTCTCAGAGCTAGCTTATGTGAGCCAGCAGTGACATCTATACATGCAGTAGCCTTAAAATACTGATTATTTATTCTCCTGCTAGGTAAGAATTTGTGTTTTATACGTTTATTGTCACATTGTGCGCCATGTTATTGTTTCGGTGAAATGAATTTCTACAATGGCGGACTTAGACAAAATAGTGTTACTGTTAATTTGACTCTCTGCAGTGTTTAAATGCTTACATATACACACACAGTTACTGTCCCTCCACACGTAGGACTCAGTTCTGCTTCTATGCCCCATCTTTGTTTACTCTTTCCCACCCAACAAGTGCATAAATAAGATGTTAAAAACGTCATCATCATATCAAACATGATCGATTTGGGGGGAGTTTGTTTGGCACATGCTGACTGCATCTAATTATAATCAGAAGAGGAGGCGAGAGCAGAGAACGAGAGTGCAGCAGTTTGGTGAAAGGAACAGGTGAAGAAGAGGTGAGCATCCAAGAGACGAGCAAGAGGACGGTTTCAAAGCAGACATTATGGCACAATAAAAGCTGTAAGAGCAGAGATTCATTCATATCTTTACTATTTTTCTTTAGCTTTTACTCCCGCTGCTTACAATAAATCCGAGATAAAGAACAAACAAGAACAACTCACATGGCATTGATTGTTTAGTTCAGTGTCACTCTGTGATTGTTTGACATTTCATATAAATGTGACTCTAAAATATAGCCAATAATAAAAAGCTGCTGTTACTGAGTGAAACTTGAAGGATTATGATAAACTTCAGTTCTTACTGAATCTGTAACATTGCTTTTTTTAAAATTGTTAAATGACTTTTGTGTCACTGTGCACAGTGAAAAGCTCACCTGATGTAGTGGTGAGGCCATGTTCACCACTAGATGGAGACAACCTGGCACAGGTATTTTCTATACACTAAATTTCACACTGAAAAGCCTTGGTGGGAATTTTTGTTTCATAGAAAGTAAAGGAAAACATGTCTTGAGGTCTTTTTCCAGTGTTTTCAAAATTGTGTTTTTCACATACACATCAAAACTTCACACAGACAAACACACACACAAAACAACAAAATATGTCAAATTACATATTTTGTTGACTATTTTGTTGACTATGCACCCCTACCCATAATAAATGGGTAGGGGTGCATAGTCAGTAAAAGTCACCAAGGCTCTGCAGAGCTCCAAACCTGCTCTGCCACAGACAGAAGCATCAAAAATGTGCGCTGGGAGCTTCATGGCATGGATTTCTACAGCCAAGCAAATCTATATGTGTGTGGCCAAGAACCTTAGTCCATGTAGGGCATCTTAGCACAGTTTACTTGTGTCAGCTAGTGGGAGGGCAGAGAGGGCAGCCTTTACATTGTTTTATTGTAGAGTGACAGGAACTGCCTATGAGCTTCTAATCAAGCAGAAGTGTTGACGGAAAATCTATCAAAGGAAATACATTGATGAAAATCAAAGAAGAGAAATATTTATGTGATGTTCCATTTTCCTGAGAGCTGATTGGCTGTGATGACTCCTTCAAGTACTACATGCTACTTTGTCCTGCTAGTTAAGCCTGCTGTCTGTTCTCAGGCCTCCTCCTGTTTCACTGCCATATATCCACCACCAGAGGGCTCCACTGACCTGCCTGCTGACATCAGAGCACACCCCTGTGTCATGTGACCTGGCAGGAGTAGCAAAGCTGGACTCAGACCTGGCCAGGCAAGTTCAAAGGCAGCTGTGGTAGAGAGAGTATATGGGCTCAAATTGTGGTCATAAATATTTTGTACTTGTAAATCAGGATTTGTGTGTGTATGGGATCAGAACGATGCCACCTTGAAATGAAACCGAAAAAAATATTGAAACTGAAAAAAATATTGAAACAGAAATAAATGTACAGCGCGGCTGCAGTCACGGACAAACTTGCATGTGTCTGTTCGGGAATGGCAGATGCTGAGAGGTCCAGCGTTTACATTACCGGCTATTTCAAAGTGACAGCCTGAGGTGTTCTTCAGTAAATTGGACTACCAGACAGGAGGACCTGAGGCCCCACCGTATTATTTTCGGTAAGTTAAATGTGTGTGTAAGCTAATCCGTAACTTAGGTCCTTAGGTGAGCACTCGGCTGTCGGGGAAACTTGTTTTGTAAAGTTCGTTTAGCTAACCCGTGCAGGTGAATGAATTTACCCTGACTAAAGAAATCAAGAGAAACGCACCGGGCTGCTCAGTGACTAACCACGGTTACTGTACTTTCTTTATGAGTATTATACTGTAAGAGCAACAGGCTGGACTCTGCTTCTGCTCCTGTGCAGAGCTGATTATTAAATATGTGCAAACAGCAGCATGTTTTCTGTCGCTTTCCACATGTGGAACGACATTAACGCCAACTTTTAAAAACCTGGCACTTCAGTAACCCCTCATTAGTCAATAGCTACGGATTAAATAGCAAAGCCCGATACTTATGTACTGAAACCAACTACTTCCGCTTGGCAGCTTAAGTTAAAATGTTAATTTTTTCCTCTGATTATTTTTTTAGCACTGACTCTGTATATTTTTTGTTTGTTGCAAATATTCAGGTTAAAAAACTGTCCGAATTATATTTAATGAGGTATGTTCACAAAGTCACATGTGCAGTACTCTGTATAGCTTGCATCCTTTAGGACAAATAATTTGAAGCATTAATATTTCTTGTTCAATACTGAGCTGATAACACCTCCGTATTGTCATGGCCCTGGGTCATGTGACCCAGTATTCTGAGTTTCTTGGTGTTTTGTTATTCTTTTTAGTCTAGTTTCATTTCGGTTTATCTAGTTCAGGGGTGCCCAATCCCGGTCCTCGAGAGCTACCGTCCTGCAGCTTTTAGATGCATCCCTACTCCAACACAGCTGAATCAAATGGTTTGATTACCTCTTCAGCATGCCATCGTGTTTGGCAAAGGCCTGATAACAAGCCATTCATTTGATTCAGCTGTGTTGGAGTAGGGATGCATCTAAAAGCTGCAGGACGGTAGCTCTCGAGGACCGGGATTGGGCACCCCTGATCTAGTTACATTCTGCCATGTTTCATGTCCAAGTTTTCTTTGTTTGTCAAGTTCATGTCACGTCTAATCTCCATGTTTTCTGTTTTACTTTGAAAGTCTGTATTCAATGTCAGTGTATTCAGTTTCATTTCTCCTGTCCTGTCGTTAGGTTCATGTGTGTCAGCTGTGCTCCCATGTGTGGCCACTTCCCCTGATCATCCCTCATGTGTATTTAGTCTCTGTGTTTCATACAGTCTGTGTCGCGTCGTCTGTGTACTTCCCCCCGGTCAAGTTAAGTGTTTTTCAGGATTCTGTGCAGTTCATGTTTGCCATTTGGTTTATGTTGTTTTTCATGCAGCCGCACGATGAGGTTCCGTGCAGGTCATGTTCATGTCTCTTTCGTCACGCCACTTGGTTCACAGTTTCCATGCATCTGCACAGCATTCTGTTCACAGTGATCATAGTTATGCCTTTCAGTCAGGTTAGTGTTTTTCCAGTTTAGGTTTTTGGTTAGTTGCAGTCTCAGTCCCTGTTATGTTTTGTCTACTCCCTTCTGCATCAGCCCAAATAAAGGCTCGCTTTCAGTTTAAGTTTTCCTTAAAGTGTCCTTAAGTGTCCTTCCCAGCGCTCATGAGACTGCTTTGCTGCACTGTGGTATGAGGTGCTAACCTGTTGACAGTGTTAATTTTAAAATGTATTCCACCAAAGATAATAGAAGTAACATATTCTGAATACTTTACAACTACATGAATATCCTATTGCTGTGTGATTTATTACTATTACCGAAGGTTACTCTCCATACCAACACCAACTAGATGTTTAAATCTTAATATAAATGAGTAACAGTAGGTGCACATTAGGTAAGGCTGCACTTTTTGCAGTGATCTCGTAAATAAAACAGGTCCGCGGCTCCGAACCGTAGTAAAGGGACCTCTGGCTAATACGTTGGGGTCTTTTTTTTTTTTTTTTTTCCTGGATCACCTGTTGAGAAAGAAAAAAGAAAACAAGCAGAAGAAGACTAGAGCAATAAAATAAACAACACCATGATGATCTATGGGAATATAACAGTAAATACTAAATGTTAAACATTATTGTGCAGCACGTAAGATCGACAGCGCACAGTGTGCTTTAAGGTAGGAGCCAAAAAGGAGCAGAGCAGCGGCGTTAAGGACGTCCTCGCCGTACCTGGGTCCATCAGGTCCTCCAGACGCGTGAGCAGTTTGGTGAGTTTCACCATTTGCTCCAGGAGCTGCGCCTGGATGACGGCAGATTCCAGCAATACCACCGTCTTTCACTCGCCCAGTTTGAGGACCTGCTGTCCCGCGTTGGTCCCAGCATTGCCCGCCTTGACACCAACTACAGACGCTCAATCCCACCTGCAGAGCACCTGTCCATCTCCCTGAGGTTAGTAAAAGTGTTTAATACGGTAGTCCTTTATTGATACCTGTGCTAACATGGATGTGCTATGCTATCAATGAATGCTGTCGGTGTTTACTGATAGCAAGCTGTGGTACGGAGACGACTGTTTATAATATTTCTAGTGATACTCGGGTCTCATCAAGTCCCGATTTACAGTGGGGCAAAAAAGTATTTAGTCAGCCAACGATTGTGCAAGTTCCCCCACTTAAAATGATGACAGAGGTCAGTAATTTGCACCAGAGGTACACTTCAACTGTGAGAGACAGAATGTGAAAAAAAAAATCCATGAATTCACATGGTAGGATTTGTAAAGAATTTATTCGTAAATCAGGGTGGAAAATAAGTATTTGGTCACCTCAAACATGGAAAATCTCTGGCTCTCACAGACCTGTAACGTCTTCTGTAAGACGCTTTTCTGTCCCCCACTCGTTACCTGTATGAATGGCACCTGTTTGAACTCATCATCTGTATAAAAGACACCTGTCCACAGCCTCAAACAGTCAGACTCCAAACTCCGCCATGGCCAAGACCAAAGAGCTTTCGAAGGACACCAGGAAAAGTATTGTAGACCTGCACCAGACTGGGAAGAGTGAATCTACAATAGGCAAGCAGCTTGGTGTGAAAAAATCAACTGTGGGAGCAATCATCAGAAAATGGAAGACATACAAGACCACTGATAATCTCCCTCGATCTGGGGCTCCACGCAAGATCTCATCCCGTGGGGTCAAAATGATCATGAGAACGGTGAGCAAAGATCCCAGAACCACACGGGGGGACCTGGTGAATGACCTGCAGAGAGCTGGGACCAAAGTAACAAAGGTCACCATCAGTAACACACTACAACGGCAGGGAATCAAATCCCGCAGTGCCAGACGTGTTCCGCTGCTGAAGCCAGTGCATGTCCAGGCCCGTCTGAAGTTTGCCAGAGAGCACATGGATGATACAGCAGAGGACTGGGAGAATGTCATGTGGTCAGATGAAACCAAAGTAGAACTTTTTGGTATAAACTCAACTCGTCGTGTTTGGAGGACGAAGAATACTGAGTTGCATCCCAAGAACACCATACCTACTGTGAAGCATGGGGGTGGAAACATCATGCTATGGGGCTGTTTTTCTGCCAAGGGGACAGGACCACTGATCTGTGTTAAGGACAGAATGAATGGGGCCATGTATCGTGAGATTTTGAGCCAAAACCTCCTTCCATCAGTGAGAACTTTGAAGATGAAACGAGGCTGGGTCTTCCAACATGACAATGATCCAAAACACACCGCCCGGGCAACAAAGGAGTGGCTCCGTAAGAAGCATTTGAAAGTCCTGGAGTGGCCTAGCCAGTCTCCAGACCTCAACCCCATAGAAAATCTGTGGCGGGAGTTGAAAGTCCGTGTTGCTCGGCGACAGCCCCAAAACATCACTGCTCTCGAGAAGATCTGCATGGAGGAATGGGCCAAAATACCAGCTACTGTGTGTGCAAACCTGGTAAAGACCTATAGTAAACGTTTGACCTCTGTTATTGCCAACAAAGGTTATGTTACAAAGTATTGAGTTGTATTTTTGTTATTGACCAAATACTTATTTTCCACCCTAATTTACGAATAAATTCTTTACAAATCCTACCATGTGGATTCATGGATTTTTTTTTCACATTCTGTCTCTCACAGTTGAAGTGTACCTCTGGTGCAAATTACTGACCTCTGTCATCATTTTAGGTGGGGGAACTTGCACAATCGTTGGCTGACTAAATACTTTTTTGCCCCACTGTAATTCGATTTATGCCGTTATCAGTGTTTGAATGATAGCATGGCTGTGGTGTCATATCAATGTATGCTCTCGCTGTTTGCTGATATCAAACTGTGGTATGAGGACCACTGTGGGTTAATCTTTGTAGTGATACTCACTCCTTTCTTTTTATTTAGACCTGGTTTAATTCTGGGATAGTTGAATATTTGTATATAATCCCAGCAGACTGTTTTAGATTATATCTAATATATATCATGTAATTATCCTTGTAATTACAAAAGGTTTTATGTAAGATTTATGTTTTGTAATTTAAATCTGACATCACAAAAGTATTTTGGAATTTGAATAATGTATTTTGTAACTGCAGCATTTTGTCCAGGTTCCTTGCCACCGAGGACTCCTTCAGGACCATCGCATTCAGTTTTCGAGTTGGCGTGTCCTTGGTGAGCCAGATCACCCCCCAGGTAGCGACGTCCATCTGGGACTGTCTAGTGGACGACTTCATGGCTGTGCCTTCAACTGAAGACTGGCGGTGCATTGCAGAGGGATTCCAGGAGCGCTGGAACTTCCCTCTCTCCCTCACAGTAGAGGTTGTATCTGCGCTCCATGGAGCTCCGTCCTGAAATTGCGGAGAAGTGTGTGAAGGCAACGTGTGTTCTCCACAATTTTCTGTGCTGTTTGGACAAGAGAGGGGCACCTGCTGTGAGGGGTGTGGCACCTGCTGTGAGGGGTGTGGCACCTGCTGTGAGGGGTGTGGCACCTGCTGTGAGGGGTGTGGCACCTACTGTGGTGGAGCCGTTGCAAGGCCTGGGTCGTGTAGCAGCAAACAACTCCTCCAGAGAGGCTGTCCTGGTGGGGGAGAAGTTCATGGCCCACTTCTCGGCGGAGGGAGCCGTGTCTTGGCAACCAAAGGAGTAGCCTGTTTGAAGTCTGAGTGACTTACCCACAACGGCTCTTTTGAGAGCCACCCACAAACCTCTAAAGAGTGTTCCTGTCTTTTTTAATTTTTCTTAATAAATGGAGCTCTACTCCAAAATAAACTAACCTCTCTTTACTCTCTTAAAGACATATTTACATATAATTGTTACACAAAGTTTTGGCTGTCTCACCTTGTTTTGGTACAATCTGCCAGGTGTAACAATTTTTAATCATGTTTTTGCTGGAGAAGTGCAAGGTTTTAGTCAACACCATCAGACACAAAGAAATGTAAAAATATATATTTTAAATTAAGTTGTTTCAGCTATTTTGACTATTACCAGCTTCTCTGTTCTACTGTTTATGCACATATGTTTTCAAAGTAATTATACCACATTTAAAAGTAAGATTGTTTTGGCTTTTTATTATTAGAGTTAGGCAGCACGGTGGTTAGCACTGTTGCCGCACAGCAAGAAGGTCCTGAGTTCAATTCCAACATCAGGCTGGGGTCTTTCTGTGTGGAGTTTGCATGTTCTCCCCGTGTTTGCATGGGTTCCCTCCGGGTACTCCGGCTTCCTCCCACCGTCCAAAGACATGAAGCTTGTGGGGATAGGTTAATTGGATAATCCAAATTGCCACTAGGTGTGAATGTGCGAGTGAATGTGAGTGTGAATGGTTGTCTGTCCCTGTATGTTGGCCCTGCGACAGACTGGCGACCTGTCCAGGGTGTACCCCGCCTTTCGCCCTATGACAGCTGGGATAGGCTCCAGCGCCCCCCGCGACCCTGAAAAGGATAAGCGGAAGCGAATGGATGGATGGATGCATGGATTATTAGAGTTACAGTCATACATATTTTCAGAAGCTTGTATTTAATCTCCATAAGAAACGATCATATTTAGCAGCGTGAAAATTACATATTTATTTAGAAAATTACGTATTTTTATTGGAAGATCATGAGGGAGGAAAATATATGGTTCTTCAAAACAGAAAAATAAACAAAAAATCCATATTATGGAGTTGACAAGTGGTGACACATGAGTAGAAAACAGGATATTATTTCTTTCAAAATGACCATTAAACCTTAACAACCTTTGTAATATCACAAGACACATCATAACAATTCTGTTTTTGCACATGTCAAGTTCTACATCTTAATAGTTCACCAGCAAGTAGCTGCCTACTGCTCCTTGATTCCTAAAGTACTCTGTGGTTGTGTGTTTAGACGCTGCTGGACTTTCTCTCCTTTTGACTCTCTGTGCTTGTTTCCAAAACCTTCTCTTCTGCCTTTTTTTCTCTTCCTTTCAGATCACTGATGTTCTTTATTTTTCCCTCTTTCACTCTATTTCTCCATCTTTCCCTTTATGAGAAACTCAGGCTGGCTGTTAATTTTTTCTCTACTTATTTTTTGATCATCCCTGTTCCTTCTCTTTTGTTCCTCTACTGACAGCTTCCTCTTTGCTATTCTAGCCTGAAATGTACCATTTTGTAATTGCTATAATTTTTCTGAAGCATATGCATTTACACATATTAAGGATGAATATTCACAACACAAATATGTATTAAGCAACAGAAATGCTATCCGGTCTTTAAGTCTGATGTCATTAGCCGTTTCCAGGTCCAAACTCCGCTGCAGATCCCAAAGTCAAAGGAACTCTGCGGCATCACTGAGAGTTACAAACTGTCTAAATTCTTTCATCTTTAATAAAATGATCAGTGTGGCTGTTTTACCAGGTGTAACATCCAGGCATCCATGAAAACAGAATATATGAAATTTAACAGAGTTAGAAGTTAGCTCGCCGGTTTCCACCTTAACACCAGCTCTGCTATCACTTCCAACATAAATGAAGACAAAACTAAACAGCACTGGCGTTTGTAGGGTTACTGATGTTGGACTAGCTGGTGTATAATGATGTGCTACGTGATTGCTAGCAACACAGCTATGTTAGCGTAACATAAACACAGTGAAACTTTTTTCCACTTGATAAAAGTTAACGTGAGGGTTCCCGATGGTTAGGCTGACAGTGATCACTGACTGTTTTTAGGGGCTTGTTCAGATTAAATAGAACAAGATAAAAAAGAATAAAAACATGTTAAAACACAACAGCCTTAATAAACACAGAGTAGTTTGGACCCGAAAGCAGGGTTCATACATCATCACTTAAAAGACCAGCTCTCGGGGCAGAGATAGCTCAGTAGATAGTGTTTGCCCCATGATCGTTGGGCAGGGCTCTAGACTAACTTTTTGCCATGGGCGTACGCGTACCGGCACAAAAGTTAGGCGCACACAAGTTTTATAATAATTTATATAATATAATGTGTTTTTCTGGATACACTGTGCTTTTTCAGCATTCAAAGATTGATGACACCGTGTCAGAGCACTGGCTATGAATTTCAGAAGGATCAGGCCTTAACAGAAAAGTTAGCAATAGTTCTTTTCCTGTTACAGCTACATCCACTTCTGTCGTGCCCAGGCTGCTCACTAGGGCTGGGTATCATCACTGATTTCTATAATCCATTCGATTCCGGTTTTCAAAGTCCCGATTCGATTCAACTTAGCCTCAGACAGTCAGAAATATTATAATTCTGATCATTTATCAGTACTGACTTCATCAGAATTGTGAACATCACAGCAGATTCCTTTGTGTGAAAGTAACTGAGAATAAAACACAGAAAAACATGAAGGAGATTTTCCTGGTCTGGCTTTTTATAGCAGATAACCTTAAAAATATTCTACAATGTTCTGCATATAAAGTTTAAATTTCTTCAGTATTGAACAACAGAAAAAATAGGCTTTCTTGAAGAAAAAGACAGTAGCCGACAGCACTGTAAACAACGGTAGACTGGTGGGTAATAAGCGAATAAATAATACAGAAAACAGAGATTGGAGACGGGAAACTGTTCTTGAAGTACAGAGAGAGATAGAGAGAGAGCTAGCTGTGCATGGATGTGATTTTAATAGTCGTGGAAGCAAAACAGCAAAATTCAGCTCGGTGAATTTTGGTTGGAGAGAGACAAAACCTGCAGCTCAGAATCAGCGCAAAAAGACGTAAACACATCGCGGACCGGACGCATCAGATTCGCTAAGCTCCGACAGCGTGTCCGTCTACGGGCCGTCGGGTGAGAAAGCCGAGAAAGACAAAGTTAATTCTGATGGGTCGGGTCCGCTCTGTGTTTACGTCTTTGTGTGGAGTCCGTGTACCTGCTCTGATTTGCTGTTTGGTTGTTGTTGAACTGGTTTTGTGAGCTTTAATCTGAGAATCTGGCGTTTCTGGCAAAACACAGTTATATTTAAAAGTCGATTCAGGATTTAATGAATTGATATCGCTTTATTCAAGCTACTCACCTCCCACTTCCACCTGCACTTTCAACTGGACCACGGCCAATCAGAGAGGTCCCGCCCCTTACTATCTCTGATTGGTTTAGTCCACGATAGGGACAAAATGTGTGTCTGTTGTTGACCACAGGGAAGGTTGCAGATTTTTTTTTATTTTTTTTGCTACCCGAACAGTTGGTCGCACAGGTGCAACCAAATATTTTTTTTTAGTCGCACCACTGAAAAATTTGGTCGCACTCTAGAGCCCTGTTGGGGGTTCAAATCCACCAAACAGCGGCTATCCTGAGATACCCTTGAGCAAGGTACCGTCTCTACACACTGCTCCCCGGGTCATGGATTGGTAGCTGCCCACTGCTTCACTGAGTAAATGGGTTAAATGCAGAGGACTAAGCATTTTCCTACAGGATTAATAAAGTATACATTAACTATGAGATTCAAGATCAGGCAAATTCCATAATATTCGACACATCTGTAAAGCAGAAATATCAGTAAAATGCACAGGAAGTAATATGACTGAAATAGTAATAAAAATAACTTAATATAATTAGTGAATAGGACACTTTTGTGACATTTGCCAAAATCATTAGAAAAAGGGTCAACACCGTCAGGCAAAAATCCTGATGGTGCTGACAAAATACCCTACTTTCTCTCATAGCACGTTTTTCTGACAGACGCCATCTTGTTGTTCATCAGTTGCTTATGGCCTCTACTGTGGTGTTGATGCACTATGGTTGTGACACAGAGTTTTATCAGAAAGGTATGCAATAAATGAAATAAAAATTAAAAAAACTCACCAGAGCAGTGACCTCATGGCATGTGTATCAAACAGGAAGTGGTAAAGGGGTCCTCACAGTGTAAGTTACCCACAATAATTCCTTATTTTTTTGTACTTTTTAAAAAATCTGATGGTGTTGACAGAAACTTTGGACATGTTTTGTCCCTTATCTCAAGAATCACTGATATATTCTCAAAATCTTTCATAAACTGCCTGCTTTTCAGGAATGAGGTGGTAATTCGATTTTGGAGCAGTTCTTGAGCCATAACCAATGATGAGCAGCTTTCCTCACTGTCACTGGTACGGTGCTGCACTGATGCCTTCCTGAGAGCCAATGCAAGCACAAAGAGTTAAGTCAGCAGTTTTTTGATGAGCTTTCAATATTTCCTTTAACTAACGGGGAGTGAGGTCCTTTTATCTCAGGCATGTCAGGAATACTGAAACCTGGGCTGACTGACCTGACCACAGCCTCTATGACTTCAGCATCACTGTGTCCTTTACACAAGAGGCTGACTGGCCCACAGATCTTGACACCTCTCCTTACTGTCACTTCTTGAAGCCTGTTTGCTGCTGTAGGAAACACGTTTTATGGAGCTGTCAGCTGACTCGGCGATGTTCTGTTCACTCTTTGACACACCCTGCTAATTGCTTATATTAACATCTCTTGGCTGGTCTGAGAATGGGTTGGCGTTCCCCGGACAAGCTGGAGGAGGCTTCTCTGCTTGGGCTGCTGCTGTGTTACTGCTGCATTTCTGCTCATCAGACTCACCTAATGAGATGGCTGGAACTGTTTCTTTTTGGCGAGGTGTCTGATGTCAGCTGGCAGTGATGATGATGATGCCACTCGAAGCTGCTTTTTCAAGTTTGATTCAGTTAGTCTTGAGTGGAAGCGCCTCTTTGCAAGAGTCAGTTTTGAAAAGACCTGTTCAAAGTGGTACGTTGTCCCAAACAGAGATGCAAATTTCAGGGCATGTCTCGCCAGGATGGGAAAAGCCTCAGCATGAACGTACAGTTTGTGAAAGTCCAGCAGAGAGAGGCTGTTATACTTAGCTTTGAGCTCGTAGTTGTTTTGCAGCCCAATTATTTCCACTTGGAAAGTGTCTGGCACAGATGGTTGCACATTAAACGGCGTAGCAAACATCTCCAGTTCCTTTTGGATATTCTTCACATCTTGAAACCTGTCATCAAATGCCTGAATGAGTTTTGCACAACGACTGTTGTTGTGATTTGGCGCTACACAAATAAAATTGAATTGAATTTAGAATTGTCCCTATTGCCAGTCTTGGCAGCCGGGGGTCAGTCCGCCAGGGCCTCCGCTCCTGGCCGCCACCCGGCACACAATGCACCCAGCTCGCACTGGAACGTTTCGCAGCCGAGTGTGAAGCAGCGGGAATGAGGATCAGCACCTCCAAATCTGAGGCCATGGTTCTCAGCCGGAAAAGGGTGGAGTGCCCACTCCGGGTCGGGGATGAGTTCCTGCCCCAAGTGGAGGAGTTCAAGTATCTCGGGGTCTTGTTCGCGAGTGATGGGAGAAGGGAGCCGGAGATCGACAGACGGATTGGGGCTGCAGCTGCAGTAATGCGGACGCTGCACCGGTCCGTCGTGGTGAAGAGGGAGCTGAGTGTAAAAGCGAAGCTCTCCATTTACCGGTCGATCTACGTCCCTACCCTCACCTATGGCCACGAGCTGTGGGTAGTGACCGAAAGAACGAGATCGCGGATAGAAGCGGCAGAAATGAGCTTCCACCGAAGGGTGGCTGGCCTCTCCCTTAGAGATTGGAGCCTCCTGGGCGCCTCCTGGGTGAGGTGTTCCAGGCATGTCCCACCGGGAGGAGGCCCCGGGGCAGACCCAGGACACGCTGGAGAGATTATATCTCTCGGCTGGCCTGGGAACGCCTTGGTATTCCCCCGGATAAGCTGGAGGAGGTGGCTGGGGAGAGGGAGGTCTGGGCCTCTTTGCTTAGGCTGCTGCCCCCGCGACCCGGCCTCGGATAAAGCGGATGAAGATGGATGGATGAATTTAGAATTTGTTTGTTTTATTTTATTGTGAAAGAACTATAGAGGAAGCGACCACCTTTTCGCACATGCGTAGAAAAACATCCTAATTTCCTGAACCGATCAGGCAGCCAAAGGCAACAACATGGCTGCTGATAGCGATGTGAGTTTGTTTTGTAACATGTCAGTGGTCGTGTCCAAATTCATGGGCTGCATCCTCCTGAGGACCCGGCCTTCGCGGTCTATGTGGGCCGGGTCCTGAGAAGGTCGGGTAGGCCGGAAGTAAACGGCTGTTAAATTGGACGGTCTCGCCTTCGGATTAGCGTCACTGCTGTCTCGGTGGAGTTTAATAAACTCGGCCGTCTGCTCCTTGCTGTCTAAAATATAACAGGACACTGGAGTAAACTCTCGACCATCTCACACTTCTGTTTAATCAGTTTTCTGTTTGACGTTTATTCAGCTGTGTGAAAACCAAGGAGGAACCCACCTGGGGGATTAATAAAGTTTTATTTTATCTAATCTAATAACTTTAATCTCAGCCAAACCGATTTACTCACGAACAAATAAAACACTGAAAAAAGTCCAACAATAACATTTTTAGGTTGTCTAAGTGACTTATATATCACGTTTAACCTGAGTAGCGAAAGTCTGCGGTGATCTGAATATGATGTGCCGGGAGTTGTGCCGTTCTCTGCGGCTTCAGTGACCCTCGAGCTCCCGGCTAGCTATCGAGCTGGTGGGTAGCAGACGTGTAGGGACCTTGCTCAGGGGTACCTCAGCTTAGCTTTTCACTTGATTCAAACCCCCAACCTTCTGATCCCGGGGCAGCCACTCTACCTACTGACCTATCCCTCACACACGTTTACATCGTTGAACAAGTCTGTGCCACAGAGCACGCTGCATCGCTGCATCGCTGCATCGCAGCAAAGAATGGGTTTGGAGGATTTTTTTAGAAGTGATGAATTGCTGCAGCCCCAGATTACGCCAATGAACACAACATATTAAAACCAGTCTGTGTAGCACTCAGTGGTCCGTGCAGTGACAGTGCTGACATACATGCCAGTACAATGCAGTTCTGCAGCTTGTTGCTCTGTGTTTCAGTCGGACTGTTTAGTTTAGCTGGATTGTTGCTGGTTGAGAGAAACTGAAGCTGGATGTCGGGCGTGTACCAGAGATCCTGCTAGTAATGCCTTCTGCTGTTTATCTTGTGTTCAGTCAGGTGCCGATGTTTGTGCAGATCCAGCAGAAGTGGAGGCGGATGTATGCCGGAGAGTGCAAAGGACCAGGCGTGCGCACCGACTTTGAGATCGTTCACCTGCGTCGAGCGCCCGTGCAGTACAACCACCTGTCCGGCCTGCTCGACATCTTCAAATCTAAGATAGTAAGTGCTCTGGAACAAACATCTTTATATGGATCATATTTCAAGGTTGTTTGTTTGTTTTTAATAAAGAAAAATTAAAATTGTGCAGCCACAGAGCGTCATGTACCCATGTTCTACAAGTATCACCTCAGCATCCTGTTCCAGACGATTTTAGGACGATGTGAATCCTGTTAAATGCAACTAATAATCATAAAAGCATCCACGAAGTGCATGTAAATGTATTTTCTAAAACATTTATTCATCTGGTTTTTCCTGCTCATGTACAGTCTCTCCTCCTCCTCCTCCTCCTGCTGTGCTCTGACAGTCACACAAAAACTGTATTCAACTTGAAAATAACACAAACATCTTATCTTATAATAAGAATATATTCTTGTAATAGTTCGTCAAAGAGCAGGTTGATAACAGTACAGCACACTGCTTAGTTATGTGAACATTGGGAAAACAGAAGAGGAAGAAGAAGACGTCTAATTCTGTGTAAATTCGGTTTCTGGATTTTTGTGGAGTTAATTTGTGAATAAAATAAAGACTGTTAGGAAGTGGATGTCGGTTTAATGATCAGTTTGTTTGAACTTTGTTTATTCCTATTCCTGGAAACACAATGGATTCCCAGACATCACGTTGTTTAACCCTTTCATGCACAGTGGTCTGCAGCTATTCAAAGGCTGTTTTCTTGTATTTGTGTTGGTGTTGATGGTAAACTTGCACAGAAACACTACACACTGATGTCTCCATACCCTTCATAAGTCAAAACCGATGTTGTCCACCTAAGTGGACATTTAAAAAATGAAGTTCAAAAATCTTATATTCATTCCTAAAGAAGAATAAAAATCCTGATTGATGTTGTCATCATCCACACATGAGGGTTAAATGTGTTCAGTATGTTCCCAGAAACAGCCGACAATGACGAGGTGTAATCCACGCCTGTACAGAGAGATTAATGCTGCAGCTTGTTACCATAAACATGAGCTGATGTCTTCCTGTTGTCATCAGGGTTGTTCCCTGTTCCCTCTGCCTCCAGTCAACATCGCCATTCGCTTCACCTACGTGCTCCAAGACTGGCAGCAGTATTCATGGCCACAGCAGCCTCCAGGTAGGCAGTACATGTCATGTCATTAATACACAAATAGAAAAATGTAATATTATTATTAAGAAATTATTAAATTTTTTTTAAATACATGTCAGCAAGTGGCTGACATCCAGAAACCCTGCCAGTGGCTTTTAGGAGTCGTGTGTGTGATGCAGGTCATGTTGTTGTTTCCTGTGGAACGATTGTACCTGCTGGTTCCAGGTCGTTCTTCTGATAAGTCTTTTCACTCGTCTGTCTGAAATCGTGTGGGGAGCGCTTGGTCGTGGCTGGTTTATCGTAAATAAATAAAAACCCTGCAGGGGCAACGCCAGGTTTATGGCCCCAACAGTGCTCACTGGAACCTTCAGTAACTTAGAAGTTCTTCTGTAGCCGATGCCATCAGTCTTAAGTGTGCAAAGGTCTTGAGAGAGCTTGTTGGTTTTACCCATCATGAGACGCTTCTTGTGTGAAACCTGGCTAATGAGGCCATAGTTGGGACTGAACCGGCTGATATTAATTTGCACTAAGTGGCAGGATTGCTCTGTAATTACTCATAAATGTGTCTTTTTGCACCTTTCTTTCTGTCCAATACATTTCCCCCGTGTCATTCTTCATTGTTAGACGTCATGTATGGACATCTATGGTGGCGCTGGGTGATATGAGGAAAATGTAATATCACAATATTTTTTTGCTATATCACAAAACACGAAATAAATCACGATATGTTTAAGTTATTTTCAACCATATAGGATCTAAATTTGCACTTATTCAAACCGACCATTCAGGATGGTTTTCTATTGTCAACATAAAAATGATCTGAATGAACTGAAATGTTTTCTTTTAACCATCAGCTGCACACAGAGGATTTTCACAGATTACAGTATAATCACAGTAAGTCTCTTTCTGTGGTCAACACTAGACTTTAACATCAAAAGATCACAGCAACAAAAAACGACGTCAAGAAAAAAATCATGAGTCAAAATAAAACGACTGAAATGAAAAAGCTGCTCTGTTGTTCCTATAAAAATGGCAAAATAAAAAAAATGGATGACATCAAATTACAGAAACAAGTCGAGACAGTGACTATAAAACAGTTTATTTAATGTTTGCTTGGTGTGCAGGGAGACGTTGACATGCAGGGTTTAAAACATCATTTCTTTTGCAGCGAGATTCATTCTCTCACCGTCTGAAACTCCTGATGTCGCCATATTTTTACCTGTTCAGTTCAGTTCAGTTTTATTTATACAGCACCAAATCACAACAACAGTCGCCTCAAGGTGCTTTATATTGCACAGTAGATCGTACAATAATAGATACAGAGAAAAACCCAACAATCATATGACCCCCTATGAGCAAGCACTTTGGGGACAGTGGGAAGGAAAAACTCCCTTTAAACAGGAAGAAACCTCCAGCAGAACCAGGCTCAGGGAGGGGCGGAGCCATCTGCTGTGATTGGTTGGGGTGAGAGAAGGAAGACAGGATAAAGACATGCTGTGGAAGAGAGACAGAGATTAATAACAGATGTGATTCAATGCAGAGAGGTCTGTTAACACATAGTGAGTGAAGAAGAAACACTCAATGCATCATGGGAATCCCCCGGCAGCCTGCGTCTATTGCAGCATAACTAAGGGAGGATTCAGGGTCACCTGGTCCAGCCCTAACTATATGCTTTAGCAAATAGGAAAGTTTGAAGCCTAATCTTGAAAGTAGAGATAGTGTCTGTCTCCTGAATCCAAACTGGAAGCTGGTTCCACAGAAGAGGGGCCTGAAAACTGAAGGCTCTGCCTCCCATTCTACTTTTAAATACTCTAGGAACAACAAGTAGGCCTGCAGTGTGAGAGCGAAGTGCTCTAATAGGGTGATATGGTACTACAAGGTCATTAAGATAAGCACAGAGGAAACTATTTCTAAGCTAAAATTCATGCATCAAATGATACGCAGCAGATAAGACGGATGTAATCAAGCTACCGATAGAAAGAACATAGTAAAGGACAAATAAAGTGTCTTTTTTTCCTCATTGTTCTATGTGTGGGCCTCCTACTTCCTCCCACAGTCCAAAGACATGCAGTTAGTGGGGACAGGTTCATTGGGGCCCTAAATTTCCCACGGTGTGAATGTCTGTCTCTGTGTTTGCCCTGCGGCAGACTGGCGACCTGTCCAGGGTGTGCCCCGCCTCTCATGACAGCCCCAAGCACTTTACATGTGATGTAAAGTGGACTTTTCTTTTGTTGCCACGTCCATGATTTAGAAAATGTTACACAGATGTTGTCCTGCTTCGCTGTGCTGAAGCGTGTGCTTCATGAAAAGTTTGAATAAGAAAATATCAGGTCAGTAACTGTTTGTGTTCCCTGTAGGTGAGGCTGTGACAGAGCTCTTTAAACTCTGCTGTAGGACTGAGTGTACAGAGGAGATTCCTGGAAGAGGATACGCTGAAGATGAGGGCAAAGGTCAGGTTCCTGGCTTTACTTGTTGAGTGACCATACTGCATTCTGGAAACGTGCGTAGCTTACTGGGAGATCTGGGCATCTGTGCTGACCCGGGCCTCAGCAATTGAACAGAAACTCTTGGATGTGTTTGTCGTCTGTAGAAAACAGTGATATCAGCTCTGCTTTGTCCAAGCTGACCGAGCCAGCAGCAACTGTGCCCATTTCCAAACTGTCTGTCTCCAACATGGTGCACAGTGCCCGGAAGCACATTCGCCGCCATCGACGCATCGATGAGTCGCCCCTTAACACCGAGATACTCAATTCTGTCCTTCTGGTAAGAGTTAATCATGTAACCTGTTTAAAAGGCATTAACTAGTCGGAGTTGACTAATACTTGACTGAGTTTTAATGGTTTCAGCTCATTTTATGAGGAAACTGATTCTGACAGAAGAGGTGTGGATCCCGTGTTAGGAGACGGTGAGCGTGATATTCAGAGCAGCAGAGACCTCGGAGCGTGTGGTAGTTTGACTCGTACTGATGTGGCTCCTCTGCTTCTTTTCACAAACAGTTTTTCCTTCCTGGTTACTGTTGAGCCCGTCACACTCAGCAGCTCGAGCTCGAGCTAAGACAGCCTTGAATCTTAAAACTACAGCCGTAATTGCATTTATGTCTTAGAGTGCTGGCCACAGATATTGATCCCATCTGACAGCAGCTCAGTAAAGCACAAGAGCGTCATCTTAAACAGGATATCAGGCAGCGTTCTTATTTTTATTGTCTACTTCTGGTCACATCCTGCTTTTGCCACTGAGCGATCAGCATCCTGTGTTTTATCATGAAGTGATGACTACGTGAGCTGCACTTGTTTAATTCTTCTAACATCTAGAAAACAACAGAGTTTCTAAATGACAGACTTATTTATTTGTGTTTGTGTCTCTGTTTCCAGATGCTGCTGTGGAGAAGTCTGACTGTAAGAATAACACTCAGCTGTCCAACTCCAGTGGGACATCGGAGCAAGAGAAAACCTCTGATTATGTATGTTTGCCTCTTCACCACTCGCACACTCAAGGTTACACTCAGGTCAGGTCCAATATAAGTTTCAGAGTGAAGACAGGCTCAGTGCTGTCAGTACTTTGTCAGGATTTTTATTGATTTCATGGTCTTTTCCCTCGTTGTAGAACCTTTTCCACCAGCTGAAGTCGGCCCCCAGTGACAGTCTGACCTACCGTCTGGCTCTGTGTGTGTGTCTGTTCAACTATTACTACGGTGGGCTGCGGGCTGTTCTCTAAGTAAATATATTTCTAAAGGTGCTTTGATGTGAAATTATCACCAGATGTCGGTAACAACACTTCCAATCCAGACGTGCAAAGGAATCAAACCACAGATGAAGTTGTGTAATAATACAAAGTGACACAGGGACATTTATTTATTACTTTATACAAATGTTGGTGATGACAGTTCATGGCAGCGTCTGTATGGAGAAACCAGTCCCATCATTGCTCATGACTTTGACCCACTCACCACACAAACAGTCTATAAATCCCGAATGCTCCGTGGATCCTTCCCACAGATTCAGCTCAGGTGATTGGCTGGGCCGTTCCAGCAGCTTTACTTGATTTCTCTGAAACCAACCGTTTCCATTGGCTGTGTTTGTGATCATGGTCTTGCTGAAACATCCATCCTTGTTTCATCTTCATCATCCTGGTAGATGGCAGCAGATTCTAATCAACAATGTCTCCATTCATCCTTCCTGGAGTTATGTTTAATGTCTCAGTGCTGTACGCTGAATAAACAGCCCCCCCCCCCCATGATGCTCCCGCCTCCAGACTTCAGTGTTGCTGTGGTGTTTTTGGGGTGAAGCCACCCAAACATGGTGTGTTTACAGCCTTCAAAGAGTTCAGTTTTGGTCTTTTGTGACCAAACTATATTAAAGATAAAGCATATTGTTGTACCTATGCATTACACTGGAGCAGAGCTTACATACACTCAACAAAAATATAAACGCAACACCTTTGTTACTGCTCCCATTCCCCATGGGATGGACGTAGAGACCTAAAATTCATTCCAGATACACAATATAACCATCCCTCCCAAACAGTGGTCACAAATCAGTCCAAATGTGTGGTAGTGGGCACATCTGCTATATTGAGATAATCCATCCCACCTCACAGGTGTGCCACATCAGGATGCTGATCTGACATCATGAGTAGTGCACAGGTGTACCTCAGACTGCCCACAACAAAAGGCCACCCTGGAATGTGCAGTTTTGTCTCACAGCAAAATGCCACAGATGCCACAAGCAATGAGGGAGCGTGCAATTGGCATGCTGACAGCAGGAATGTCAACCAGATCTGTCGCCCGTGCATTGAATGTTCATTTCTCAACCATAAGCCGTCTCCACAGGCGTTTCAGAGAATATGGCAGCACATCCAACCGGCCTCACAACCGCAGACCTCGTGTAACCACACCAGCCCAGGACCTCCACATCCAGCAGGTTCACCTCCAAGATCGTCTGAGACCAGCCACCCAGACAGCTGCTGGAACAATTGGTTTGCACAACCAAACAATTTCTGCACAAACTGTCAGAAACCGTCTCAGGGACGCTCAACTGCATGCCCGTCGTCCTCATCGGGGTCTTGACCTGACTCCAGCTCGTCGCCGTAACAGACTTGTGTGGGCAAATGCTCACATTCGATGGCGTCTGGCACGTTGGAGAGGTGTGCGCTTCACGGATGAATCACAGCGCTTTGTGTTCTGCGTCCTGATTGGCTGCAGACTATTGTTGATCTCCTCCGTGCCGTCTCTCCTGTACAGTACAGAATCGCTTATTCATTGGTTCATTAATGATTCATTGATGTTGAATTATCTCTCAGCTGCTCTGTTCTCATGTGCTGGACCTGAAAACACGGTTTGATCTTTGGTTTCTGTAATACTGGACTTATTTGTCTACGAAGGTTTGAACTTTGAGAGCTTAAACAGGAGAGAAACGTGTGAAAATTTTCATGTCGGTCTGAGTGTATAAAGTGTGTAGTGACGGGTTTTACCTTAACACATCTATAATAATTGTAAAAAATAAAGTTGGCTACTTCAGATTTCACCAATCGCAGGTTATTTTTAGAACGTAACTCCCGCGATAAACGAGGGAGCGCTGTATACAAATACTGAGAAGTATAAAATTTGAATCCTGTCTCTCTCTGAGGTGCGGGGGGAAAAAATATCGACAAGTCGATCAACATCATCTACAGATACATTCGACATCTCGAGAAATGTAAATCGCCACTTGATTCGTCCATTTGGTTGAAAAACCCGACCTTGAACAAGGAGCGAATATCACACCGGAAACTAAGCGCTATGCGCCGGAAGTAGCATATGCTAAGGCGCACAGGTCTAAGTTATAGGTCTAAGTTCCCCATAATGCACTGGGTGTTTCTTCTTCACTCAACATGTGTTAGTACACCTCTCTGCATTCAGTCCGTCTGCCCCTCATCTATCGATGGATGTTAGAGGCTTTGGTTCCCACTGTCGCTCACAGATGGTCACCTAATGTTTCCTGTGTAACTGCAGGGTCTTTGCCTTATAACATAGAAGCAGCTTGAGGTAACTGTTGTTGTGATGCTGTGTGTGTGTAATAAAGCTCCCTTACTGACAGTGGGTCACCACAGCTTGTAGCTCCATGTATTTGATGCGGCACGTTTGCCCTCGCTGACACAACCCTAAAGGGATTTGTGTGTATGAATAAAGTTTATTGTTCATACAGTTCATTGCTGTATGTCTGTGAAAGGCTGAATGAGGGTTGTAGCTCCCTCAGCAGCTGTGGAGCGATGGAGATGTGGTTAGTTAGACACGCTGCTTTAGTTTACACTACAAACCACACTCACCTGTTTACACTCCTTTTGTGTTACAACCACCTTGTTACACTCAAACACCAGATGATGCATCTGAGCCAACTAAGGATTCACTGAGACTGAAGAAGCTCGAGATCATAATGTGACCAAGTGGTCGGCGGGGTTATGCACAAAATAAATAAACTTGACAACGCCACCTAGGGGAATTACACCCCCAGGAAATATATTTAAGAAAAATAAATAAAAGGAATAAAAGAAGACCGCACAGATTCAAGGATGCACACTGAGGCAGGTTGGCTTCCAATATTAAAACAGTTTTATTTATAGAAATAAATAAAATATTATAAATAATATTTTATAAATAAAATATTAAAAGTCAAGATGTAGCGTCATTATTGACAGTGTCCTACAGTAAAAATAAACAATCGTGGAACTTGGACTTACCAGCAGCCGTGGAACCAAAAGAAAATCACACCAAAAGAATCACTGCAGACCACCCAGTGCTGTACAAAAGAAAGTGTGAAAACGACCCACCACCTGAGGTCCCAGGGCCACTGGCTCGTCCTCCTTCACTGAAATAAAACACAGAAAAGTATGTTAAAAGAATAAAAGGACACTGAGCGTCAGGCTCGCTACAAATCATAAAAAGACTAAAACACACTTTAATAACTTTAATAAAAGAAATCACACACACACACACACACACACACACACGGGAAAGGCTTATTCCCCATGGGTCAAACTACCACTCGTGCTGGTAATAATTATTCTCAGGCGTAGGCCGGTCTGGCTCCCCACCGGCTGAGACCGGCCACCCAGGCGATTTAGAGTCCCAGCACGACACTCGGGCAGAGAATCACTTCAGCCCGATCACAGAAGTGTGGGTACGAGCAACAGTCCAGGGTAAAATAGAACACCAGGCGAACCCAAAAAAAAGGTAAGCCTACTTAATAAAAACAAGATAAGACAAAACAAGACAAGACAGCAGACTCCACCAAGGAGGAGTTCACAACAGCAACTGAGAAGGCAGTCCACTCTTCCAATTTAGGTTGGACAATTTACCATGGAGAGGTGAGTACAGCAGTGAACCCTGAAACAGATAAGTGTAACCTTAAACTCTTATAGCTATGAATGCTAATAAAAGTAGTTCTAACAGCTTACCCCAGGACCGGAGGCACTATACTCTCATTGGTGGAGATACCACGAACACCTCTCTCCGCAATGGCAGAATTAAACAGACTGCTGCGCTACAACAGGCCGGAAAAGGATATTAACACCAATTCCAGTATTCGGAGGGAATCCAAGGTTAAGCGAGAGCATACCTGTAGCTGTCGTATAATCGGCTCTTGCTGATCAGTCCGTCGCAGTACGCCAGCATTTACTGCTGTATCGTACCAGAAGCTCGGGAGGAATTAATCCAACAAGACATCGGCTTAGCTTTATACAGGCTAGCGCCACCCTGCAATCAATGTGCAGGTGGGTGTTGGGTTTAGATTTTATTATTGTCATTTGTATTAGGAAACATTTAATCATATATGCTTAGAGGTGTATAATCAATTGTGTAGTGATAAGTTGTGTGATCTTTAACAGGCTACAGAGGCTTGGTGTGTATTCCACACTGGAATGCACACCTGCATCTTGGGGGCATGGGAAGAGGTCGCATCTTGTTTTATTGTTTTATGGTAGGATTAACGTAGCTACATTTGTTTTAGTCTAAGTGCTTTTCTGTTTAGATGAACTGCTGGACTTCCTTACCGGGGGGGTCTAGTCTACCCTCTTCCTGACCAAGGATGATTGCCTTCGTGCTTTCATGTTGTTATATGACCTTTGACACACACACACACACACACACACAGTATTCTTTGTTCACATGTATACCTATGTAAGATGTTATATGTTAATGACCCTATGCATATTCATGTAACCACAATAAAAGGAGTGCTGTGGGGAAACCTGGCTGAGAGTCTGACAGAGGTCAAGTGGTGGAACGACGCTTGGCTCCAGCCAGGTCTCCCTCATGCATGAGTAACCAGAGAACTTTGGTGCCTTGAGTCTTGCTTTTGCTGCGTAGCAGATTGTCCTTAACGTTCCAGCGAATAGGTTTATGTTACAAACCTATCATTAATTGGTCCTTCGAGAGCCGGATCCCTGGAGTCGACATTCACCAAGGGGAAAAGAGACACACCGAAAGACTGACGTCAGCCAGGACTTATAGTGGTCCTGCAACAAAGTCCCGAGGCGTGAGAATTCGTCATCGGGCCGGTGGATTAGCCGTCTGTTTTTCTCCTTGATGGATGGCGATTGACGGGATTCGGGACTGATGCTACACGCAATGAGCAACACCAAGTAAGTTGAGAGAGCGACTCTATAACCGCAGAGCTGGGTTAGTGTCCCGAAAAAGAAGTTTTGGTTAAATCGCCCAAGGGTCCCAAGCGTCCGGTGTGTGTCCGGTTTTGAAATCGCCCTGGGTGTGTGTCCCGAGCGTCCCTTCATTGGGTTTTGTCGCGCGAGTGGGTGAGCGTCCCACAGCTGGGTCAGGGTCCCGAGCGGTCCGGTGCAAGTCCGGAGTAGGCCTATTTTGTGTTGTTGTTGTTGTTGTCATTATTGTCATTGTTGTTGTTGTTGTTGTGTGAGTGTGTGCAGAGCAGAACGCGTGGTGTGTGACGTCAGCTGTTGTTGTTGTTATTATGGGTTCTCAAGCAACCAAGAGTGTGCCAGAGGGTGATGAGAAGTTTATGATGAAATTCGCTCCCGGTAGCACAAAGTATTTAGGACATTGGCGCAAGAAATATGATTTTGAAGGTAAATTGGTTGTAGGACAATGTCAAATGTTAGTAGACCAGTTGACAGTGAAAGCAGCTTGTGCGACAGGGAAATTGAAACAGGAGCGAGAGTTACAACTGGCGTCCGCTAAATTGTGGTTAGAGCAGGCGCAGAAAAGACAGGAGGCAGTGAATGCAAAGAGAGCAGCTTTGCAGGCATTAGCTGTGAAACCTGAAGATGAAACGGTGCGGTCTACTTCAGTGGTGCTGACGTTAAAGGACCAACAGCGTAGAGCAGCATTAGAGAGAGAGAGAGAGGTCAGAGAGGAGGAAGAAAAGCAGGAGCAGGAGAAGAGAGAGAGAGAGGAGGAGGACAGAGTACGGCTGGAGTTTGGGGATGCCGCAGCAGAATATTTAAGTCCTTATAACACTAGATCCAAATCTAAAAGCCATGAGGCGAGTGCATCTGCTATGCCTGCCTCCCCTTTCCATGATACCTTTCCCATGGTGGAGGTCGCGAATCCCCATTTTGGTGTTGAGGATGACCGAAGCCGTGTTATTTGTGTTTACAGGCCATGGACTGAATCTGAATGTGCAGAGGCATGTAAAGATTTAGGAAACCCGTTGACTAATGTTGATGAATTTATCGCCCGACACAAGCAACTCTGCTCCTCGTATCGTTTAAACGGTCAGGAAACAGAAGCCACCTTTAAGAAGTGTCTCACATATAACTGGGCTCGGGTGCGAGGCACCTACACAGGGAGGGATGGTAATACCGTCCTACCCTATGGCCATGCAAATTTAAGAGGCCAAGTTGACGGGGTTTATGAGCGTCTTAGAAATACCTTTAAAGCTTCTGTAGATTACAACAAAATTGCCCAATGCATTCAGAAGGAAGGAGAGGATGTTCATGAGTTCAGGGCAAGAATAGAGGAAGTTTTCAAAGAACATAGTGGCCTTGAAGAGAGTGCAGAGAAGGCCAGCCCATATCAGCAGCAGTTAAAACATGCTTTGATGAATGGCTTCCATCCACGCATTGCTGCTCTCATCAGGAAACAAAATGTCAATCAGAACACTGATGGGTCCGTTGAATGCATGAACTGGGCCCGCCACGCACAGGAAGTCATTAAAAATAAAAAAAAGAAGCCACAAAGCGCTGAGGCCGCTGCCTTTTTAGTAGATGAAATTTTGTTTCAGGGACAGGCTGGAAGAGGGCAAAACAGAGGCAGGAGTAGGAGAGGTAGAGGCCCATGGCGACCCCAGGATACCCGTAGAAGAGATGAGAGGTGTTATCAATGCGGGGAGAGGGGCCACTTTGCCAGAGAATGCCCCAAGAACAAACCTGAGGAGTATAGACAGCCGTATTCACAAAATCCATCATATAATAAATGACTAGCACCTGTTGACACTGCTAACACACATACATGTACAAATGATCCCTTACTTTGCCAGAATTTACAACAGCCTGTGTTTCAGACTCTAGATTTGACTGAAGTATTGTTAAATCTGTCAGGGAAAGAAGTAAAACCAGTTCGCACGTTAACTGTGCAAGGCAAAACTGTTCAATTTCTGTGTGATTCAGGTGCAGATAAAACTGTTTTAAAAGATCATGTGTCAGGAGTTGACCCTTCAAATGGCACAATTTATGTGAAGTCTGCAAATGGTCAGTTAAATCAGCATAGAATCTCTAAACCAGTCTGGATTAGAGATCCTACCACAGGAGAGGCAGTTCAGAGTTCAGTTGTAATGTGCCCAACTTGTCCGGTGAACCTCTTGGGAAGAGATATGATGATGAAACTTGGAATTTCAATAATTCCAACATCCATTGGGATGATAGCTGCAGGAAAAGGTGAAACTGCTGAGACAATGGTTCATCAGGGCAGTGGGGATTTGCATTATTACTGGACACTTGACCTGTCGGCCTCCAGACCTGATCAAATAAACTGTAAACTGTTAGCTGCAGCTGAGGAAATGTTGACAACTAGCCATGACATACAGCCACCAGATGATTTGCATGTCACACTGAGATTTAAGACCATGCCTGGGCCTGATGAGGCCTACACAGATAAAGTGCTGAAATTAGGGCCACAGAGAATCACCATAAAAGCGATATATACTGATGGTGAAACCATGGCTGGATGTAGTGTGATCCTTTCTGAAGCTGCACAACAACTCTTTACAGGGCAAACACCACACATTTCACTGACAAAGAGTGTCACAGCCGAGTGGACAGACTTAGCATCTTTGGTGAGACAGGGGGAGAGTGTTAGAATGTGGCAGCAAGCTGGAGGGGGTTGGGAGACAGACATCCAGCACAGCATCTTTCGTAAAAAGCTGGGATGGGTGACACACACTACACCACAAACACATTTAAAGGGGAGTGAGAATGACACAGCAGAATGATATGTTGTAGATGTCAAAGATCACCCGGAGCTTAAACAGGTCCCAGAGAAGCTCTGGTCTACTGGGAAGACTGATGTGGGGTTAATAACAACAGCGAGTCCAGTAGTTATAAAACCCAAAACGTCTTTTAGGCCAAGAGTGAAACAATATCCCTTAAAGCCTGATGCAGTAGAAGGCATTAAACCAGTAATAGAGGATATGATTAAGGCAGGGATACTAGTTGAAGCTCCACAAGCAGCATGTAACACACCCATCTTCCCAGTTAGAAAGGCTGATTCACAGTCGTGGCGCATGATTCAAGATTTAAGAGCTGTAAATCAAGCAGTGGAGAGTATAGCTCCATGCGTCCCCGACCCCCACACCTTATTAAATCAGCTTAAACCAGACATGACACACTTCACCGTGGTAGATTTAAGTAATGCTTTCTTTTCCATACCAGTACATGAGAATTCGCAAGGCTGGTTTGGTTTCACGTATCAAGGCAAAAAATACACATACACCAGACTGCCGCAAGGTTTTTGTGATAGTCCTACAATTTTCACACAGAATATTACAAATTGTCTGTCTGATTTTGTGATTCCATCACATTCACAGATGTTGGTATATGTCGATGACATTTTAATTGCATCCAATTCAGAGAAGAACTGCAAAGACATATCATTGGCATTGCTGACTCACTTAGCTGAGACAGGTAACAAGGCCTCACTTTCAAAGCTACAGTGGGTAAAGACAGAAGTGAAATTTTTAGGACATCTGCTTAGTGCAGCAGGGAAAAGCATACACCCAGAGAGGAAAACAGCTATCTTGGCAGCACCTAGGCCAGTGACAAAGAAACACATGATGCAATTCCTAGGGTTGCTAAATTTCTGTCGATCGTGGATGCCCCATTACTCTGAAATTGCGCAGCCATTATTAGATATGATGTACAGTAAGCCTTTGGCTATGTCAGAAAGTTTAAGTTGGACCCCTGAGGGGGAGCAAGCTTTGTGCACGCTGAAACAGATGCTGACAGGAGCATCGGTTCTAGGGCTTCCAGATTATAACAAGCCTTTTGTTCAAACTGTTGACTGTAAAGGACATTTTATGACATCCATGTTAGCACAAAAATGTGGAGGTGGCATGAAGCCAGTAGCTTATTATTCTAAGAGGCTGGATCCTGTGGCTTGTGCCTTACCTCACTGTGTGCGATCTGTGTGTGCAGCCGCTGAAGCCGTAAAGTGTTCTGGTGAAATTGTTTTGTTTCACCCTTTGACCCTGCTGGTCCCACATGAGGTTGATGTTTTATTGCTGCAGACTAAAATGACATTCTTGTCACCTGCCAGACACTTGTCTTTAATGTCACTGTTGCTCTCCCAGCCACACATAACTATTAAGCGGTGTACTACTTTGAATCCCTCTACATTGTTGCCCACAGAGGAGGAGGGTACACCACATGTGTGTAGTGAGCATGTGGAAACACAGTGTAAACCTAGAAGTGATTTAACGGACATACCACTCACTGAGGGCAAGATTTGGTTTGTTGATGGTTCCAGTTTTAAAACAGCAGAGGGAAAGACTAAAACAGGCTTTGCTGTTGTGGATGATGTGCAGGTCATCCGTGCTGGGCAGTTATCACATTCCATGTCTGCCCAAGCAGCTGAGATAGTGGCTCTGACGGAAGCCTGTAAAGCAGCTGAAGGGCAGGCAGTGACTATATATACAGACAGTCAGTATGCATATGCTACACTTCATTTCTTTGCCGCTCAGTGGTCAAGACGAGGCATGACAACTTCAACAGGGAAACCTGTGGAGCATGCGACATTGTTGCAGGCCCTGTTGAAAGCAGTCTTACTGCCTAGTAAAGTTGCAGTTTGCAAATGTGCAGCACACACACGTGGCACTGACCCCATTGTACTGGGCAACGCCTTTGCAGACAAAATTGCAAAGGAAGCAGCCCTTGGAACACATGGGGTTCATATTCTGGCGGCACAGGAGCAAACTATGCCCATCACACATGATGTGCTGGCAGACATGCAGTCACACTCACCTCCAGCTGAGAAACAGCTGTGGCTCACTAAAGGAGCAAGCCTGAGAGGTGATGTCTACTATCTTTGTGATAAACCTATATTGCCTAAGAACCTATATAGGACTGCTGCAATTTTGAGTCATGGACTCTGCCACGTCTCGACAACTCAAATGGTAGCAGCAGTTGAACGGCAGTTTTTCACACTGGGATTCAATGCTTATTCAAAACATTTTTGTAAAGCATGTTTAATATGTTGTAAACATAATGCTCAGGGGAACCTTAGACCAAAACAAGGAAGGTTTCCCAGACCCAGCTACCCATTTGAAGTAATCCATATGGATTTCATTGAGTTGTCTAACTGTAACACCTACAGGTACTGCCTGGTAATTGTGTGCCCGTTCTCAAAGTGGGTAGAAGTTGTCCCCACTAAGAAAGCAGATGCTATTTCAGTGGCTAAAGTAATATGCAAAAATGTGATCCCAGAGCATGGGATCCCCCAGACTATTTACAGTGACAATGGTCCTCATTTTGTGAATGAAGTAATTGAGAAAATGTCACAACATCTGGGGATAACACTGAAAACGCACTGCTCATACCACCCCCAGAGTGCAGGGCTGGTTGAAAGGACTAATGGCACAGTAAAGCTGAGACTCAGGAAAACAATGGAGGAAACAGGCAGAACATGGGTAGACTGCATTGAGCTAGTGAAAATGTATATGAGAATCACGCCAACTGATAATGGCCTAACGCCTTTTGAAATAATATATGGCAGGCCATTTAGAGTTCCAGTGTTCTGTAATGATAATGATAAAGCAGAAGAAGAAAACACACTAGCAGACTGGATGATTAAAATGCTGAAAAGCAAAGAAGTCATGAGTGCAAATAATCTGCCAGATGATTCTGTTTCTGTACAGGAAGAACGTCTGAAGCCAGGGGACTGGGTGCTGATAAAGGTCATAAAGAGGAAGTGCTGGTCAAAGCCACGGTGGGACGGACCATACCAGGCCCTGCTGACAACACCGACAGCTGTGAAGATTGCAGAACGACCCACCTGGATACACCAAAGCCACTGCAAGAAGGTGACACACATCCAGGCCAGCTCGGAGTAAGTGGCAGGAAGACCGGGTACAAAGGGGGGGGAAAGCCTCCAGGGCCCCTCGTCTCAATCCGGTGAAGAAACCAACTGAGCCACAGGTACTCATCAGAATGGCTGGTAAAGTGTTGTCTACCCTGCTGGGTGTAATGGCTTTGATGTCATCATGGTCAGCTGTGGAGACCCTGTATGTTCAAGGAAACCACACCCAATACCCTCATGGCTATTCTACAAACTTTTGGTGGCAGTTTATGAATACAACCGCCCACTTGAACAATAGGACGGACTGCTATGTGTGTGCCCATATGCCGTTATCCGCATATACATCTGGACTGTGGCCGTATAGCATATCAAAGGACAGGAGTTGGTGTCTGTTGGGCTTAGCAACTCATCCTGGCAACAGAGTCCTCTGGTCCCAGGCCAATTACAGTACACCTCTGAACATCACCTGGAGTAAGTCACCACTTCTAAACATGAATTGTTCTGAGCAAACTGACTTATTGGCCTGGCCTCAAGTGTCAGACCCACTGCCGGACATAATATTGCTGAACAAGCTGAATACAGCCCAATTGCCGTTGTGTGTGATGAACAATGGATCATTGTCAGTGGGGGAGTTGCCGCTTCACTTATGTGGATACATATACACCTACTGCCCTCCAGAGGATGAGAGCAGGTGTATGAAATGCTTGACCGATGCAAAGTGTGCTGAGAACTTGACATTAAGGAGGACTGAATGCAAGTCCAACCGGGCTTACAGGATACCAGTAAAGGCGAAGAGTCAGAAGTGGACAGGATGTGCAAGGACGGTGCCGAGCAGTAAAGGAACAAGAGTTTTGGCTGATTGGTATTTCCTGTGTGGACATAAAGCCTATCTATCACTCCCTGAGGGATGGGGAGGATTGTGTGCCGTGGTGAAATTGTCCGATCATGTCTTCTTCATGGACAGAGTTGAACATCACCCTAGCAACCGACAGAAGCGTGAGGTGAATTTAGCCTCACCTGACTCGTTTGGAGTGACAGTAGACACTGGAGTGCCGCGAGAATTCCGCATTTGGAGTGGAGGAGCTAAGTTCTTCCAAAGTTTGATCCCAAACATCGGAGTTGCAGAGGTGCGGGATCATGTGGAGATCAACCGATATGCCTTACTGCGACACATTAATCTCACTAAGACTCTGGGAACAGCCTTAGCGGAGGAGCAACAGGCCATCAGAACGATGGTACTGCAAAACAGGCTGACCCTAGACTTGATAACAGCATCACAAGGAGGAGTGTGTAGGCTGATTGGAGAGACGTGTTGTACGTTTATTCCGGATGGATATACGACTGGAGGAGACATCTATGAGGCACTGCAGAACTTAACTGCTCTGCAGAAATATGTGGCAGACCACACATCAGGAGGAGACGCGTCACAAGGCTGGATAGCCTGGTTGACATCTGGACCATGGTGGAATATGTTCCTACGGTTTTTGACTCCCATTCTTACATTATTGGCATTGCTTTGCTTGTTTACAGGTTGCATTTTGCCATGTGTAAGATCGATGGTGAATAAAATGATTGCTAACACCTTTACCAATTACATACTGTTGCAGCAGAGTGACATGGATGCTAAGGCTAATATGTGTGTATGAAATGAAGCCTGCACTGAAAATGTTGACAAGTGGTGTAGAGCTGAAGATATATATATGCCGTATAGCCTTAAAAAATGACAATACAGGGTGGTGATGTTGGGTTTAGATTTTATTATTGTCATTTGTATTAGGAAACATTTAATCATATATGCTTAGAGGTGTATAATCAATTGTGTAGTGATAAGTTGTGTGATCTTTAACAGGCTACAGAGGCTTGGTGTGTATTCCACACTGGAATGCACACCTGCATCTTGGGGGCATGGGAAGAGGTCGCATCTTGTTTTATGGTAGGATTAACGTAGCTACATTTGTTTTAGTCTAAGTGCTTTTCTGTTTAGATGAACTGCTGGACTTCCTTACCGGGGGGGTCTAGTCTACCCTCTTCCTGACCAAGGATGATTGCCTTCGTGCTTTCATGTTGTTATATGACCTTTGACACACACACACACACACACACACACACACACACACACACACACACACACACACACACACACAGTATTCTTTGTTCACATGTATACCTATGTAAGATGTTATATGTTAATGACCCTATGCATATTCATGTAACCACAATAAAAGGAGTGCTGTGGGGAAACCTGGCTGAGAGTCTGACAGAGGTCAAGTGGTGGAACGACGCTTGGCTCCAGCCAGGTCTCCCTCATGCATGAGTAACCAGAGAACTTTGGTGCCTTGAGTCTTGCTTTTGCTGCGTAGCAGATTGTCCTTAACGTTCCAGCGAATAGGTTTATGTTACAAACCTATCAGTGGGTTCCCAATTAACCCGATCACCTGATACAAGGAGCGAGTGCAGTGGAAAGAGAGCGAGGGTGGTAGAGCGAGCGAGAGAGAGAGAGAATGAGAGAAGAAAAACAACGGAAGGCGAGTAGCCCATCTGGCTACATCTCGAGACACCCTCACAGGAGATTACATGGCCCAAGTAGTTAACCTTCTGCTGGAAAAAGGCACACTTTTCTAACTTAGCCTTGAGCCCCTGTTGCTGCAGCCTTGCCATCACCATCTCTAGCCGTTGCAGGTGCTGAGAGACAGACGAGGAGAACACAATGATGTCGTCTAGGTACAGCAGTAATGACTGGCACTGCTGATCCCCGAACATCCTCTGCATTAGGCGCTGAAAGGTACCAGGAGCATTTCACAGCCCGAATGGCATACGATTCCACTCGAACAGGCCAAACGGCGTGCAAAAAGCGGTCTTGGGCTTATCCGGCTCAGAAACTGGCACCTGGTTGTACCCGCTGGCCAGGTCGATGGTAGAAAACCAGCGTGCGCCAGCTAGGGCATCCAGACTTTCCTCGATGCGAGGTAAGGGGAAGGCGTCCTTCCTTGTTTTGCTATTCAGCAAACGATAGTCAACGCACAGCCGGAGGCTTCCATCCTTCTTGCGGACCAACACGATGGGAGAGGCATAAGGGCTGCTACTTTCCCTAATTACCTGGGCCTCCAGTAGCTGGTTGATATGAGCCCTGACAGCCTCATAATCAGAAGGAGGAATTCGCCTGTACCTCTGCCGGACAGGTGCGTCATCGAGTAGCGGTATGTCGTGCTAAATGAGGTTTGTGCAGCCCAAGTCTCCCTCATAAGTGGAGAAAACAGAGCGGTACTTCCGCAAAAGTAACCGTACCTCGTGTTGCTCTGACTCAGCGAGAGCAGACAGGTCAATCGTATCCACCATCTCTTGAGCAGGGCTGCTGGTTGTATGGGAGGAAACGGTAACGGGAAAAGAGTGTTCCTCGCTAACACCGGCAGGGAGGCTAACAACAGTAGCTTTGCTTATCACTCCCAAACGGGTCCGCGGGTGGAGAACAGCTTCCGCTGTCCCTACATTGGTGACTGGGATGTAGGCAACGCCCTTATCCACCTGAACCAAACATGGAGAGGCCAGCAACCCAACTGGCAACCCGGACTCAGAAGGTTCAAAAAGCACAGCCTGACCTGACAACTGCTGAGAACAAGTAGTGGCCACCAGCTGCATAACACCACCAGGTATCCGCACGGCCCGCGGGCCCTGTACCTTAACGGTACCAACAGGGTCCTCTGGGGCTTGGGCTGCAGACTGGTGACACTGATGTAAGGCCTCCAAAACTGGTCTCGGTGCCTGTGACACAGAAGGAGAATTAAACAAGGAGCCACCGAAAGCCCCAAACAGTTCTTGATAACAGCGGCGGATTACGTTCATTCCTAAGATGCCAGGGACAGAGGGCGTAGCCCCAGGAGGGTCCTTCACTATAAGGATTCCACAAGAGGGCATTTCCTTGCCACACAGGAGTACACTGAGCTCCAAATAGCCAATGTAAGGGATGGCAAGCCCATTGGCAGCCCGAAGCTGTAGCCAATGACATGACTGAAGGCGTTCTTGTCCCCAAGGGGCAAAATGTGCCAAAAAGAAACTTTCTGTGATGGTGGAAACCATGGACCCAGTATCCACCAAACAAGGGACAGTTACCCCACTAATAAGCACATCCATCTTTGGACACGATGAAATTAGCCTGCCAATCCTATCTTTCTGTGAGCCAGTGAACTCCCCACCTGAACTGTGACTCTGCAGCACAGATGGCGTTAGTTTTCCGACTGGGTAGCGGGAAGATGATTGCCAACTGCGGCGTAAGGAGGGCCTGAATCAGAACCTGCTCTAGGGCGGCGTGAAGCCCGCTCCCCAGTGCACTCCCTAGCAAAGTGTCCTGGCTGCTGACACCGGCGACAAATCACCGAGCCAGCCCGTGAAGGCCGAACACTTCTTCGGGGGTTCTGTAAAGAAGCCACTGTCTCAGTGAGCCGATTTAACTGCTCTTGTTGGCGCTTTAGGAGTTCCTTTAGCTCACGCCACTCGGACTCGGGTGTACCAACAGGAGCGAACCTAGGGCTAGTGTGCACTCCACACTGAAAACCATATGCCGATGGTTGAGAATAGCCACGGTCGCGAACACCGCCTGAAAACCCTTCTCTTTCCCATCTAATTGCTTCCCCGCGCACCTCTAACAAGGTGGCAGTGGGCACACGGCGAACGTATTGTTTAAGCTCTCTGCGGAGACCACTATCAACAACATGTTCTACAAATTGGTCTCGGAGCAGCACCTCTGCGTTACGCATACCATCAGGTGCACTTTGTTTTACTTGCTCCATCAGAGCCATTAGCGCTAAGGAAAACTCCTGCAAAGTCTCTTCCTCCCGTTGTCTCCTCGAAAAGAAAGCCTGCTGCAGAGTGACATAGGACTGCGCATTGCCATACAGTTCCTTTAAAATGGTCAACACCCGAGCAGGATCCCCTCGCTCTAAATTAGGGCGAAATTTGATCTCCTCCCTTGCTTCTCCCTCTAAATGGTCAAAAATAAAGAAAGCTTGATCAGCAACAGACAGGTGCCGGGCACGCATGCATGCTTGAACCTCTTCGACCCATTCAGCTATATTGATGCCTGTTCTACCATTGAACATGGGACATTTACGGTCCCTAGGCACCACCACCAGACGCTCTGTAACGGCGGCCTGGCTACCAACATTTGGTACGCAACCAGCTGGTACGAAAGAGGACGACGCGGCCCCGCCACCAGACTCGAGCACAGCGCCCCCATCCCGGCGCAATTGCTCATTATCTGCCCTTAACTGCGCTACCAAGTCTCTAAGTTGCTGCAATTCTTCCTCCATAATAAATTTTGACCCAAAAAAAAGAGAAAATTAAATCAGCAAGGTGCTAAAATCCTATTACTCTTCCTTCTACCTGGATACTGCTGTCTTGTCTATAATCACACTCTAAAACAAATAGAGCCTTCAAACAGGTGAACTAGACTCGTTGCAAAAAAATAAAACAATTTACAAAACCAAACATCTACCTCAAACGTGCACCCTGTTCGTGACGCCAAGTATGTGACCAAGTGGTCGGCGGGGTTATGCACAAAATAAATAAACTTGACAACGCCACCTAGGGGAATTACACCCCCAGGAAATATATTTAAGAAAAATAAATAAAAGGAATAAAAGAAGACCGCACAGATTCAAGGATGCACACTGAGGCAGGTTGGCTTCCAATATTAAAACAGTTTTATTTATAGAAATAAATAAAATATTATAAATAATATTTTATAAATAAAATATTAAAAGTCAAGATGTAGCGTCATTATTGACAGTGTCCTACAGTAAAAATAAACAATCGTGGAACTTGGACTTACCAGCAGCCGTGGAACCAAAAGAAAATCACACCAAAAGAATCACTGCAGACCACCCAGTGCTGTACAAAAGAAAGTGTGAAAACGACCCACCACCTGAGGTCCCAGGGCCACTGGCTCGTCCTCCTTCACTGAAATAAAACACAGAAAAGTATGTTAAAAGAATAAAAGGACACTGAGCGTCAGGCTCGCTACAAATCATAAAAAGACTAAAACACACTTTAATAACTTTAATAAAAGAAATCACACACACACACACACACACACACGGGAAAGGCTTATTCCCCACGGGTCAAACTACCACTCGTGCTGGTAATAATTATTCTCAGGCGTAGGCCGGTCTGGCTCCCCACCGGCTGAGACCGGCCACCCAGGCGATTTAGAGTCCCAGCACGACACTCGGGCAGAGAATCACTTCAGCCCGATCACAGAAGTGTGGGTACGAGCAACAGTCCAGGGTAAAATAGAACACCAGGCGAACCCAAAAAAAGGTAAGCCTACTTAATAAAAACAAGATAAGACAAAACAAGACAAGACAGCAGACTCCACCAAGGAGGAGTTCACAACAGCAACTGAGAAGGCAGTCCACTCTTCCAATTTAGGTTGGACAATTTACCATGGAGAGGTGAGTACAGCAGTGAACCCTGAAACAGATAAGTGTAACCTTAAACTCTTATAGCTATGAATGCTAATAAAAGTAGTTCTAACAGCTTACCCCAGGACCGGAGGCACTATACTCTCATTGGTGGAGATACCACGAACACCTCTCTCCGCAATGGCAGAATTAAACAGACTGCTGCGCTACAACAGGCCGGAAAAGGATATTAACACCAATTCCAGTATTCGGAGGGAATCCAAGGTTAAGCGAGAGCATACCTGTAGCTGTCGTATAATCGGCTCTTGCTGATCAGTCCGTCGCAGTACGCCAGCATTTACTGCTGTATCGTACCAGAAGCTCGGGAGGAATTAATCCAACAAGACATCGGCTTAGCTTTATACAGGCTAGCGCCACCCTGCAATCAATGTGCAGGTGGGTTCCCAATTAACCCGATCACCTGATACAAGGAGCGAGTGCAGTGGAAAGAGAGCGAGGGTGGTAGAGCGAGCGAGAGAGAGAGAGAATGAGAGAAGAAAAACAACGGAAGGCGAGTAGCCCATCTGGCTACAATAAGAATTTGAGGCTCAGCTGATACAGTATCATAGGAGAATCCAACCATTGTATGTCAAGAGACTATAGGCAGTGAGAGCTCCATCTGGAGGAGGAACGACGTGGTTCAGAGCGTTGCCTCCTGCAGCTGGTGACATGTTCAGATTTCAGCTCTGTCGGTTAGAAAGTCTGTTTTTGTTTTTCATCTGTGTGTTGCTCTTTCATCCTTTTCTTCTTCCTGTTTCTTGCATCAAGCTGGCTGACTTCACCACTGATGAGGTAACCATGAGCAGTAAGCCTCGTGTCGCTCACAGTTACATTTAACATAGTGCGATAAACACACTCAGTCATTATAAGGTACATCCTCTAAAGGTTCACATAACAGACAAACAGGATAATAAAAATAATCTGGTTCTTTGCAGCGTCTTTACCGTTTCTTCCTGCAGTAAATATAAACAACGACAGTATTCAGGAAGAAAACCAAACATTGCAGATATTTTATCATAACTCTGGTTTTACGTGGCCGATCAACACAATTCAAAAACTGGTATAAAGTCCACACTTTGTCCGTCAGTTGTTCCGTCTGTCCTGCTCACATCTCCAATGGTTGTACACGTTGTCATTAACGTGGCTTCACTCCACATCAGCCGCTTTGCTAAAACACCGGTGTCGCACATAAGGACGCTGTCATAGCCTGTCAGCCACGTTGATCAGCTGCGTATATACGAATGTGAATCGCGTGATTGGCTGGACTACGGGATAAGGTGGCCTCGTTCTGATCCCATACGGGAGCAGCCAGTCACTGACTAACACTGCAAAACAGAATCGTTAAAGTTTTCATTTTAATTTCAATTCAGGTGATTTTTCTTTTTTTTTTTTTTTTTGTGCGCAACGCAGATTTTCTGTGCAGAGACCGTGCCAGCAGTGCGCAATTGTGCCAGCAGTGCGCAATTGTGCACGCGCGCAGCTTAGAGGGAACATTGCTTGCGAGTGTCGGGTCTTTTGTGTTTGTAGAAAATGTTTCATATCTTTGAGTTGAGCTCATGGAAAACAGGAGCAAAAACAAAAGTGTTGCGTTTATATTTTTGTTCAGTGTAAATGATAAAACATCAGGTTTGACCCAGAATACAGTTTGATCCACATGATGGCGCTGTGAAAAGTGCGCGCTGTACTGGTGGCACCAGTGTCCCCAGCCCACAGACCAGTGCTGCCACTAATCGAGTTTCATTAGCAGCATCTAAATGCTGTTTAAAGGTGGACTTCATCTGTCACACAGGAGCAGTTTGGCTTCGCTTTGCTTAAATAATGACCTGGTGTATTTCTGTATACACACCTGCTAAGGATCAGGTGACTCTTATAATAAAAGGTTAATACGTAAAACCTTAAAAATAAAAAGGGCTGTTTTTAGCAGTATTTAGGCTGCAGTCTGTGTATTATGTCCATGATATTCTACAGTGGGGCAAAAAAGTATTTAGTCAGCCACCGATTGTGCAAGTTCCCCCACTTAAAATGATGACAGAGGTCAGTAATTTGCACCAGAGGTACACTTCAACTGTGAGAGACAGAATGTGAAAAAGAAAATCCATGAATCCACATGGTAGGATTTGTAAAGAATTTATTGGTAAATCAGGGTGGCAAATAAGTATTTGGTCACCTCAAACATGGAAAATCTCTGGCTATCACAGACCTGTAACGTCTTCTGTAAGACGCTTTTCTGTCCCCCACTCGTTACCTGTATGAATGGCACCTGTTTGAACTCATCATCTGTATAAAAGACACCTGTCCACAGCCTCAAACAGTCAGACTCCAAACTCCGCCATGGCCAAGACCAAAGAGCTTTCGAAGGACACCAGGAAAAGTATTGTAGACCTGCACCAGACTGGGAAGAGTGAATCTACAATAGGCAAGCAGCTTGGTGTGAAAAAATCAACTGTGGGAGCAATCATCAGAAAATGGAAGACATACAAGACCACTGATAATCTCCCTCGATCTGGGGCTCCACGCAAGATCTCATCCCGTGGGGTCAAAATGATCATGAGAACGGTGAGCAAAGATCCCAGAACCACACGGGGGGACCTGGTGAATGACCTGCAGAGAGCTGGGACCAAAGTAACAAAGGTCACCATCAGTAACACACTACAACGGCAGGGAATCAAATCCCGCAGTGCCAGACGTGTACCGCTGCTGAAGCCAGTGCATGTCCAGGCCCGTCTGAAGTTTGCCAGAGAGCACATGGATGATACAGCAGAGGATTGGGAGAATGTCATGTGGTCAGATGAAACCAAAGTAGAACTTTTTGGTATAAACTCAACTCGTCGTGTTTGGAGGAAGAAGAATACTGAGTTGCATCCCAAGAACACCATACCTACTGTGAAGCATGGGGGTGGGAACATCATGCTATGGGGCTGTTTTTCTGCCAAGGGGACAGGACCACTGATCCGTGTTAAGGACAGAATGAATGGGGCCATGTATCGTGAGATTTTGAGCCAAAACCTCCTTCCATCAGTGAGAACTTTGAAGATGAAACGAGGCTGGGTCTTCCAACATGACAATGATCCAAAACACACCGCCCGGGCAACAAAGGAGTGGCTCCGTAAGAAGCATTTGAAAGTCCTGGAGTGGCCTAGCCAGTCTCCAGACCTCAACCCCATAGAAAATCTGTGGCGGGAGTTGAAAGTCCGTGTTGCTCGGCGACAGCCCCAAAACATCACTGCTCTCGAGAAGATCTGCATGGAGGAATGGGCCAAAATACCAGCTACTGTGTGTGCAAACCTGGTAAAGACCTATAGTAAACGTTTGACCTCTGTTATTGCCAACAAAGGTTATGTTACAAAGTATTGAGTTGTATTTTTGTTATTGACCAAATACTTATTTTCCACCCTAATTTACGAATAAATTCTTTACAAATCCTACCATGTGGATTCATGGATTTTTTTTTCACATTCTGTCTCTCACAGTTGAAGTGTACCTCTGGTGCAAATTACTGACCTCTGTCATCATTTTAGGTGGGGGAACTTGCACAATCGGTGGCTGACTAAATACTTTTTTGCCCCACTGTACATTACAGTAAAAACAGTAATTATATAAAGAACAGATGGATCAGGATCCTGTCTGTGTCTTTACTATGATCTCAGCTGATAATGAGGCTTGAAAGAGACATGTTTGAACTTTTGCATTGATCAGACAAATAAGCCTGCATGTTTGCATGAGCTTTAACTGTAAAACATGAAGCCTTTATTATTAAAAAAACAAAACCCTTTTAGTGTCATACAGGTAAGAAAGCAGCGAAGCGTTTTTCTCTCTAACAGATGTTTCATCTGTTTTCTCTGCCGTTGCTCTGATGGGACCTGCAGGGTGTTTTTGGTGACGTGGAGGTTTGCACAGTTGCTGCCTGTGGTGTGTGTAGAAATGTTCATGTTCTAGTCCCACTGTGAAGCACATAGACGTGTCCTGACTTCCTGTCTGTCCCACACTCTGTCTCTGTTTGTTGCTGCCAACAGTACAAGTCATCTTTGCAGATTTTACTGAATTAACAAAAACATATTTACTGAAAGACTTATTCAGTAAACATGTTTGTTACACTGAGACTGAAACAGAGATCCCTGTTTACGCTCATAGAAAACGAGCCTCTGTTTTACTTTATTGAAATCATTTCTAATCACAGACAGGATCAGCAGCGTGCAGCTGCAGTGAGGTGTTAGTAGAGGAGCTGTGTTTGTGAGCTGTAGTCTGGATCAGGTCTCTGTGGGAGACTCGGTTACAGTACTTCTGAATATCCACGTGTCCACCTCACACAGCACATTTCTTCAGAATCGGTTGCTGTTTGCTAACATTTGACCTTTGCCCTTTTAGGCTGCCCTTCTGGCGCCCGTCGATGAGGACTTGGGATCTGACAAGAAGCAAACTGGGGGAAGTAGCAGAGTACCAGACTTCCCTCCTCCAGCAGGCCGGGAGATCTTGTTGCGCACCTGTGTGCCGCGACCAGCAGCGTACTCCAAGGCGCTGCCTCAGCGGCTCTTCTGTGTCCTGATGAGGGAGGAGTTTAGGTTGACCGGAGGCTTTTCCACAGACACGTCCTCCTTTTAAGTCCTGTGAACAATTCACACCTGGGATGAAGATAAGTGAAGGACACAGGATGGAGACTTTCACATGTATGAATGTGGCCATGGAGTAAGATCATAGAAATACATTTCTTCATTTGTTTGCTTTATTTGTAAGAACGGTGCAATATTTCAGCATCTACGGCTCGCCCAAGCTTAAAAGCAGGAAGCAGTATATTACTGGCATTGATTAAGAAGCATTTATGGCTTTGTCTGGAAATATGTGAAACTAAATCCTTCTGTGTATTCATAAATCTGCAGCTTCCTGCAGCTGTGATAAAACAGTTTCACACTAAAACCTTCATTTTACCTTCAAAGCTTCTCTTGATGCCTTTTTAAGGAAATGAAATTTGTCGTTAGGATGGAGTTCCCCATCCTGCACTCACCACACGCTAACACAACCTTCTCAACTCTAATATTTAGTAGATTATATTTCAGTTGCAGGGATTGGTCCTGATGGTAAACATGAGAGTCGGTGAGGACTTCATGGGTCGTTTCAGCTGAGCTCCATCCTCCAGCATGTCCTGCTGCTGGATTAACACACAGCTGTTTGTTTGCATCCAACCAGAACCAGACCGTGCAGTTCTTATTCCTGTTCATAAGCTGATTGTTCAAACATGAAGCTCTTTGACGTTGTATAAAAACTGAAACGACACTTTACAGCTGACTGTGATGTTTTAAATGGAGCTGGTTCCTCGAGGCGCGTCCGACAGCATGAGGGGAAACTTGGTTTTGTCATATTTTCTTTGTTTTGTTAAGGGTGTATCCATCCCATGATACAGACACATACAGTTTAAACGATGTTTAATGTTAATCAAAACTTCTAAGATCCAGGTTGAATAAAACAGCATTAGGTGTGTGATTTCACTCTGCTCCACACACCTGCGTGCTCCAATCAGAGACACCAGAGGAACAGGTGATGAATGTGATGGGGAATGATAGGTTTGTAGCATAAACCTATTCGCTGGAACGTTAAGGACAATCTGCTACGCAGCAAAAAGCAAGACTCAAGGCACCAAAGTTCTCTGGTTCACTCATGCATGAGGGAGATCTGGCTGGAGCCAAGTGTCGTCCCACCACTTGACCTCCGTCAGACTCTCAGCCAGACTCCCCAGAGCACTCCTTTTATTGTGGTGACATGAATATGCATTGGGTCATTAACATATAACATCTTACATAGGTATACATGTGAACAAAGAATACTGTGTGTGTGAGGTCAAGATGTGACCCTGTGAAGACTCCCCAAAGCTGGTGCCAGGAGTCTAACAGGTCCATCTAAACAAAAGGCTCTTACACTCAAACAGATATACATGTGTTTGCTATACCATATATCAAGAAAAGATAAAACCTCTCCTAGGGGGTGTGATCTATGCCAGAACACACTCTGTAGAGGAGTGAACGCACTCCCCTCTTCATGCTACACAGAGTTGTTACAGACCTCCTAGGATGAGACATTCTTTCAATCTACAATTGATTATACACTTCTAAGCATATATGAGTAAATGTTTCTAAGCATAAATGACAATCAACAATACAAAACCTAACATTCCCCCCTTTATTGACCTTTATGCTAGAAAAGTTTCCAGTTATGAATACCTCATGTCTGACAGTTTCAATGCCAACATTGTTATACTCAGCATACGTCAAATCACCCTAAATCACTGTAAAAGTACAGAGTTTAACAAAGGTATTAGCGGATATCCCATTCCCCATTGATCTCATCTCATGGCAAACTGCATCCTACAAACAAACAAAGAAATTGTTAATTTAATAGTGAAAATAAGAAGATAACATTTTCAAAAACATCCCATCTTGGTGATGCTTCCTCCGGGTGTGCAATCACATGTCTCTCTGCAGAGTGGTTTGAGTTCTGCAGGGTGTCATAAATGTCTCTTCCAGTTGTTTCCATCACTGTCCATAGGACCAGAGTCCAAATGTATGTAGAATAGACATTCAAACATACCAGTTAGTTTTGTTGTTTGTCAACATGGGTCTCAGCTATTTCCAAAGCTGCAGACCTCATAGGAAACTGCTGTTATCACCACCATAGCTTCTGGTTCCTGTGCTTTTCACAGAATCATGATGTCATCCTTAGACTCCTTCCAACGCTGCTGAAGGTTTAAGGCAGAGCACGTCGTACACCTTAGTTGTCTTCCTCAGCGTCAACATTGAATCTTTCATTGTATTTAAAATCTTGCTGTGGGAAGTCTCCTCTTGATCTCCTGGAAGCTCAGTAGCACAGCTCTCTGTGTGATGTCTGCTGTGCTGAAGATGATCTCTGATCCTCCTGAAGTCTCTCTCCTGGCCTCAGCTCCCATCTTGTGGACGATCCTCTCAGGCACTCCTTTTCGTCATGGATAGTCCTGATTTTGGGCCTGCTGGATCTGTCTCAAAACATTCAGGGCGTCAGTCATGTTTGATGAATGTGCGTCTTCTTTATGTAAATGCAGCATGTGTTGTTGAAGAGGACACAAAGTCCCCTTTCTCTGCTAATATCATAGAGTAGTTCTTCCCTGAGAGTTGGTCCAGGAACATATATAGTGTGGGGTATGTTGCCGTGCTGGGTAGATGGGAACAGACATAATAGTCTGTATTTGCCGATTCTGCTTTTGTTCTGTCGTGGATATAACGGTACCAGGCATTATTCATCCATGGAGGGATGTGGTCTTGCATCATGTCTCTTAGGTGAGAGTTGTCATGTGTCCATCCTCTCTGCCTTCCTCCTGGTTCAGCTGATTCCGGCACCAGCTGGGGTCCTGTAAAGGTGAGCGTCGTAGTCAAGGTAACCAAGAGGGTCCACCTTCCCATGGTTGCACACAGGTGCGTCACGCCTCGCACTTGGTTGCCCTAGAGTTGATCAGAGGCTGGAGGTTGAAGTGCGAGCTTACCCTACGGGGGCTCAATCAGCACTCCCCCCTCACCACTGAAACAACCAAGTGTGAGATTTCTCTATTGTGCTGTCTTGGGGGTGCCGGGGTTTCCTGGGACCTCGACCTCTTTGCAGTGGCTCTGATAAATCCAGGAGGGTCTCTCGCTATTTTGCAGGCAGTTGAAATGGTCCTTGCTGTGGCTCCAAGGTCTGATCTCATGATGGGCCCCAACCAGCTTGACCTTTGACCTCAACCACTGCCTGGGCTGTCCGCTATGCCTGGAATGTTTCTCGCGTCTCACTGCTGCACCTGTATTTCAGAAAAACTTCTATTTGGAGAGCACGTCAACAATCATCAAACCACATTCTTTAGTTCAGTGAACTTCACTTATAGGCCATCAAAGCCTCATCTGAACATGTAAATAAACGGTTAATCACACAACTCACTGCAACAATAATAGTAAACATTGTTTAGTGTTAATTCTGGACCCCACCACTTGACGCATGGACACTCTCATGCGTCAACTCATCAAACTCAGATTCCTGTCTGAAAGAAAAAGGGTAGCCAGATCATGTCCCAGGCAACAGCAGGGCATCTCCTCCCCTGGAGCAGCACCACCCTGGACCTATAATCCTGCAATAAAAATGTTAGTGTGTTTTGCATATTAAAAGTCACAAGGGGAAATCAAATAAGGAACAATACACAAAAAGACATGAATACTAAGACTGCTGGGCCAACATGGCCCAGGATCATGACATCACCCCCCCCCCCCCCCAAGGGCCGGCTCCCGACAGCCCAAACCCGAGAACCAAAACACAAGACAAACAGAACAACCCACCCAGGGCGGGAGGCGGGGGACCCGGACGGAGGGAACAAAACCAAACAAAGACGAGGAGCATGAACCAAAACTGAGCCCACAAAGACACAAAAACAGTTCAAAACAGGGAGGCAAATGTCCAAAGAGGTCAGAAGGTCAACCTGGGGGGCGACAGCACAAAAGTTCACAATTCAGCTGTTCCGGGGCCGGAAAAAGTGGCAGTGGCCGGCAGAACAGATCCGGAGGCCGGCCGCGTGGAAGACGGCGGCGGCTACAGAGCGGGTCCGGAGGCCGGCCGCGTGGAAGACGGCGGCAGCTACAGAGCGGGTCCGGAGGCCGGCCGCGTGGAAGACGGCGGCAGCTACAGAGCGGGTCCGGAGGCCGGCCGCGTGGAAGACGGCGGCAGCTACAGAGCGGGTCCGGAGGCCGGCCGCGTGGAAGACGGCAGCGGCTACAGAGCGGGTCCGGAGGCCGGCCGCGTGGAAGGCAACGGCGGCAATGACGTAGAGACAGGTCAGGGGGCCGACCGTGCGGAAGGCAACGGCGGCGACTCAGGCGAAGGCGGTCTTGGGGCCGACCACGACGGCGATGACGTCTGGCTAGAGGCCCAGAAACTGGCCGACGATGCCGAGGTACCGGATGTACTTTGGACGGGGGTGTAACAACCAGGCGTGGAGGATGAAGGCTCGGAGGCCGGACCAGGCGTGGCAGAAGCAGAGGCTGCGGCTGGACCAGACGACGCAGAAGTAGATGGTGGCTGGACGGGCTCCCCGGGCCCTCCAGCTGACGTGGCTCGAGGCTGAACGGGCCCCTCGGACCCTCCAGCGGAGACAGGAGGCTGAATGGGCCCCTCGGACCCTCCAGCGGAGACAGGAGGCTGAACGGGCCCCTCGGACCCTCCAGCCGACGTGGCGTGAGGCTGAACGGGCCACTCGGACCCTCCAGCGGAGACAGGAGGCTGAACGGGCCCCTCGGACCCTCCAGCCGACGTGGCGTGAGGCTGAACGGGCCACTCGGACCCTCCAGCGGAGACAGGAGGCTGAACGGGCCCCTCGGACCCTCCAGCTGACGTGGCGTGAGGCTGAACGGGCCCCTCGGACCCTCCAGCGGAGACAGGTGGCTGAACGGGCCTCTCGGACCCTCCAGCTGACGTGGCGTGAGGCTGGACGGGACCCTCGGACCCTCCAGCTGATGTGGCGTGAAGTGGTGTGCCTGCTGCAGGGTGCTGGAGTGGCACACCCAGGCATTCAGCTACAGATGCAGGATGAGCAGTTATGGAGACCCCTGGCAAAACAGAGAGCTGAGCAGGGGGCTGAGCCGTTACCCTGGCAGAAGAAAGATGCCGCTGACTCTCTGGGGAATTTAATGTAACATCACACGGTTCATTTCCCACCAGATCACCCCTGAAAACATTATTCATTTGGTCACCGTCTGGTTCAGAACCCAGAACAGACATGTCCATGGCAGTCTGGGAGAAAGTGGTGTCGCAGCCAAGTACTAGGTGTGTGTTCCTTTCAGAGGTCTGCCTGTCATTGTCCAAATTCATATTCTCGTTTTCCTTCACAAACATAAAGTCAGAGTCTTTATTCTCAGTATTTGGTTCTTTTAACTCAGAAGCAGAAAAACACAAACTCAGATTGGCTGCCTCACCCTCACCAGAATTACATTGATTAATCTTGAACACACAGGCAGCATCTACCCCATAATATTGCCCAGAGTCAGTAACAGTCTCTGCACCATCTCTAGCGGAAATCTCGCCATTCCTAGCAAGCAAGTTAACTGTTATGGACAAACCCTGTTCGAAAAGTGGACCCCCAAGGCTCTCAGCACAGTTTATTTCCTCTGTCACAGGAAGACAACGTGACGTTTCTTCAGTGTCCACCTGTGACAGGGTTTCAGTCACCAAAGGGGCTAGTTCGACCACATGAGCTGCATTTATAACTGAACCGTTCCTAGAAACATGATTAATCAGTTCACGGCTAGGTTCCTGGACATCCATTAAGTCGGCACAACTGGTCAAACAAGACACATACACGCTCATTTTGCAGTCATGTGGTGGACTTGTAACCTCATCGGTGTCTGTGCTTACACACACAGTAGTTACACTTCCTTCTGATGGGACGGCTGGCACTAGGTTAACGGCAAGAGTCTGAATAAACTCTTCTGTGATTGGTTTGACAGAGCCATTAGCTTTAGCAGTGACCACATTAGTCACAAACAAATCAAAAGTGATGCTGTCAGAGGGGATTGAAGCCTCATTATGCTCTGACTGACAGGAATCATGCGGCTCGGCCTGGTATTTCGCAGTCTCAGGCCTGCATTCCCCAGCTAGCCCCCCCACCAGAAGCTGACTTAGACAGAGACTCTGAGTCATCTATGAATGGAGGTGCCGCTAACACAGTGTCTAATAGAGCTGTGGCTGCCAGTGGTGGTGCAGACTGTGAGCTTACTATATCAGTAGTACTCCCAACCAACACCCCATCCTGAAATGATTTAGAAGAATCAAAAGAACATGGTTCCAAATTTACGCAAACTGACGGTAAAACATGACCATTAGAGACAGTATCGGAGGCCCAGATCTCAGCTTCAGCATTCCCTGCACCCTGAGGGGTGCTGGAGCTACATGGTTCAGACATGTGTGCCCCATCTTCTTCCGGGGGGCACAATTCACTCTTAGAGTTCAGAGCATAGACCACATTGCCATTACTGTTCTCTTGACCTGGAACACAAAACTCAGGTGAATTGTGCTTGTTGAGTACAGGAGTGAGAGCATCACTCAGAGGTCGCTTTGAATTGTTCTCCTCTGGTTTACACAATTCATAACAAGTAGATGAGTCACAAGATGGATGAGCTAAGGAACAGTCAAGTTGATCACCGGGTACAGACAGGGTGTCATTATTAAAGTCACACCGCTCATGACCAGAGGTTATATCACCACCCTTCACACCAAACATGAGTTCGTGATCAATACTTTCATCGTTTAGCAAGAGAATGGGTGGTGTTGAGGAGCACTGGGTCGCTATCGCTCCTCCAGCACATGTAGAAATTGTCTTTATCTCTGGAGCGTCTGCGAACCCTTCATGACAGTCACATTCCAGCAACTCAGGAAGACTTTGAGGCGAAAGATTGTCACTAACCTCTATTATTAACGGAGTCCGAGAGGAAACGAGAGTTCCACCAACCTCCAGCTGCTGCATGGTGCTGCGGCGACGTGGATGTCGCCTCTTCCTTGAGGAAACCACTGAGGCTGAAGCATTGGCTGTTGGGGAAGTGAGGGGTGGCAGACCCTGGCAGCTCCGAGGGCCCCCGAGAGCCAGGCGTGTTCCCCGAAAGATGTGCTGACAATCGGGGGTGAGCCACGGCATTCCCCGGAGCTCCTCCTCTACGTGGGTGCAAGCTGCTTGCTGCCGCTCACAGAGGCCGGCCTCCATGATTTCCGTAGTAGCTCTTTCTGAACAACTAAACACAGTTCTGTCGGCTTTGGAGCACAATTCCGCTATAGTTTCCGGCCCCGGCAAATCAATGCTCATCTCCCTCTTCTCCATAGAAGGATCGTGAGGCACAAAAACACAGTCACTCACCGGAGTTAGCGCGGTGCAACAGCGGCGCCGGCGCCGCTTCTTTCTGGTAGCTGGTGCCATGGACGCTGATGCCACCAAAGCAGAGGGTGACGTAGCGGCAATCTCATCCTCTGCCCATATCCTCGCTAAAGGCGAGGCAGGGGAAGTGAAGTCCGAGCGGGGTGGAGAGGGCGAGCGGCTGGTAGGCGATGCAACAGGTGTGAGTTCCTCCTCCAGAATGAGCCAGGGCTTCCACCGGAGCTCGTCCTCCCGATAAGCCCGTAACACCTGCTGCCGCTCTTCCTCACCAAAGTCTATGGCCTCCGTCATCTCTGTGCGCTGCGCCGTGTGGCCAGACCGCAGTGAAGACCCGGAAGCCGATGAGGCGCGAGCGGATGGTGTGACGGTGGTGAGCCTCACCGTTCCGACCCTAACTGCGTCTGGCTCGCGAAGCAGCGGGGAAACAGGACAACAGCAGGGCTCTGGCGGCGCAGCCCGCACACTGGGCAGCTGCGGCTGCGGACGGAGTTGGAGAGCGGTGACGAGAAAGTCAACGATCAGCGGGTGTAGTGCCTCCCATAACCAGGGAAATACAGACGCGCATACTCCCACTTGGCGGGCTAACTCCTCCCGTTCCTCCACTCCGGAACACTGCAGCCATTTGCTACATAGCGACTCCACCGTCTGGATGATCCCACTCTCTTGTGTCGCTGGGTCCGGCATGGTCGCGTCGTACTGTCACGGTCGCAGTGGCAGACCGTGTGGAGAGTGTGTTGAGGACCCAGGTGCGAACACAAGTGAGGATACGGGAGTGCACTTAAACAAAAGCGAGCCTTTTATTGTGGCTGATGATCACGAAAGAAACAAACAAGAATGAGGGCAGCACAAGAGCAGGAACTAAACAAACCTAAACTGGGAACAATCTATGCTATGGCTGGGGATACAAAAGACTGGGCATGGAAACACGGAGGGTGGGAACACAGACGACGCGACACAGACTACATGAAACACAGAGACTAAATACACAAGAGGGATGATCAGGGGAAGTGGCCACCCATGGGAGCACAGCTGACACAGATAAACATAACAAGACATGGCAGGAGTAAACAACACTGACGGGAGACTGTCAAAGTAAAACAGGAAGTACACAGAGGTGCAGACCGGAGGAGAGAGAGCGCACGGGCATAGTGGGCTGGGGAAACATGGAATGAAACACAAGGAGGGGACACGAGGGCTCTCAGATACATAGAGGGGCACACAGGGGATAAAAGTCACAAGGGGAAATCAAATAAGGAACAATACACAAAAAGACATGAATACTAAGACTGCTGGGCCAACATGGCCCAGGATCATGAACCCGCAGGTTCCCCTCAGGATCCTTTTCCTCCACAATTTTTAAAATAATTTTTCCTAGTATAGAGCAGTATGTCCTTGACATTATTAACAGCAGTCTGACTTCTGGTGTGGTTCCTGCAAATTTCAAAACCTGGCCTTGATCACACAGTTTTAGCTAATTATAGGCTTGTTTCCAAGCTGCCTTTACTTTCCAAGGTTTTAGAGAAATTGTTTTTAGTCAACTGAAAGATTTTCTAGATGATAATGGCATCTTTGAGGTTTTTCAGTCAGGTTTTAAAACCCTTCATAGCACAGAATCTGCATTATTAAGGGTTTGTGGGGTGGCTGTAGCTCAGGCGGTAGAGCAGGTCATCTACTGATTGGAAGGTTGGTGATTCAATTCCTGGCTTCTTCTAGTCTGCATGCCAAATATCCTTGGGCAAGATACTAACCCCAAATTGCAGCATCCCACAGGGCTCAATTTTAGGGCCACTGCTCTATTTACTGTATTTATTGCCTCTGGGTTCCATCTTTAGAAGGCATGGGATCTCATTTCATTGTTATGCCAAATTTATTTGCCACTCAAGCAGATGGATGGCATCTCCGTAAAACCTCTCATGACATTCCTAGATGACATTAAAACTTGGTTGGCTCTGAACATTTTTAAATTTTAATGACAAGAAAACAGAAGTGATGGTGTTTGGACCCAGTGGTCCCTGTGAGTCGTCCTCTGTGATTTGGGACGCCTGGAAGTCTATTTTAAACCTGTTGTTTGGTTTTACCACCATTCACCAGTGTGTGAATGGGTGGATGACTGGATGTGTAAAGCGCTTTGGGGTCCTTAGGGACTAGTAAAGTGCTATACAAATACAGGCCATTTACCATTTGCCATTTAAGTTGGACAGTTATTTTAAATTGGACGACCAAATTTGCTTTGCTTAGGCTGCTTCCCCCGCGACCCAGCCTCGGATAAAGCGGATGAAGATGGATGGATGGATGGACAACCAAATTAGAGCAGTGGTGAAGTCTAGTTTTTATTATTTAAGGCAACTGGCAGCAGTAAAATCTTTTCTTTCTAGGAAGCACTTTGAAACAGTGATCCATGCTTTTATTTCTTCCCGCCTGGACGACTGTAACTCACTCTATGTGGGGGTCAGTCAGTTGTTGCTCTCGGGTCTGCAGCAGGTTCAAAATGCGGCTGCACGACTCCTAACAGGAACTTGTAAAAGAGAGCATATAAGCCCTGTCTTAGCCTCACTGCACTGGCTGCCTGTGTCTTTTAGAGTTCATTTTAAAATTCTCATGTTTGTTTTTAAATGCTTTTACAATCTTGCCCCGCCTTACCTCTCTGAGCTTCTTCATCCCCACATACCCTGTCGGTCTCTCAGGTCAGCTGACCAGCTGCTCCTGGAGGTACCGAGATCCAGGAGGAAGCTCAGAGGGGACAGGGCCTTCTCTATCGTGGTTTCAAAATTATGGAATAATTTGCCCTGCACGTTAGAGAAGCCTCTTAACTGTCCACTTTTAAATCACGTCTTAAAACCACTTTTATTCTTTGGCTTTTAAACTCAGTGAGACTTAGTTTCTCTAATGAATTATTTTACTTTGTATTTTATTTGGCTTTTATTTATATCTTATGTCATTTTGTTATTTAGTTCCAATGTACAGAACTTTGTGTCAGCTGTGATTGTTTCAAAGTGTTTTTTAAGTAAATATGATGATGATGATGTGAACATGTGTCCACAGAGGGGAAGGAGTCAAACATCATGACTGTGAGAATCATTCATGACAAACCTTCAGATAAACTCACTGAACACTTACTTTTCTTCAGTGTCGAGGGTTCTCCTCTCAGACAAGCCTGTGATGATTTTCCACCAGGTCTCTGCAGAGGACAAACACAGCAGTGACATCATCAACATGAGAGTGATGAAGAACAGCTGAGGTCAGATCCATAATCTCAGGTGGAAACACACACTTCGGCTGTGTCCCAATTCAGGGTCTGCAGCCTTAAAGGCCACATTTTAAGGCCGATTACATCAGAAACGCGACGAAGGCTGTCCCAATTCAAAGGCTGCTCGAAATGCGTCCTTCATTGCCCTGAATTTTAAGGATGGGTCTGTGTATCCTTCGTTGCCCACCATAGCCCAGACTTCATAGCGCGGCGGTGGGTGTGGATAATTTTGCCGGAAAAAAAACGTGCATGGCTGAAGCAGGGCGGCCGAAGAGTAAACTTTCAAAAGTAAGTACTGAATATTATGTCACTTATTTATGTGCAAATGTTTAATAATGAAGAACATTAAAACATTGCTGTTGGCCACATGTCGGCAAAGTTATGTGACATTAGTGATGTTTGTGGGGCAACCGTAGCTCAGGGGGTTGGGAAGCGTATCTGTAACCGGAAGGTCGCCGGTTCGATCCCCGGGCTCTCTGTCCTGGTCGTTGTGTCCTTGGGCAAGACACTTTACCCTACCGCCTACTGGTGCTGGCCAGAGGGGCCGATGGCGCGATATGGCAGCCTCGCTTCTGTCAGTCTGCCCCAGGGCAGCTGTGGCTACAACCGTAGCTGCCTCCACCAGTGTGTGAATGCGAGAGTGAATGAATAGTGGCTTTGGGTGCCTTGAAAAGCGCTATATAAATCCAATCCATTATTATTATTTGTACTAACTTGGTTTTAAAGCCTTTACTTTAAAATATACGCCGTTCAATAGTCGACCTTAATCTTACAGAGAATGTGATGATTTTGTGGATAATTAAAGTCATATATCCACAAACACATCAAGCTGAAAGTGTGGAGCCTGTGGAGACGGCTTATGGTTGAGAAATGAACATTCAATGCACGGGCGACAGATCTGGTTGACATTCCTGCTGTCAGCATGCCAATTGCACGCTCCCTCATTGCTTGTGGCATCTGTGGCATTTTGCTGTGAGACAAAACTGCACATTCCAGGGTGGCCTTTTGTTGTGGGCAGTCTGAGGTACACCTGTGCACTACTCATGATGTCAGATCAGCATCCTGATGTGGCACACCTGTGAGGTGGGATGGATTATCTCAATATAGCAGATGTGCCCACTTCCACACATTTGGACTGATTTGTGACCACTGTTTGGGAGGGATGGTTATATTGTGTATCTGGAATGAATTTTAGGTCTCTACGTCCATCCCATGGGGAATGGGAGCAGTAACAAAGGTGCTGCGTTTATATTTTTGTTGAGTGTATATTATAATAATCTGACAATAACTATAATATTGGCCAAATTATATTTACATTACCAAAGTGAAATGACTTTAGTCTCATGAACAACATTAACTAATTGTTATTTACTAGCTTAAACTGACTGTTCAGTACAGAAATGAAGCCCAACTATCATGTTTTACAGTCCCGTGGTCTCAGCCACAGATATTCAACTGATCAAAGTGATGTCATTAAAAAAATGAATGAACAAAAAATATTTTTTCTCCTTCATTTCTTTCAAACAATGCTGTATGAAACGTTTCTCGTGGTTAGTATCATGGTTGCTAGGCAACCTGAGCAGCATGATGAAGGCCAGACCGTCCCATTTCACAAGCCTCTCACTTCCGGCTTTAGCGGTCTTTGAGTACGTGGCCCTTGTGACCCGTTAGGGCTGCGTACTCTAAGGCTGCAGACCCTGAATTGGGACACAGCCGTCCTCCTTCATCTTACCCAGCATCCTTCACTCACTCACTCTGATCCGTTTTCTGTGTACCTCTCCACTTCCTGTGTTTCCTTCACAATAAATGCAGCAAGTGTGTGAAGGATCAGACGGGTCAGTGGAAGCTCGAGTCTGGTCCTGTTTATAAAGGTCGTGTACAGATGGATCAGCTGACTGAAGGAGACTTCACCCTGACTCTGATGAAGCCTCGCTGTGATGATGGAGGTGTTTACTTGTTTGTCATCTACGGCCAGGATGGAAAACCCATTAAAGTGACAGTAGTGGCGCTGTGGGTCAAAGGTCAGTATGACAGACTGTGAGGTAGACTGAGCTGAGACAAACAGAAAATGAAGTGTCACTGCAGTCACACACAGTCACCGTCATAACACTGCTCATCCACATTAACCTGCACGCACCTGTGATATTATTACTATTATTAATATTATGCCGAACTTCTCACAGACTCTGATCAGTCACTGACATTCACAGAAACACTTTAGAATCTGTTTGGTTGCTGCATTTATTGTGAAGGAAACACAGGAAGTGGAGAGGTACACAGAAAACGGATCAGAGTGAGTGAGTGAAGGATGCTGGGTAAGATGAAGGAGGACGGCTGTGTCCCAATTCAGGGTCTGCAGCCTTAGAGTACGCAGCCCTAACGGGTCACAAGGGCCACGTACTCAAAGACCGCTAAAGCCGGAAGTGAGAGGCTTGTGAAATGGGACGGTCTGGCCTTCATCATGCTGCTCAGGTTGCCTAGCAACCATGATACTAACCACGAGAAACGTTTCATACAGCATTGTTTGAAAGAAATGAAGGAGAAAAAATATTTTTTGTTCATTCATTTTTTTAATGACATCACTTTGATCAGTTGAATATCTGTGGCTGAGACCACGGGACTGTAAAACATGATAGTTGGGCTTCATTTCTGTACTGAACAGTCAGTTTAAGCTAGTAAATAACAATTAGTTAATGTTGTTCATGAGACTAAAGTCATTTCACTTTGGTAATGTAAATATAATTTGGCCAATATTATAGTTATTGTCAGATTATTATAATATACACTCAACAAAAATATAAACGCAGCACCTTTGTTACTGCTCCCATTCCCCATGGGATGGACGTAGAGACCTAAAATTCATTCCAGATACACAATATAACCATCCCTCCCAAACAGTGGTCACAAATCAGTCCAAATGTGTGGAAGTGGGCACATCTGCTATATTGAGATAATCCATCCCACCTCACAGGTGTGCCACATCAGGATGCTGATCTGACATCATGAGTAGTGCACAGGTGTACCTCAGACTGCCCACAACAAAAGGCCACCCTGGAATGTGCAGTTTTGTCTCACAGCAAAATGCCACAGATGCCACAAGCAATGAGGGAGCGTGCAATTGGCATGCTGACAGCAGGAATGTCAACCAGATCTGTCGCCCGTGCATTGAATGTTCATTTCTCAACCATAAGCCGTCTCCACAGGCTCCACACTTTCAGCTTGATGTGTTTGTGGATATATGACTTTAATTATCCACAAAATCATCACATTCTCTGTAAGATTAAGGTCGACTATTGAACGGCGTATATTTTAAAGTAAAGGCTTTAAAACCAAGTTAGTACAAATAATAATAATGGATTGGATTTATATAGCGCTTTTCAAGGCACCCAAAGCCACTATTCATTCACTCTCGCATTCACACACTGGTGGAGGCAGCTACGGTTGTAGCCACAGCTGCCCTGGGGCAGACTGACAGAAGCGAGGCTGCCATATCGCGCCATCGGCCCCTCTGGCCAGCACCAGTAGGCGGTAGGGTAAAGTGTCTTGCCCAAGGACACAACGACCAGGACAGAGAGCCCGGGGATCGAACCGGCGACCTTCCGGTTACAGATACGCTTCCCAACCCCCTGAGCTACGGTTGCCCCACAAACATCACTAATGTCACATAACTTTGCCGACATGTGGCCAACAGCAATGTTTTAATGTTCTTCATTATTAAACATTTGCACATAAATAAGTGACATAATATTCAGTACTTACTTTTGAAAGTTTACTCTTCGGCCGCCCTGCTTCAGCCATGCACGTTTTTTTTCCGGCAAAATTATCCACACCCACCGCCGCGCTATGAAGTCTGGGCTATGGTGGGCAACGAAGGATACACAGACCCATCCTTAAAATTCAGGGCAATGAAGGACGCATTTCGAGCAGCCTTTGAATTGGGACAGCCTTCGTCGCGTTTCTGATGTAATCGGCCTTAAAATGTGGCCTTTAAGGCTGCAGACCCTGAATTGGGACACAGCCGAAGTGTGTGTTTCCACCTGAGATTATGGATCTGACCTCAGCTGTTCTTCATCACTCTCATGTTGATGATGTCACTGCTGTGTTTGTCCTCTGCAGAGACCTGGTGGAAAATCATCACAGGCTTGTCTGAGAGGAGAACCCTCGACACTGAAGAAAAGTAAGTGTTCAGTGAGTTTATCTGAAGGTTTGTCATGAATGATTCTCACAGTCATGATGTTTGACTCCTTCCCCTCTGTGGACACATGTTCACATCATCATCATCATATTTACTTAAAAAACACTTTGAAACAATCACAGCTGACACAAAGTTCTGTACATTGGAACTAAATAACAAAATGACATAAGATATAAATAAAAGCCAAATAAAATACAAAGTAAAATAATTCATTAGAGAAACTAAGTCTCACTGAGTTTAAAAGCCAAAGAATAAAAGTGGTTTTAAGACGTGATTTAAAAGTGGACAGTTAAGAGGCTTCTCTAACGTGCAGGGCAAATTATTCCATAATTTTGAAACCACGATAGAGAAGGCCCTGTCCCCTCTGAGCTTCCTCCTGGATCTCGGTACCTCCAGGAGCAGCTGGTCAGCTGACCTGAGAGACCGACAGGGTATGTGGGGATGAAGAAGCTCAGAGAGGTAAGGCGGGGCAAGATTGTAAAAGCATTTAAAAACAAACATGAGAATTTTAAAATGAACTCTAAAAGACACAGGCAGCCAGTGCAGTGAGGCTAAGACAGGGCTTATATGCTCTCTTTTACAAGTTCCTGTTAGGAGTCGTGCAGCCGCATTTTGAACCTGCTGCAGACCCGAGAGCAACAACTGACTGACCCCCACATAGAGTGAGTTACAGTCGTCCAGGTGGGAAGAAATAAAAGCATGGATCACTGTTTCAAAGTGCTTCCTAGAAAGAAAAGATTTTACTGCTGCCAGTTGCCTTAAATAATAAAAACTAGACTTCACCACTGCTCTAATTTGGTTGTCCATCCATCCATCCATCTTCATCCGCTTTATCCGAGGCTGGGTCGCGGGGGAAGCAGCCTAAGCAAAGCAAATTTGGTCGTCCAATTTAAAATAACTGTCCAACTTAAATGGCAAATGGTAAATGGCCTGTATTTGTATAGCACTTTACTAGTCCCTAAGGACCCCAAAGCGCTTTACACATCCAGTCATCCACCCATTCACACACTGGTGAATGGTGGTAAAACCAAACAACAGGTTTAAAATAGACTTCCAGGCGTCCCAAATCACAGAGGACGACTCACAGGGACCACTGGGTCCAAACACCATCACTTCTGTTTTCTTGTCATTAAAATTTAAAAATGTTCAGAGCCAACCAAGTTTTAATGTCATCTAGGAATGTCATGAGAGGTTTTACGGAGATGCCATCCATCTGCTTGAGTGGCAAATAAATTTGGCATAACAATGAAATGAGATCCCATGCCTTCTAAAGATGGAACCCAGAGGCAATAAATACAGTAAATAGAGCAGTGGCCCTAAAATTGAGCCCTGTGGGATGCTGCAATTTGGGGTTAGTATCTTGCCCAAGGATATTTGGCATGCAGACTAGAAGAAGCCAGGAATTGAATCACCAACCTTCCAATCAGTAGATGACCTGCTCTACCGCCTGAGCTACAGCCACCCCACAAACCCTTAATAATGCAGATTCTGTGCTATGAAGGGTTTTAAAACCTGACTGAAAAACCTCAAAGATGCCATTATCATCTAGAAAATCTTTCAGTTGACTAAAAACAATTTCTCTAAAACCTTGGAAAGTAAAGGCAGCTTGGAAACAAGCCTATAATTAGCTAAAACTGTGTGATCAAGGCCAGGTTTTGAAATTTGCAGGAACCACACCAGAAGTCAGACTGCTGTTAATAATGTCAAGGACATACTGCTCTATACTAGGAAAAATTATTTTAAAAATTGTGGAGGAAAAGGATCCTGAGGGGAACCTGCGGGTTCATGATCCTGGGCCATGTTGGCCCAGCAGTCTTAGTATTCATGTCTTTTTGTGTATTGTTCCTTATTTGATTTCCCCTTGTGACTTTTATCCCCTGTGTGCCCCTCTATGTATCTGAGAGCCCTCGTGTCCCCTCCTTGTGTTTCATTCCATGTTTCCCCAGCCCACTATGCCCGTGCGCTCTCTCTCCTCCGGTCTGCACCTCTGTGTACTTCCTGTTTTACTTTGACAGTCTCCCGTCAGTGTTGTTTACTCCTGCCATGTCTTGTTATGTTTATCTGTGTCAGCTGTGCTCCCATGGGTGGCCACTTCCCCTGATCATCCCTCTTGTGTATTTAGTCTCTGTGTTTCATGTAGTCTGTGTCGCGTCGTCTGTGTTCCCACCCTCCGTGTTTCCATGCCCAGTCTTTTGTATCCCCAGCCATAGCATAGATTGTTCCCAGTTTAGGTTTGTTTAGTTCCTGCTCTTGTGCTGCCCTCATTCTTGTTTGTTTCTTTCGTGATCATCAGCCACAATAAAAGGCTCGCTTTTGTTTAAGTGCACTCCCGTATCCTCACTTGTGTTCGCACCTGGGTCCTCAACACACTCTCCACACGGTCTGCCACTGCGACCGTGACAGTACGACGCGACCATGCCGGACCCAGCGACACAAGAGAGTGGGATCATCCAGACGGTGGAGTCGCTATGTAGCAAATGGCTGCAGTGTTCCGGAGTGGAGGAACGGGAGGAGTTAGCCCGCCAAGTGGGAGTATGCGCGTCTGTATTTCCCTGGTTATGGGAGGCACTACACCCGCTGATCGTTGACTTTCTCGTCACCGCTCTCCAACTCCGTCCGCAGCCGCAGCTGCCCAGTGTGCGGGCTGCGCCGCCAGAGCCCTGCTGTTGTCCTGTTTCCCCGCTGCTTCGCGAGCCAGACGCAGTTAGGGTCGGAACGGTGAGGCTCACCACCGTCACACCATCCGCTCGCGCCTCATCGGCTTCCGGGTCTTCACCGCGGTCTGGCCACACGGCGCAGCGCACAGAGATGACGGAGGCCATAGACTTTGGTGAGGAAGAGCGGCAGCAGGTGTTACGGGCTTATCGGGAGGACGAGCTCCGGTGGAAGCCCTGGCTCATTCTGGAGGAGGAACTCACACCTGTTGCATCGCCTACCAGCCGCTCGCCCTCTCCACCCCGCTCGGACTTCACTTCCCCTGCCTCGCCTTTAGCGAGGATATGGGCAGAGGATGAGATTGCCGCTACGTCACCCTCTGCTTTGGTGGCATCAGCGTCCATGGCACCAGCTACCAGAAAGAAGCGGCGCCGGCGCCGCTGTTGCACCGCGCTAACTCCGGTGAGTGACTGTGTTTTTGTGCCTCACGATCCTTCTATGGAGAAGAGGGAGATGAGCATTGATTTGCCGGGGCCGGAAACTATAGCGGAATTGTGCTCCAAAGCCGACAGAACTGTGTTTAGTTGTTCAGAAAGAGCTACTACGGAAATCATGGAGGCCGGCCTCTGTGAGCGGCAGCAAGCAGCTTGCACCCACGTAGAGGAGGAGCTCCGGGGAATGCCGTGGCTCACCCCCGATTGTCAGCACATCTTTCGGGGAACACGCCTGGCTCTCGGGGGCCCTCGGAGCTGCCAGGGTCTGCCACCCCTCACTTCCCCAACAGCCAATGCTTCAGCCTCAGTGGTTTCCTCAAGGAAGAGGCGACATCCACGTCGCCGCAGCACCATGCAGCAGCTGGAGGTTGGTGGAACTCTCGTTTCCTCTCGGACTCCGTTAATAATAGAGGTTAGTGACAATCTTTCGCCTCAAAGTCTTCCTGAGTTGCTGGAATGTGACTGTCATGAAGGGTTCGCAGACGCTCCAGAGATAAAGACAATTTCTACATGTGCTGGAGGAGCGATAGCGACCCAGTGCTCCTCAACACCACCCATTCTCTTGCTAAACGATGAAAGTATTGATCACGAACTCATGTTTGGTGTGAAGGGTGGTGATATAACCTCTGGTCATGAGCGGTGTGACTTTAATAATGACACCCTGTCTGTACCCGGTGATCAACTTGACTGTTCCTTAGCTCATCCATCTTGTGACTCATCTACTTGTTATGAATTGTGTAAACCAGAGGAGAACAATTCAAAGCGACCTCTGAGTGATGCTCTCACTCCTGTACTCAACAAGCACAATTCACCTGAGTTTTGTGTTCCAGGTCAAGAGAACAGTAATGGCAATGTGGTCTATGCTCTGAACTCTAAGAGTGAATTGTGCCCCCCGGAAGAAGATGGGGCACACATGTCTGAACCATGTAGCTCCAGCACCCCTCAGGGTGCAGGGAATGCTGAAGCTGAGATCTGGGCCTCCGATACTGTCTCTAATGGTCATGTTTTACCGTCAGTTTGCGTAAATTTGGAACCATGTTCTTTTGATTCTTCTAAATCATTTCAGGATGGGGTGTTGGTTGGGAGTACTACTGATATAGTAAGCTCACAGTCTGCACCACCACTGGCAGCCACAGCTCTATTAGACACTGTGTTAGCGGCACCTCCATTCATAGATGACTCAGAGTCTCTGTCTAAGTCAGCTTCTGGTGGGGGGGCTAGCTGGGGAATGCAGGCCTGAGACTGCGAAATACCAGGCCGAGCCGCATGATTCCTGTCAGTCAGAGCATAATGAGGCTTCAATCCCCTCTGACAGCATCACTTTTGATTTGTTTGTGACTAATGTGGTCACTGCTAAAGCTAATGGCTCTGTCAAACCAATCACAGAAGAGTTTATTCAGACTCTTGCCGTTAACCTAGTGCCAGCCGTCCCATCAGAAGGAAGTGTAACTACTGTGTGTGTAAGCACAGACACCGATGAGGTTACAAGTCCACCACATGACTGCAAAATGAGCGTGTATGTGTCTTGTTTGACCAGTTGTGCCGACTTAATGGATGTCCAGGAACCTAGCCGTGAACTGATTAATCATGTTTCTAGGAACGGTTCAGTTATAAATGCAGCTCATGTGGTCGAACTAGCCCCTTTGGTGACTGAAACCCTGTCACAGGTGGACACTGAAGAAACGTCACGTTGTCTTCCTGTGACAGAGGAAATAAACTGTGCTGAGAGCCTTGGGGGTCCACTTTTCGAACAGGGTTTGTCCATAACAGTTAACTTGCTTGCTAGGAATGGCGAGATTTCCGCTAGAGATGGTGCAGAGACTGTTACTGACTCTGGGCAATATTATGGGGTAGATGCTGCCTGTGTGTTCAAGATTAATCAATGTAATTCTGGTGAGGGTGAGGCAGCCAATCTGAGTTTGTGTTTTTCTGCTTCTGAGTTAAAAGAACCAAATACTGAGAATAAAGACTCTGACTTTATGTTTGTGAAGGAAAACGAGAATATGAATTTGGACAATGACAGGCAGACCTCTGAAAGGAACACACACCTAGTACTTGGCTGCGACACCACTTTCTCCCAGACTGCCATGGACATGTCTGTTCTGGGTTCTGAACCAGACGGTGACCAAATGAATAATGTTTTCAGGGGTGATCTGGTGGGAAATGAACCGTGTGATGTTACATTAAATTCCCCAGAGAGTCAGCGGCATCTTTCTTCTGCCAGGGTAACGGCTCAGCCCCCTGCTCAGCTCTCTGTTTTGCCAGGGGTCTCCATAACTGCTCATCCTGCATCTGTAGCTGAATGCCTGGGTGTGCCACTCCAGCACCCTGCAGCAGGCACACCACTTCACGCCACATCAGCTGGAGGGTCCGAGGGTCCCGTCCAGCCTCACGCCACGTCAGCTGGAGGGTCCGAGAGGCCCGTTCAGCCACCTGTCTCCGCTGGAGGGTCCGAGGGGCCCGTTCAGCCTCACGCCACGTCAGCTGGAGGGTCCGAGGGGCCCGTTCAGCCTCCTGTCTCCGCTGGAGGGTCCGAGTGGCCCGTTCAGCCTCACGCCACGTCGGCTGGAGGGTCCGAGGGGCCCGTTCAGCCTCCTGTCTCCGCTGGAGGGTCCGAGTGGCCCGTTCAGCCTCACGCCACGTCGGCTGGAGGGTCCGAGGGGCCCGTTCAGCCTCACGCCACGTCGGCTGGAGGGTCCGAGGGGCCCGTTCAGCCTCCTGTCTCCGCTGGAGGGTCCGAGGGGCCCATTCAGCCTCCTGTCTCCGCTGGAGGGTCCGAGGGGCCCGTTCAGCCTCGAGCCACGTCAGCTGGAGGGCCCGGGGAGCCCGTCCAGCCACCATCTACTTCTGCGTCGTCTGGTCCAGCCGCAGCCTCTGCTTCTGCCACGCCTGGTCCGGCCTCCGAGCCTTCATCCTCCACGCCTGGTTGTTACACCCCCGTCCAAAGTACATCCGGTACCTCGGCATCGTCGGCCAGTTTCTGGGCCTCTAGCCAGACATCATCGCCGTCGTGGTCGGCCCCAAGACCGCCTTCGCCTGAGTCGCCGCCGTTGCCTTCCGCACGGTCGGCCCCCTGACCTGTCTCTACGTCATTGCCGCCGTTGCCTTCCACGCGGCCGGCCTCCGGACCCGCTCTGTAGCCGCTGCCGTCTTCCACGCGGCCGGCCTCCGGACCCGCTCTGTAGCTGCCGCCGTCTTCCACGCGGCCGGCCTCCGGACCCGCTCTGTAGCCGCCGCCGTCTTCCACGCGGCCGGCCTCCGGACCCGCTCTGTAGCCGCCGCCGTCTTCCACGCGGCCGGCCTCCGGATCTGTTCTGCCGGCCACTGCCACTTTTTCCGGCCCCGGAACAGCTGAATTGTGAACTTTTGTGCTGTCGCCCCCCAGGTTGACCTTCTGACCTCTTTGGACATTTGCCTCCCTGTTTTGAACTGTTTTTGTGTCTTTGTGGGCTCAGTTTTGGTTCATGCTCCTCGTCTTTGTTTGGTTTTGTTCCCTCCGTCCGGGTCCCCCGCCTCCCGCCCTGGGTGGGTTGTTCTGTTTGTCTTGTGTTTTGGTTCTCGGGTTTGGGCTGTCGGGAGCCGGCCCTTGGGGGGGGGGGGGGGGGGGGGGGGTGATGTCATGATCCTGGGCCATGTTGGCCCAGCAGTCTTAGTATTCATGTCTTTTTGTGTATTGTTCCTTATTTGATTTCCCCTTGTGACTTTTAATATGCAAAACACACTAACATTTTTATTGCAGGATTATAGGTCCAGGGTGGTGCTGCTCCAGGGGAGGAGATGCCCTGCTGTTGCCTGGGACATGATCTGGCTACCCTTTTTCTTTCAGACAGGAATCTGAGTTTGATGAGTTGACGCATGAGAGTGTCCATGCGTCAAGTGGTGGGGTCCAGAATTAACACTAAACAATGTTTACTATTATTGTTGCAGTGAGTTGTGTGATTAACCGTTTATTTACATGTTCAGATGAGGCTTTGATGGCCTATAAGTGAAGTTCACTGAACTAAAGAATGTGGTTTGATGATTGTTGACGTGCTCTCCAAATAGAAGTTTTTCTGAAATACAGGTGCAGCAGTGAGACGCGAGAAACATTCCAGGCATAGCGGACAGCCCAGGCAGTGGTTGAGGTCAAAGGTCAAGCTGGTTGGGGCCCATCATGAGATCAGACCTTGGAGCCACAGCAAGGACCATTTCAACTGCCTGCAAAATAGCGAGAGACCCTCCTGGATTTATCAGAGCCACTGCAAAGAGGTCGAGGTCCCAGGAAACCCCGGCACCCCCAAGACAGCACAATAGAGAAATCTCACACTTGGTTGTTTCAGTGGTGAGGGGGGAGTGCTGATTGAGCCCCCGTAGGGTAAGCTCGCACTTCAACCTCCAGCCTCTGATCAACTCTAGGGCAACCAAGTGCGAGGCGTGACGCACCTGTGTGCAACCATGGGAAGGTGGACCCTCTAGGTTACCTTGACTACGACGCTCACCTTTACAGGACCCCAGCTGGTGCCGGAATCAGCTGAACCAGGAGGAAGGCAGAGAGGATGGACACATGACAACTCTCACCTAAGAGACATGATGCAAGACCACATCCCTCCATGGATGAATAATGCCTGGTACCGTTATATCCACGACAGAACAAAAGCAGAATCGGCAAATACAGACTATTATGTCTGTTCCCATCTACCCAGCACGGCAACATACCCCACACTATATATGTTCCTGGACCAACTCTCAGGGAAGAACTACTCTATGATATTAGCAGAGAAAGGGGACTTTGTGTCCTCTTCAACAACACATGCTGCATTTACATAAAGAAGACGCACATTCATCAAACATGACTGACGCCCTGAATGTTTTGAGACAGATCCAGCAGGCCCAAAATCAGGACTATCCATGACGAAAAGGAGTGCCTGAGAGGATCGTCCACAAGATGGGAGCTGAGGCCAGGAGAGAGACTTCAGGAGGATCAGAGATCATCTTCAGCACAGCAGACATCACACAGAGAGCTGTGCTACTGAGCTTCCAGGAGATCAAGAGGAGACTTCCCACAGCAAGATTTTAAATACAATGAAAGATTCAATGTTGACGCTGAGGAAGACAACTAAGGTGTACGACGTGCTCTGCCTTAAACCTTCAGCAGCGTTGGAAGGAGTCTAAGGATGACATCATGATTCTGTGAAAAGCACAGGAACCAGAAGCTATGGTGGTGATAACAGCAGTTTCCTATGAGGTCTGCAGCTTTGGAAATAGCTGAGACCCATGTTGACAAACAACAAAACTAACTGGTATGTTTGAATGTCTATTCTACATACATTTGGACTCTGGTCCTATGGACAGTGATGGAAACAACTGGAAGAGACATTTATGACACCCTGCAGAACTCAAACCACTCTGCAGAGAGACATGTGATTGCACACCCGGAGGAAGCATCACCAAGATGGGATGTTTTTGAAAATGTTATCTTCTTATTTTCACTATTAAATTAACAATTTCTTTGTTTGTTTGTAGGATGCAGTTTGCCATGAGATGAGATCAATGGGGAATGGGATATCCGCTAATACCTTTGTTAAACTCTGTACTTTTACAGTGATTTAGGGTGATTTGACGTATGCTGAGTATAACAATGTTGGCATTGAAACTGTCAGACATGAGGTATTCATAACTGGAAACTTTTCTAGCATAAAGGTCAATAAAGGGGGGAATGTTAGGTTTTGTATTGTTGATTGTCATTTATGCTTAGAAACATTTACTCATATATGCTTAGAAGTGTATAATCAATTGTAGATTGAAAGAATGTCTCATCCTAGGAGGTCTGTAACAACTCTGTGTAGCATGAAGAGGGGAGTGCGTTCACTCCTCTACAGAGTGTGTTCTGGCATAGATCACACCCCCTAGGAGAGGTTTTATCTTTTCTTGATATATGGTATAGCAAACACATGTATATCTGTTTGAGTGTAAGAGCCTTTTGTTTAGATGGACCTGTTAGACTCCTGGCACCAGCTTTGGGGAGTCTTCACAGGGTCACATCTTGACCTCACACACACAGTATTCTTTGTTCACATGTATACCTATGTAAGATGTTATATGTTAATGACCCAATGCATATTCATGTCACCACAATAAAAGGAGTGCTCTGGGGAGTCTGGCTGAGAGTCTGACGGAGGTCAAGTGGTGGGACGACACTTGGCTCCAGCCAGATCTCCCTCATGCATGAGTGAACCAGAGAACTTTGGTGCCTTGAGTCTTGCTTTTTGCTGCGTAGCAGATTGTCCTTAACGTTCCAGCGAATAGGTTTATGCTACAAACCTATCATTCCCCATCACATTCATCACCTGTTCCTCTGGTGTCTCTGATTGGAGCACGCAGGTGTGTGGAGCAGAGTGAAATCACACACCTAATGCTGTTTTATTCAACCTGGATCTTAGAAGTTTTGATTAACATTAAACATCGTTTAAACTGTATGTGTCTGTATCATGGGATGGATACACCCTTAACAAAACAAAGAAAATATGACAAAACCAAGTTTCCCCTCATGCTGTCGGACGCGCCTCGAGGAACCAGCTCCATTTAAAACATCACAGTCAGCTGTAAAGTGTCGTTTCAGTTTTTATACAACGTCAAAGAGCTTCATGTTTGAACAATCAGCTTATGAACAGGAATAAGAACTGCACGGTCTGGTTCTGGTTGGATGCAAACAAACAGCTGTGTGTTAATCCAGCAGCAGGACATGCTGGAGGATGGAGCTCAGCTGAAACGACCCATGAAGTCCTCACCGACTCTCATGTTTACCATCAGGACCAATCCCTGCAACTGAAATATAATCTACTAAATATCAGAGTTGAGAAGGTTGTGTTAGCGTGTGGTGAGTGCAGGATGGGGAACTCCATCCTAACGACAAATTTCATTTCCTTAAAAAGGCATCAAGAGAAGCTTTGAAGGTAAAATGAAGGTTTTAGTGTGAAACTGTTTTATCACAGCTGCAGGAAGCTGCAGATTTATGAATACACAGAAGGATTTAGTTTCACATATTTCCAGACAAAGCCATAAATGCTTCTTAATCAATGCCAGTAATATACTGCTTCCTGCTTTTAAGCTTGGGCGAGCCGTAGATGCTGAAATATTGCACCGTTCTTACAAATAAAGCAAACAAATGAAGAAATGTATTTCTATGATCTTACTCCATGGCCACATTCATACATGTGAAAGTCTCCATCCTGTGTCCTTCACTTATCTTCATCCCAGGTGTGAATTGTTCACAGGACTTAAAAGGAGGACGTGTCTGTGGAAAAGCCTCCGGTCAACCTAAACTCCTCCCTCATCAGGACACAGAAGAGCCGCTGAGGCAGCGCCTTGGAGTACGCTGCTGGTCGCGGCACACAGGTGCGCAACAAGATCTCCCGGCCTGCTGGAGGAGGGAAGTCTGGTACTCTGCTACTTCCCCCAGTTTGCTTCTTGTCAGATCCCAAGTCCTCATCGACGGGCGCCAGAAGGGCAGCCTAAAAGGGCAAAGGTCAAATGTTAGCAAACAGCAACCGATTCTGAAGAAATGTGCTGTGTGAGGTGGACACGTGGATATTCAGAAGTACTGTAACCGAGTCTCCCACAGAGACCTGATCCAGACTACAGCTCACAAACACAGCTCCTCTACTAACACCTCACTGCAGCTGCACGCTGCTGATCCTGTCTGTGATTAGAAATGATTTCAATAAAGTAAAACAGAGGCTCGTTTTCTATGAGCGTAAACAGGGATCTCTGTTTCAGTCTCAGTGTAACAAACATGTTTACTGAATAAGTCTTTCAGTAAATATGTTTTTGTTAATTCAGTAAAATCTGCAAAGATGACTTGTACTGTTGGCAGCAACAAACAGAGACAGAGTGTGGGACAGACAGGAAGTCAGGACACGTCTATGTGCTTCACAGTGGGACTAGAACATGAACATTTCTACACACACCACAGGCAGCAACTGTGCAAACCTCCACGTCACCAAAAACACCCTGCAGGTCCCATCAGAGCAACGGCAGAGAAAACAGATGAAACATCTGTTAGAGAGAAAAACGCTTCGCTGCTTTCTTACCTGTATGACACTAAAAGGGTTTTGTTTTTTTAATAATAAAGGCTTCATGTTTTACAGTTAAAGCTCATGCAAACATGCAGGCTTATTTGTCTGATCAATGCAAAAGTTCAAACATGTCTCTTTCAAGCCTCATTATCAGCTGAGATCATAGTAAAGACACAGACAGGATCCTGATCCATCTGTTCTTTATATAATTACTGTTTTTACTGTAATGTACAGTGGGGCAAAAAAGTATTTAGTCAGCCACCGATTGTGCAAGTTCCCCCACCTAAAATGATGACAGAGGTCAGTAATTTGCACCAGAGGTACACTTCAACTGTGAGAGACAGAATGTGAAAAAAAAATCCATGAATCCACATGGTAGGATTTGTAAAGAATTTATTCGTAAATTAGGGTGGAAAATAAGTATTTGGTCAATAACAAAAATACAACTCAATACTTTGTAACATAACCTTTGTTGGCAATAACAGAGGTCAAACGTTTACTATAGGTCTTTACCAGGTTTGCACACACAGTAGCTGGTATTTTGGCCCATTCCTCCATGCAGATCTTCTCGAGAGCAGTGATGTTTTGGGGCTGTCGCCGAGCAACACGGACTTTCAACTCCCGCCACAGATTTTCTATGGGGTTGAGGTCTGGAGACTGGCTAGGCCACTCCAGGACTTTCAAATGCTTCTTACGGAGCCACTCCTTTGTTGCCCGGGCAGTGTGTTTTGGATCATTGTCATGTTGGAAGACCCAGCCTCGTTTCATCTTCAAAGTTCTCACTGATGGAAGGAGGTTTTGGCTCAAAATCTCACGATACATGGCCCCATTCATTCTGTCCTTAACACGGATCAGTGGTCCTGTCCCCTTGGCAGAAAAACAGCCCCATAGCATGATGTTCCCACCCCCATGCTTCACAGTAGGTATGGTGTTCTTGGGATGCAACTCAGTATTCTTCTTCCTCCAAACACGACGAGTTGAGTTTATACCAAAAAGTTCTACTTTGGTTTCATCTGACCACATGACATTCTCCCAATCCTCTGCTGTATCATCCATGTGCTCTCTGGCAAACTTCAGACGGGCCTGGACATGCACTGGCTTCAGCAGCGGTACACGTCTGGCACTGCGGGATTTGATTCCCTGCCGTTGTAGTGTGTTACTGATGGTGACCTTTGTTACTTTGGTCCCAGCTCTCTGCAGGTCATTCACCAGGTCCCCCCGTGTGGTTCTGGGATCTTTGCTCACCGTTCTCATGATCATTTTGACCCCACGGGATGAGATCTTGCGTGGAGCCCCAGATCGAGGGAGATTATCAGTGGTCTTGTATGTCTTCCATTTTCTGATGATTGCTCCCACAGTTGATTTTTTCACACCAAGCTGCTTGCCTATTGTAGATTCACTCTTCCCAGTCTGGTGCAGGTCTACAATACTTTTCCTGGTGTCCTTCGAAAGCTCTTTGGTCTTGGCCATGGCGGAGTTTGGAGTCTGACTGTTTGAGGCTGTGGACAGGTGTCTTTTATACAGATGATGAGTTCAAACAGGTGCCATTCATACAGGTAACGAGTGGGGGACAGAAAAGCGTCTTACAGAAGACGTTACAGGTCTGTGATAGCCAGAGATTTTCCATGTTTGAGGTGACCAAATACTTATTTGCCACCCTGATTTACCAATAAATTCTTTACAAATCCTACCATGTGGATTCATGGATTTTCTTTTTCACATTCTGTCTCTCACAGTTGAAGTGTACCTCTGGTGCAAATTACTGACCTCTGTCATCATTTTAAGTGGGGGAACTTGCACAATCGGTGGCTGACTAAATACTTTTTTGCCCCACTGTAGAATATCATGGACATAATACACAGACTGCAGCCTAAATACTGCTAAAAACAGCCCTTTTTATTTTTAAGGTTTTACGTATTAACCTTTTATTATAAGAGTCACCTGATCCTTAGCAGGTGTGTATACAGAAATACACCAGGTCATTATTTAAGCAAAGCGAAGCCAAACTGCTCCTGTGTGACAGATGAAGTCCACCTTTAAACAGCATTTAGATGCTGCTAATGAAACTCGATTAGTGGCAGCACTGGTCTGTGGGCTGGGGACACTGGTGCCACCAGTACAGCGCGCACTTTTCACAGCGCCATCATGTGGATCAAACTGTATTCTGGGTCAAACCTGATGTTTTATCATTTACACTGAACAAAAATATAAACGCAACACTTTTGTTTTTGCTCCTGTTTTCCATGAGCTCAACTCAAAGATATGAAACATTTTCTACAAACACAAAAGACCCGACACTCGCAAGCAATGTTCCCTCTAAGCTGCGCGCGTGCACAATTGCGCACTGCTGGCACAATTGCGCACTGCTGGCACGGTCTCTGCACAGAAAATCTGCGTTGCGCACAAAAAAAAAAAAAAAAGAAAAATCACCTGAATTGAAATTAAAATGAAAACTTTAACGATTCTGTTTTGCAGTGTTAGTCAGTGACTGGCTGCTCCCGTATGGGATCAGAACGAGGCCACCTTATCCCGTAGTCCAGCCAATCACGCGATTCACATTCGTATATACGCAGCTGATCAACGTGGCTGACAGGCTATGACAGCGTCCTTATGTGCGACACCGGTGTTTTAGCAAAGCGGCTGATGTGGAGTGAAGCCACGTTAATGACAACGTGTACAACCATTGGAGATGTGAGCAGGACAGACGGAACAACTGACGGACAAAGTGTGGACTTTATACCAGTTTTTGAATTGTGTTGATCGGCCACGTAAAACCAGAGTTATGATAAAATATCTGCAATGTTTGGTTTTCTTCCTGAATACTGTCGTTGTTTATATTTACTGCAGGAAGAAACGGTAAAAACGCCGTTTTATAAGGAAAACGCTCGAAAGCCTGTGAGCAAAAACAACACCAAAACAAACCCCCACCAGCCTTTCCTATTGGTGGAAAAATGCACCATGTCGACCAATCAAAAAATGATATGGCAACATGACATTTAGTTGTTTAGGAAGGGGGAAGTTTTAGGAGTGACGGCGTGTTTGAGATGCGATTGCCAAGTTTAGCACAAATCTTGTGTAGTTAGAGTGTAGTTAGTGTGTAGTTAAGAGTGTAGTTAGTGTGTAGTTAGTGTGTAGTGTAGTCAATAGTTTTGTTGTGTGTGTCAGAACAATGGTTTACAGGTGTTGCAGCAGTGACACATCTGCTGCTGTCAGGCCTGCAGGTATCAGGCTGTTGTTCTCCTTCATCTCATAGTGGACAGAAATTATTTTTTGCAGCGGCACAAATAATTTGTGTGGCATCAGATTTGATGCAGAACAGCTGATTGTTCTGCAAATAGTTTGAAATGTTTATTTAAAAAACACCTCGGCTGCATTTTTAGGTAAACAGCTGCAAAAAACTCTGTTTGCAAAACTCAGTTACTTTTTTGAAGAAGTCTTGTTGTGTAAAAGTATTCTTGGATGCTGGTGTGACCACAGTGCACACGTCTGCTGTTGCTCACAGTGGTCCAAGGGACGCTCAGGGAGTTTGTGTGTTCAGACACGTGAAACATTACAGGGAACATTGCTCGCAAACACTGCTCACAAATCTGTCTAAATGTGTGTTAGTGAGAACTTCTCGTTAGCTGAGATAATCCATCCCACCTCACAGGTGTGGCATGTCAAGGTGCTGATTAGACAGCATGGATATTGCACAGGTGTGTCTGAGACTGCCCACAATAAAAGGCCACTCTGAAATATGCCGTACATGTGTAGCACAATGACACACATGTCGCAAAACCAGTCAGGATCCGGTTCAGCTCATGGAAACAAAAGTGTTGTGTTTATATTTGTGTTCAGTGTAACAAATACTGAGACGTGTAATAATGTCGTGTGTTGTTCATCTGAGGACGCTGCAAAGAACCAGATTATTTTTATTATCCTGTTTGTCTGTTATGTGAACCTTTAGAGGATGTACCTTATAATGACTGAGTGTGTTTATCGCACTATGTTAAATGTAACTGTGAGCGACACGAGGCTTACTGCTCATGGTTACCTCATCAGTGGTGAAGTCAGCCAGCTTGATGCAAGAAACAGGAAGAAGAAAAGGATGAAAGAGCAACACACAGATGAAAAACAAAAACAGACTTTCTAACCGACAGAGCTGAAATCTGAACATGTCACCAGCTGCAGGAGGCAACGCTCTGAACCACGTCGTTCCTCCTCCAGATGGAGCTTTCACTGCCTATAGTCTCTTGACATACAATGGTTGGATTCTCCTATGATACTGTATCAGCTGAGCCTCAAATTCTTATTGTAGCCAGATGGGCTACTCGCCTTCCGTTGTTTTTCTTCTCTCATTCTCTCTCTCTCTCGCTCGCTCTACCACCCTCGCTCTCTTTCCACTGCACTCGCTCCTTGTATCAGGTGATCGGGTTAATTGGGAACCCACCTGCACATTGATTGCAGGGTGGCGCTAGCCTGTATAAAGCTAAGCCGATGTCTTGTTGGATTAATTCCTCCCGAGCTTCTGGTACGATACAGCAGTAAATGCTGGCGTACTGCGACGGACTGATCAGCAAGAGCCGATTATACGACAGCTACAGGTATGCTCTCGCTTAACCTTGGATTCCCTCCGAATACTGGAATTGGTGTTAATATCCTTTTCCGGCCTGTTGTAGCGCAGCAGTCTGTTTAATTCTGCCATTGCGGAGAGAGGTGTTCGTGGTATCTCCACCAATGAGAGTATAGTGCCTCCGGTCCTGGGGTAAGCTGTTAGAACTACTTTTATTAGCATTCATAGCTATAAGAGTTTAAGGTTACACTTATCTGTTTCAGGGTTCACTGCTGTACTCACCTCTCCATGGTAAATTGTCCAACCTAAATTGGAAGAGTGGACTGCCTTCTCAGTTGCTGTTGTGAACTCCTCCTTGGTGGAGTCTGCTGTCTTGTCTTGTTTTGTCTTATCTTGTTTTTATTAAGTAGGCTTACCTTTTTTTTTGGGTTCGCCTGGTGTTCTATTTTACCCTGGACTGTTGCTCGTACCCACACTTCTGTGATCGGGCTGAAGTGATTCTCTGCCCGAGTGTCGTGCTGGGACTCTAAATCGCCTGGGTGGCCGGTCTCAGCCGGTGGGGAGCCAGACCGGCCTACGCCTGAGAATAATTATTACCAGCACGAGTGGTAGTTTGACCCGTGGGGAATAAGCCTTTCCCGTGTGTGTGTGTGTGTGTGTGTGTGTGATTTCTTTTATTAAAGTGTGTTTTAGTCTTTTTATGATTTGTAGCGAGCCTGACGCTCAGTGTCCTTTTATTCTTTTAACATACTTTTCTGTGTTTTATTTCAGTGAAGGAGGACGAGCCAGTGGCCCTGGGACCTCAGGTGGTGGGTCGTTTTCACACTTTCTTTTGTACAGCACTGGGTGGTCTGCAGTGATTCTTTTGGTGTGATTTTCTTTTGGTTCCACGGCTGCTGGTAAGTCCAAGTTCCACGATTGTTTATTTTTACTGTAGGACACTGTCAATAATGACGCTACATCTTGACTTTTAATATTTTATTTATAAAATATTATTTATAATATTTTATTTATTTCTATAAATAAAACTGTTTTAATATTGGAAGCCAACCTGCCTCAGTGTGCATCCTTGAATCTGTGCGGTCTTCTTTTATTCCTTTTATTTATTTTTCTTAAATATATTTCCTGGGGGTGTAATTCCCCTAGGTGGCGTTGTCAAGTTTATTTATTTTGTGCATAACCCCGCCGACCACTTGGTCACATTATGATCTCGAGCTTCTTCAGTCTCAGTGAATCCTTAGTTGGCTCAGATGCATCATCTGGTGTTTGAGTGTAACAAGGTGGTTGTAACACAAAAGGAGTGTAAACAGGTGAGTGTGGTTTGTAGTGTAAACTAAAGCAGCGTGTCTAACTAACCACATCTCCATCGCTCCACAGCTGCTGAGGGAGCTACAACCCTCATTCAGCCTTTCACAGACATACAGCAATGAACTGTATGAACAATAAACTTTATTCATACACACAAATCCCTTTAGGGTTGTGTCAGCGAGGGCAAACGTGCCGCATCAAATACATGGAGCTACAAGCTGTGGTGACCCACTGTCAGTAAGGGAGCTTTATTACACACACACAGCATCACAACAACAGTTACCTCAAGCTGCTTCTATGTTATAAGGCAAAGACCCTGCAGTTACACAGGAAACATTAGGTGACCATCTGTGAGCGACAGTGGGAACCAAAGCCTCTAACATCCATCGATAGATGAGGGGCAGACGGACTGAATGCAGAGAGGTGTACTAACACATGTTGAGTGAAGAAGAAACACCCAGTGCATTATGGGGAACTTAGACCTATAACTTAGACCTGTGCGCCTTAGCATATGCTACTTCCGGCGCATAGCGCTTAGTTTCCGGTGTGATATTCGCTCCTTGTTCAAGGTCGGGTTTTTCAACCAAATGGACGAATCAAGTGGCGATTTACATTTCTCGAGATGTCGAATGTATCTGTAGATGATGTTGATCGACTTGTCGATATTTTTTCCCCCCGCACCTCAGAGAGAGACAGGATTCAAATTTTATACTTCTCAGTATTTGTATACAGCGCTCCCTCGTTTATCGCGGGAGTTACGTTCTAAAAATAACCTGCGATTGGTGAAATCTGAAGTAGCCAACTTTATTTTTTACAATTACTATAGATGTGTTAAGGTAAAACCCGTCACTACACACTTTATACACTCAGACCGACATGAAAATTTTCACACGTTTCTCTCCTGTTTAAGCTCTCAAAGTTCAAACCTTCGTAGACAAATAAGTCCAGTATTACAGAAACCAAAGATCAAACCGTGTTTTCAGGTCCAGCACATGAGAACAGAGCAGCTGAGAGATAATTCAACATCAATGAATCATTAATGAACCAATGAATAAGCGATTCTGTACTGTACAGGAGAGACGGCACGGAGGAGATCAACAATAGTCTGCAGCCAATCAGGACGCAGAACACAAAGCGCTGTGATTCATCCGTGAAGCGCACACCTCTCCAACGTGCCAGACGCCATCGAATGTGAGCATTTGCCCACACAAGTCTGTTACGGCGACGAGCTGGAGTCAGGTCAAGACCCCGATGAGGACGACGGGCATGCAGTTGAGCGTCCCTGAGACGGTTTCTGACAGTTTGTGCAGAAATTGTTTGGTTGTGCAAACCAATTGTTCCAGCAGCTGTCTGGGTGGCTGGTCTCAGACGATCTTGGAGGTGAACCTGCTGGATGTGGAGGTCCTGGGCTGGTGTGGTTACACGAGGTCTGCGGTTGTGAGGCCGGTTGGATGTGCTGCCATATTCTCTGAAACGCCTGTGGAGACGGCTTATGGTTGAGAAATGAACATTCAATGCACGGGCGACAGATCTGGTTGACATTCCTGCTGTCAGCATGCCAATTGCACGCTCCCTCATTGCTTGTGGCATCTGTGGCATTTTGCTGTGAGACAAAACTGCACATTCCAGGGTGGCCTTTTGTTGTGGGCAGTCTGAGGTACACCTGTGCACTACTCATGATGTCAGATCAGCATCCTGATGTGGCACACCTGTGAGGTGGGATGGATTATCTCAATATAGCAGATGTGCCCACTACCACACATTTGGACTGATTTGTGACCACTGTTTGGGAGGGATGGTTATATTGTGTATCTGGAATGAATTTTAGGTCTCTACGTCCATCCCATGGGGAATGGGAGCAGTAACAAAGGTGTTGCGTTTATATTTTTGTTGAGTGTATGTAAGCTCTGCTCCAGTGTAATGCATAGGTACAACAATATGCTTTATCTTTAATATAGTTTGGTCACAAAAGACCAAAACTGAACTCTTTGAAGGCTGTAAACACACCATGTTTGGGTGGCTTCACCCCAAAAACACCACAGCAACACTGAAGTCTGGAGGCGGGAGCATCATGGGGGGGGGGGGCTGTTTATTCAGCGTACAGCACTGAGACATTAAACATAACTCCAGGAAGGATGAATGGAGACATTGTTGATTAGAATCTGCTGCCATCTACCAGGATGATGAAGATGAAACAAGGATGGATGTTTCAGCAAGACCATGATCACAAACACAGCCAATGGAAACGGTTGGTTTCAGAGAAATCAAGTAAAGCTGCTGGAACGGCCCAGCCAATCACCTGAGCTGAATCTGTGGGAAGGATCCACGGAGCATTCGGGATTTATAGACTGTTTGTGTGGTGAGTGGGTCAAAGTCATGAGCAATGATGGGACTGGTTTCTCCATACAGACGCTGCCATGAACTGTCATCACCAACATTTGTATAAAGTAATAAATAAATGTCCCTGTGTCACTTTGTATTATTACACAACTTCATCTGTGGTTTGATTCCTTTGCACGTCTGGATTGGAAGTGTTGTTACCGACATCTGGTGATAATTTCACATCAAAGCACCTTTAGAAATATATTTACTTAGAGAACAGCCCGCAGCCCACCGTAGTAATAGTTGAACAGACACACACACAGAGCCAGACGGTAGGTCAGACTGTCACTGGGGGCCGACTTCAGCTGGTGGAAAAGGTTCTACAACGAGGGAAAAGACCATGAAATCAATAAAAATCCTGACAAAGTACTGACAGCACTGAGCCTGTCTTCACTCTGAAACTTATATTGGACCTGACCTGAGTGTAACCTTGAGTGTGCGAGTGGTGAAGAGGCAAACATACATAATCAGAGGTTTTCTCTTGCTCCGATGTCCCACTGGAGTTGGACAGCTGAGTGTTATTCTTACAGTCAGACTTCTCCACAGCAGCATCTGGAAACAGAGACACAAACACAAATAAATAAGTCTGTCATTTAGAAACTCTGTTGTTTTCTAGATGTTAGAAGAATTAAACAAGTGCAGCTCACGTAGTCATCACTTCATGATAAAACACAGGATGCTGATCGCTCAGTGGCAAAAGCAGGATGTGACCAGAAGTAGACAATAAAAATAAGAACGCTGCCTGATATCCTGTTTAAGATGACGCTCTTGTGCTTTACTGAGCTGCTGTCAGATGGGATCAATATCTGTGGCCAGCACTCTAAGACATAAATGCAATTACGGCTGTAGTTTTAAGATTCAAGGCTGTCTTAGCTCGAGCTCGAGCTGCTGAGTGTGACGGGCTCAACAGTAACCAGGAAGGAAAAACTGTTTGTGAAAAGAAGCAGAGGAGCCACATCAGTACGAGTCAAACTACCACACGCTCCGAGGTCTCTGCTGCTCTGAATATCACGCTCACCGTCTCCTAACACGGGATCCACACCTCTTCTGTCAGAATCAGTTTCCTCATAAAATGAGCTGAAACCATTAAAACTCAGTCAAGTATTAGTCAACTCCGACTAGTTAATGCCTTTTAAACAGGTTACATGATTAACTCTTACCAGAAGGACAGAATTGAGTATCTCGGTGTTAAGGGGCGACTCATCGATGCGTCGATGGCGGCGAATGTGCTTCCGGGCACTGTGCACCATGTTGGAGACAGACAGTTTGGAAATGGGCACAGTTGCTGCTGGCTCGGTCAGCTTGGACAAAGCAGAGCTGATATCACTGTTTTCTACAGACGACAAACACATCCAAGAGTTTCTGTTCAATTGCTGAGGCCCGGGTCAGCACAGATGCCCAGATCTCCCAGTAAGCTACGCACGTTTCCAGAATGCAGTATGGTCACTCAACAAGTAAAGCCAGGAACCTGACCTTTGCCCTCATCTTCAGCGTATCCTCTTCCAGGAATCTCCTCTGTACACTCAGTCCTACAGCAGAGTTTAAAGAGCTCTGTCACAGCCTCACCTACAGGGAACACAAACAGTTACTGACCTGATATTTTCTTATTCAAACTTTTCATGAAGCACACGCTTCAGCACAGCGAAGCAGGACAACATCTGTGTAACATTTTCTAAATCATGGACGTGGCAACAAAAGAAAAGTCCACTTTACATCACATGTAAAGTGCTTGGGGCTGTCATGAGAGGCGGGGCACACCCTGGACAGGTCGCCAGTCTGCCGCAGGGCAAACACAGAGACAGACATTCACACCGTGGGAAATTTAGGGCCCCAATGAACCTGTCCCCACTAACTGCATGTCTTTGGACTGTGGGAGGAAGTAGGAGGCCCACACATAGAACAATGAGGAAAAAAAGACACTTTATTTGTCCTTTACTATGTTCTTTCTATCGGTAGCTTGATTACATCCGTCTTATCTGCTGCGTATCATTTGATGCATGAATTTTAGCTTAGAAATAGTTTCCTCTGTGCTTATCTTAATGACCTTGTAGTACCATATCACCCTATTAGAGCACTTCGCTCTCACACTGCAGGCCTACTTGTTGTTCCTAGAGTATTTAAAAGTAGAATGGGAGGCAGAGCCTTCAGTTTTCAGGCCCCTCTTCTGTGGAACCAGCTTCCAGTTTGGATTCAGGAGACAGACACTATCTCTACTTTCAAGATTAGGCTTCAAACTTTCCTATTTGCTAAAGCATATAGTTAGGGCTGGACCAGGTGACCCTGAATCCTCCCTTAGTTATGCTGCAATAGACGCAGGCTGCCGGGGGATTCCCATGATGCATTGAGTGTTTCTTCTTCACTCACTATGTGTTAACAGACCTCTCTGCATTGAATCACATCTGTTATTAATCTCTGTCTCTCTTCCACAGCATGTCTTTATCCTGTCTTCCTTCTCTCACCCCAACCAATCACAGCAGATGGCTCCGCCCCTCCCTGAGCCTGGTTCTGCTGGAGGTTTCTTCCTGTTTAAAGGGAGTTTTTCCTTCCCACTGTCCCCAAAGTGCTTGCTCATAGGGGGTCATATGATTGTTGGGTTTTTCTCTGTATCTATTATTGTACGATCTACTGTGCAATATAAAGCACCTTGAGGCGACTGTTGTTGTGATTTGGTGCTGTATAAATAAAACTGAACTGAACTGAACAGGTAAAAATATGGCGACATCAGGAGTTTCAGACGGTGAGAGAATGAATCTCGCTGCAAAAGAAATGATGTTTTAAACCCTGCATGTCAACGTCTCCCTGCACACCAAGCAAACATTAAATAAACTGTTTTATAGTCACTGTCTCGACTTGTTTCTGTAATTTGATGTCATCCATTTTTTTTATTTTGCCATTTTTATAGGAACAACAGAGCAGCTTTTTCATTTCAGTCGTTTTATTTTGACTCATGATTTTTTTCTTGACGTCGTTTTTTGTTGCTGTGATCTTTTGATGTTAAAGTCTAGTGTTGACCACAGAAAGAGACTTACTGTGATTATACTGTAATCTGTGAAAATCCTCTGTGTGCAGCTGATGGTTAAAAGAAAACATTTCAGTTCATTCAGATCATTTTTATGTTGACAATAGAAAACCATCCTGAATGGTCGGTTTGAATAAGTGCAAATTTAGATCCTATATGGTTGAAAATAACTTAAACATATCGTGATTTATTTCGTGTTTTGTGATATAGCAAAAAAATATTGTGATATTACATTTTCCTCATATCACCCAGCGCCACCATAGATGTCCATACATGACGTCTAACAATGAAGAATGACACGGGGGAAATGTATTGGACAGAAAGAAAGGTGCAAAAAGACACATTTATGAGTAATTACAGAGCAATCCTGCCACTTAGTGCAAATTAATATCAGCCGGTTCAGTCCCAACTATGGCCTCATTAGCCAGGTTTCACACAAGAAGCGTCTCATGATGGGTAAAACCAACAAGCTCTCTCAAGACCTTTGCACACTTAAGACTGATGGCATCGGCTACAGAAGAACTTCTAAGTTACTGAAGGTTCCAGTGAGCACTGTTGGGGCCATAAACCTGGCGTTGCCCCTGCAGGGTTTTTATTTATTTACGATAAACCAGCCACGACCAAGCGCTCCCCACACGATTTCAGACAGACGAGTGAAAAGACTTATCAGAAGAACGACCTGGAACCAGCAGGTACAATCGTTCCACAGGAAACAACAACATGACCTGCATCACACACACGACTCCTAAAAGCCACTGGCAGGGTTTCTGGATGTCAGCCACTTGCTGACATGTATTTAAAAAAAATTTAATAATTTCTTAATAATAATATTACATTTTTCTATTTGTGTATTAATGACATGACATGTACTGCCTACCTGGAGGCTGCTGTGGCCATGAATACTGCTGCCAGTCTTGGAGCACGTAGGTGAAGCGAATGGCGATGTTGACTGGAGGCAGAGGGAACAGGGAACAACCCTGATGACAACAGGAAGACATCAGCTCATGTTTATGGTAACAAGCTGCAGCATTAATCTCTCTGTACAGGCGTGGATTACACCTCGTCATTGTCGGCTGTTTCTGGGAACATACTGAACACATTTAACCCTCATGTGTGGATGATGACAACATCAATCAGGATTTTTATTCTTCTTTAGGAATGAATATAAGATTTTTGAACTTCATTTTTTAAATGTCCACTTAGGTGGACAACATCGGTTTTGACTTATGAAGGGTATGGAGACATCAGTGTGTAGTGTTTCTGTGCAAGTTTACCATCAACACCAACACAAATACAAGAAAACAGCCTTTGAATAGCTGCAGACCACTGTGCATGAAAGGGTTAAACAACGTGATGTCTGGGAATCCATTGTGTTTCCAGGAATAGGAATAAACAAAGTTCAAACAAACTGATCATTAAACCGACATCCACTTCCTAACAGTCTTTATTTTATTCACAAATTAACTCCACAAAAATCCAGAAACCGAATTTACACAGAATTAGACGTCTTCTTCTTCCTCTTCTGTTTTCCCAATGTTCACATAACTAAGCAGTGTGCTGTACTGTTATCAACCTGCTCTTTGACGAACTATTACAAGAATATATTCTTATTATAAGATAAGATGTTTGTGTTATTTTCAAGTTGAATACAGTTTTTGTGTGACTGTCAGAGCACAGCAGGAGGAGGAGGAGGAGGAGAGACTGTACATGAGCAGGAAAAACCAGATGAATAAATGTTTTAGAAAATACATTTACATGCACTTCGTGGATGCTTTTATGATTATTAGTTGCATTTAACAGGATTCACATCGTCCTAAAATCGTCTGGAACAGGATGCTGAGGTGATACTTGTAGAACATGGGTACATGACGCTCTGTGGCTGCACAATTTTAATTTTTCTTTATTAAAAACAAACAAACAACCTTGAAATATGATCCATATAAAGATGTTTGTTCCAGAGCACTTACTATCTTAGATTTGAAGATGTCGAGCAGGCCGGACAGGTGGTTGTACTGCACGGGCGCTCGACGCAGGTGAACGATCTCAAAGTCGGTGCGCACGCCTGGTCCTTTGCACTCTCCGGCATACATCCGCCTCCACTTCTGCTGGATCTGCACAAACATCGGCACCTGACTGAACACAAGATAAACAGCAGAAGGCATTACTAGCAGGATCTCTGGTACACGCCCGACATCCAGCTTCAGTTTCTCTCAACCAGCAACAATCCAGCTAAACTAAACAGTCCGACTGAAACACAGAGCAACAAGCTGCAGAACTGCATTGTACTGGCATGTATGTCAGCACTGTCACTGCACGGACCACTGAGTGCTACACAGACTGGTTTTAATATGTTGTGTTCATTGGCGTAATCTGGGGCTGCAGCAATTCATCACTTCTAAAAAAATCCTCCGAACCCATTCTTTGCTGCGATGCAGCGATGCAGCGATGCAGCGTGCTCTGTGGCACAGACTTGTTCAACGATGTAAACGTGTGTGAGGGATAGGTCAGTAGGTAGAGTGGCTGCCCCGGGATCAGAAGGTTGGGGGTTTGAATCAAGTGAAAAGCTAAGCTGAGGTACCCCTGAGCAAGGTCCCTACACGTCTGCTACCCACCAGCTCGATAGCTAGCCGGGAGCTCGAGGGTCACTGAAGCCGCAGAGAACGGCACAACTCCCGGCACATCATATTCAGATCACCGCAGACTTTCGCTACTCAGGTTAAACGTGATATATAAGTCACTTAGACAACCTAAAAATGTTATTGTTGGACTTTTTTCAGTGTTTTATTTGTTCGTGAGTAAATCGGTTTGGCTGAGATTAAAGTTATTAGATTAGATAAAATAAAACTTTATTAATCCCCCAGGTGGGTTCCTCCTTGGTTTTCACACAGCTGAATAAACGTCAAACAGAAAACTGATTAAACAGAAGTGTGAGATGGTCGAGAGTTTACTCCAGTGTCCTGTTATATTTTAGACAGCAAGGAGCAGACGGCCGAGTTTATTAAACTCCACCGAGACAGCAGTGACGCTAATCCGAAGGCGAGACCGTCCAATTTAACAGCCGTTTACTTCCGGCCTACCCGACCTTCTCAGGACCCGGCCCACATAGACCGCGAAGGCCGGGTCCTCAGGAGGATGCAGCCCATGAATTTGGACACGACCACTGACATGTTACAAAACAAACTCACATCGCTATCAGCAGCCATGTTGTTGCCTTTGGCTGCCTGATCGGTTCAGGAAATTAGGATGTTTTTCTACGCATGTGCGAAAAGGTGGTCGCTTCCTCTATAGTTCTTTCACAATAAAATAAAACAAACAAATTCTAAATTCATCCATCCATCTTCATCCACTTTATCCGAGGCCGGGTCGCGGGGGCAGCAGCCTAAGCAAAGAGGCCCAGACCTCCCTCTCCCCAGCCACCTCCTCCAGCTTATCCGGGGGAATACCAAGGCGTTCCCAGGCCAGCCGAGAGATATAATCTCTCCAGCGTGTCCTGGGTCTGCCCCGGGGCCTCCTCCCGGTGGGACATGCCTGGAACACCTCACCCAGGAGGCGCCCAGGAGGCTCCAATCTCTAAGGGAGAGGCCAGCCACCCTTCGGTGGAAGCTCATTTCTGCCGCTTCTATCCGCGATCTCGTTCTTTCGGTCACTACCCACAGCTCGTGGCCATAGGTGAGGGTAGGGACGTAGATCGACCGGTAAATGGAGAGCTTCGCTTTTACACTCAGCTCCCTCTTCACCACGACGGACCGGTGCAGCGTCCGCATTACTGCAGCTGCAGCCCCAATCCGTCTGTCGATCTCCGGCTCCCTTCTCCCATCACTCGCGAACAAGACCCCGAGATACTTGAACTCCTCCACTTGGGGCAGGAACTCATCCCCGACCCGGAGTGGGCACTCCACCCTTTTCCGGCTGAGAACCATGGCCTCAGATTTGGAGGTGCTGATCCTCATTCCCGCTGCTTCACACTCGGCTGCGAAACGTTCCAGTGCGAGCTGGGTGCATTGTGTGCCGGGTGGCGGCCAGGAGCGGAGGCCCTGGCGGACTGACCCCCGGCTGCCAAGACTGGCAATAGGGACAATTCTAAATTCAATTCAATTTTATTTGTGTAGCGCCAAATCACAACAACAGTCGTTGTGCAAAACTCATTCAGGCATTTGATGACAGGTTTCAAGATGTGAAGAATATCCAAAAGGAACTGGAGATGTTTGCTACGCCGTTTAATGTGCAACCATCTGTGCCAGACACTTTCCAAGTGGAAATAATTGGGCTGCAAAACAACTACGAGCTCAAAGCTAAGTATAACAGCCTCTCTCTGCTGGACTTTCACAAACTGTACGTTCATGCTGAGGCTTTTCCCATCCTGGCGAGACATGCCCTGAAATTTGCATCTCTGTTTGGGACAACGTACCACTTTGAACAGGTCTTTTCAAAACTGACTCTTGCAAAGAGGCGCTTCCACTCAAGACTAACTGAATCAAACTTGAAAAAGCAGCTTCGAGTGGCATCATCATCATCACTGCCAGCTGACATCAGACACCTCGCCAAAAAGAAACAGTTCCAGCCATCTCATTAGGTGAGTCTGATGAGCAGAAATGCAGCAGTAACACAGCAGCAGCCCAAGCAGAGAAGCCTCCTCCAGCTTGTCCGGGGAACGCCAACCCATTCTCAGACCAGCCAAGAGATGTTAATATAAGCAATTAGCAGGGTGTGTCAAAGAGTGAACAGAACATCGCCGAGTCAGCTGACAGCTCCATAAAACGTGTTTCCTACAGCAGCAAACAGGCTTCAAGAAGTGACAGTAAGGAGAGGTGTCAAGATCTGTGGGCCAGTCAGCCTCTTGTGTAAAGGACACAGTGATGCTGAAGTCATAGAGGCTGTGGTCAGGTCAGTCAGCCCAGGTTTCAGTATTCCTGACATGCCTGAGATAAAAGGACCTCACTCCCCGTTAGTTAAAGGAAATATTGAAAGCTCATCAAAAAACTGCTGACTTAACTCTTTGTGCTTGCATTGGCTCTCAGGAAGGCATCAGTGCAGCACCGTACCAGTGACAGTGAGGAAAGCTGCTCATCATTGGTTATGGCTCAAGAACTGCTCCAAAATCGAATTACCACCTCATTCCTGAAAAGCAGGCAGTTTATGAAAGATTTTGAGAATATATCAGTGATTCTTGAGATAAGGGACAAAACATGTCCAAAGTTTCTGTCAACACCATCAGATTTTTTAAAAAGTACAAAAAAATAAGGAATTATTGTGGGTAACTTACACTGTGAGGACCCCTTTACCACTTCCTGTTTGATACACATGCCATGAGGTCACTGCTCTGGTGAGTTTTTTTAATTTTTATTTCATTTATTGCATACCTTTCTGATAAAACTCTGTGTCACAACCATAGTGCATCAACACCACAGTAGAGGCCATAAGCAACTGATGAACAACAAGATGGCGTCTGTCAGAAAAACGTGCTATGAGAGAAAGTAGGGTATTTTGTCAGCACCATCAGGATTTTTGCCTGACGGTGTTGACCCTTTTTCTAATGATTTTGGCAAATGTCACAAAAGTGTCCTATTCACTAATTATATTAAGTTATTTTTATTACTATTTCAGTCATATTACTTCCTGTGCATTTTACTGATATTTCTGCTTTACAGATGTGTCGAATATTATGGAATTTGCCTGATCTTGAATCTCATAGTTAATGTATACTTTATTAATCCTGTAGGAAAATGCTTAGTCCTCTGCATTTAACCCATTTACTCAGTGAAGCAGTGGGCAGCTACCAATCCATGACCCGGGGAGCAGTGTGTAGAGACGGTACCTTGCTCAAGGGTATCTCAGGATAGCCGCTGTTTGGTGGATTTGAACCCCCAACAGGGCTCTAGAGTGCGACCAAATTTTTCAGTGGTGCGACTAAAAAAAAATATTTGGTTGCACCTGTGCGACCAACTGTTCGGGTAGCAAAAAAAAAAAAAAAAAAATCTGCAACCTTCCCTGTGGTCAACAACAGACACACATTTTGTCCCTATCGTGGACTAAACCAATCAGAGATAGTAAGGGGCGGGACCTCTCTGATTGGCCGTGGTCCAGTTGAAAGTGCAGGTGGAAGTGGGAGGTGAGTAGCTTGAATAAAGCGATATCAATTCATTAAATCCTGAATCGACTTTTAAATATAACTGTGTTTTGCCAGAAACGCCAGATTCTCAGATTAAAGCTCACAAAACCAGTTCAACAACAACCAAACAGCAAATCAGAGCAGGTACACGGACTCCACACAAAGACGTAAACACAGAGCGGACCCGACCCATCAGAATTAACTTTGTCTTTCTCGGCTTTCTCACCCGACGGCCCGTAGACGGACACGCTGTCGGAGCTTAGCGAATCTGATGCGTCCGGTCCGCGATGTGTTTACGTCTTTTTGCGCTGATTCTGAGCTGCAGGTTTTGTCTCTCTCCAACCAAAATTCACCGAGCTGAATTTTGCTGTTTTGCTTCCACGACTATTAAAATCACATCCATGCACAGCTAGCTCTCTCTCTATCTCTCTCTGTACTTCAAGAACAGTTTCCCGTCTCCAATCTCTGTTTTCTGTATTATTTATTCGCTTATTACCCACCAGTCTACCGTTGTTTACAGTGCTGTCGGCTACTGTCTTTTTCTTCAAGAAAGCCTATTTTTTCTGTTGTTCAATACTGAAGAAATTTAAACTTTATATGCAGAACATTGTAGAATATTTTTAAGGTTATCTGCTATAAAAAGCCAGACCAGGAAAATCTCCTTCATGTTTTTCTGTGTTTTATTCTCAGTTACTTTCACACAAAGGAATCTGCTGTGATGTTCACAATTCTGATGAAGTCAGTACTGATAAATGATCAGAATTATAATATTTCTGACTGTCTGAGGCTAAGTTGAATCGAATCGGGACTTTGAAAACCGGAATCGAATGGATTATAGAAATCAGTGATGATACCCAGCCCTAGTGAGCAGCCTGGGCACGACAGAAGTGGATGTAGCTGTAACAGGAAAAGAACTATTGCTAACTTTTCTGTTAAGTTAAGGCCTGATCCTTCTGAAATTCATAGCCAGTGCTCTGACACGGTGTCATCAATCTTTGAATGCTGAAAAAGCACAGTGTATCCAGAAAAACACATTATATTATATAAATTATTATAAAACTTGTGTGCGCCTAACTTTTGTGCCGGTACGCGTACGCCCATGGCAAAAAGTTAGTCTAGAGCCCTGCCCAACGATCATGGGGCAAACACTATCTACTGAGCTATCTCTGCCCCGAGAGCTGGTCTTTTAAGTGATGATGTATGAACCCTGCTTTCGGGTCCAAACTACTCTGTGTTTATTAAGGCTGTTGTGTTTTAACATGTTTTTATTCTTTTTTATCTTGTTCTATTTAATCTGAACAAGCCCCTAAAAACAGTCAGTGATCACTGTCAGCCTAACCATCGGGAACCCTCACGTTAACTTTTATCAAGTGGAAAAAAGTTTCACTGTGTTTATGTTACGCTAACATAGCTGTGTTGCTAGCAATCACGTAGCACATCATTATACACCAGCTAGTCCAACATCAGTAACCCTACAAACGCCAGTGCTGTTTAGTTTTGTCTTCATTTATGTTGGAAGTGATAGCAGAGCTGGTGTTAAGGTGGAAACCGGCGAGCTAACTTCTAACTCTGTTAAATTTCATATATTCTGTTTTCATGGATGCCTGGATGTTACACCTGGTAAAACAGCCACACTGATCATTTTATTAAAGATGAAAGAATTTAGACAGTTTGTAACTCTCAGTGATGCCGCAGAGTTCCTTTGACTTTGGGATCTGCAGCGGAGTTTGGACCTGGAAACGGCTAATGACATCAGACTTAAAGACCGGATAGCATTTCTGTTGCTTAATACATATTTGTGTTGTGAATATTCATCCTTAATATGTGTAAATGCATATGCTTCAGAAAAATTATAGCAATTACAAAATGGTACATTTCAGGCTAGAATAGCAAAGAGGAAGCTGTCAGTAGAGGAACAAAAGAGAAGGAACAGGGATGATCAAAAAATAAGTAGAGAAAAAATTAACAGCCAGCCTGAGTTTCTCATAAAGGGAAAGATGGAGAAATAGAGTGAAAGAGGGAAAAATAAAGAACATCAGTGATCTGAAAGGAAGAGAAAAAAAGGCAGAAGAGAAGGTTTTGGAAACAAGCACAGAGAGTCAAAAGGAGAGAAAGTCCAGCAGCGTCTAAACACACAACCACAGAGTACTTTAGGAATCAAGGAGCAGTAGGCAGCTACTTGCTGGTGAACTATTAAGATGTAGAACTTGACATGTGCAAAAACAGAATTGTTATGATGTGTCTTGTGATATTACAAAGGTTGTTAAGGTTTAATGGTCATTTTGAAAGAAATAATATCCTGTTTTCTACTCATGTGTCACCACTTGTCAACTCCATAATATGGATTTTTTGTTTATTTTTCTGTTTTGAAGAACCATATATTTTCCTCCCTCATGATCTTCCAATAAAAATACGTAATTTTCTAAATAAATATGTAATTTTCACGCTGCTAAATATGATCGTTTCTTATGGAGATTAAATACAAGCTTCTGAAAATATGTATGACTGTAACTCTAATAATCCATGCATCCATCCATCCATTCGCTTCCGCTTATCCTTTTCAGGGTCGCGGGGGGCGCTGGAGCCTATCCCAGCTGTCATAGGGCGAAAGGCGGGGTACACCCTGGACAGGTCGCCAGTCTGTCGCAGGGCCAACATACAGGGACAGACAACCATTCACACTCACATTCACTCGCACATTCACACCTAGTGGCAATTTGGATTATCCAATTAACCTATCCCCACAAGCTTCATGTCTTTGGACGGTGGGAGGAAGCCGGAGTACCCGGAGGGAACCCATGCAAACACGGGGAGAACATGCAAACTCCACACAGAAAGACCCCAGCCTGATGTTGGAATTGAACTCAGGACCTTCTTGCTGTGCGGCAACAGTGCTAACCACCGTGCTGCCTAACTCTAATAATAAAAAGCCAAAACAATCTTACTTTTAAATGTGGTATAATTACTTTGAAAACATATGTGCATAAACAGTAGAACAGAGAAGCTGGTAATAGTCAAAATAGCTGAAACAACTTAATTTAAAATATATATTTTTACATTTCTTTGTGTCTGATGGTGTTGACTAAAACCTTGCACTTCTCCAGCAAAAACATGATTAAAAATTGTTACACCTGGCAGATTGTACCAAAACAAGGTGAGACAGCCAAAACTTTGTGTAACAATTATATGTAAATATGTCTTTAAGAGAGTAAAGAGAGGTTAGTTTATTTTGGAGTAGAGCTCCATTTATTAAGAAAAATTAAAAAAGACAGGAACACTCTTTAGAGGTTTGTGGGTGGCTCTCAAAAGAGCCGTTGTGGGGAAGTCACTCAGACTTCAAACAGGCTACTCCTTTGGTTGCCAAGACACGGCTCCCTCCGCCGAGAAGTGGGCCATGAACTTCTCCCCCACCAGGACAGCCTCTCTGGAGGAGTTGTTTGCTGCTACACGACCCAGGCCTTGCAACGGCTCCACCACAGTAGGTGCCACACCCCTCACAGCAGGTGCCACACCCCTCACAGCAGGTGCCACACCCCTCACAGCAGGTGCCCCTCTCTTGTCCAAACAGCACAGAAAATTGTGGAGAACACACGTTGCCTTCACACACTTCTCCGCAATTTCAGGACGGAGCTCCATGGAGCGCAGATACAACCTCTACTGTGAGGGAGAGAGGGAAGTTCCAGCGCTCCTGGAATCCCTCTGCAATGCACCGCCAGTCTTCAGTTGAAGGCACAGCCATGAAGTCGTCCACTAGACAGTCCCAGATGGACGTCGCTACCTGGGGGGTGATCTGGCTCACCAAGGACACGCCAACTCGAAAACTGAATGCGATGGTCCTGAAGGAGTCCTCGGTGGCAAGGAACCTGGACAAAATGCTGCAGTTACAAAATACATTATTCAAATTCCAAAATACTTTTGTGATGTCAGATTTAAATTACAAAACATAAATCTTACATAAAACCTTTTGTAATTACAAGGATAATTACATGATATATATTAGATATAATCTAAAACAGTCTGCTGGGATTATATACAAATATTCAACTATCCCAGAATTAAACCAGGTCTAAATAAAAAGAAAGGAGTGAGTATCACTACAAAGATTAACCCACAGTGGTCCTCATACCACAGTTTGATATCAGCAAACAGCGAGAGCATACATTGATATGACACCACAGCCATGCTATCATTCAAACACTGATAACGGCATAAATCGAATTACAGTGGGGCAAAAAAGTATTTAGTCAGCCAACGATTGTGCAAGTTCCCCCACCTAAAATGATGACAGAGGTCAGTAATTTGCACCAGAGGTACACTTCAACTGTGAGAGACAGAATGTGAAAAAAAAATCCATGAATCCACATGGTAGGATTTGTAAAGAATTTATTCGTAAATTAGGGTGGAAAATAAGTATTTGGTCAATAACAAAAATACAACTCAATACTTTGTAACATAACCTTTGTTGGCAATAACAGAGGTCAAACGTTTACTATAGGTCTTTACCAGGTTTGCACACACAGTAGCTGGTATTTTGGCCCATTCCTCCATGCAGATCTTCTCGAGAGCAGTGATGTTTTGGGGCTGTCGCCGAGCAACACGGACTTTCAACTCCCGCCACAGATTTTCTATGGGGTTGAGGTCTGGAGACTGGCTAGGCCACTCCAGGACTTTCAAATGCTTCTTACGGAGCCACTCCTTTGTTGCCCGGGCGGTGTGTTTTGGATCATTGTCATGTTGGAAGACCCAGCCTCGTTTCATCTTCAAAGTTCTCACTGATGGAAGGAGGTTTTGGCTCAAAATCTCACGATACATGGCCCCATTCATTCTGTCCTTAACACAGATCAGTGGTCCTGTCCCCTTGGCAGAAAAACAGCCCCATAGCATGATGTTTCCACCCCCATGCTTCACAGTAGGTATGGTGTTCTTGGGATGCAACTCAGTATTCTTCGTCCTCCAAACACGACGAGTTGAGTTTATACCAAAAAGTTCTACTTTGGTTTCATCTGACCACATGACATTCTCCCAATCCTCTGCTGTATCATCCATGTGCTCTCTGGCAAACTTCAGACGGGCCTGGACATGCACTGGCTTCAGCAGCGGAACACGTCTGGCACTGCGGGATTTGATTCCCTGCCGTTGTAGTGTGTTACTGATGGTGACCTTTGTTACTTTGGTCCCAGCTCTCTGCAGGTCATTCACCAGGTCCCCCCGTGTGGTTCTGGGATCTTTGCTCACCGTTCTCATGATCATTTTGACCCCACGGGATGGGATCTTGCGTGGAGCCCCAGATCGAGGGAGATTATCAGTGGTCTTGTATGTCTTCCATTTTCTGATGATTGCTCCCACAGTTGATTTTTTCACACCAAGCTGCTTGCCTATTGTAGATTCACTCTTCCCAGTCTGGTGCAGGTCTACAATACTTTTCCTGGTGTCCTTCGAAAGCTCTTTGGTCTTGGCCATGGCGGAGTTTGGAGTCTGACTGTTTGAGGCTGTGGACAGGTGTCTTTTATACAGATGATGAGTTCAAACAGGTGCCATTCATACAGGTAACGAGTGGGGGACAGAAAAGCGTCTTACAGAAGACGTTACAGGTCTGTGAGAGCCAGAGATTTTCCATGTTTGAGGTGACCAAATACTTATTTTCCACCCTGATTTACGAATAAATTCTTTACAAATCCTACCATGTGAATTCATGGATTTTTTTTTTCACATTCTGTCTCTCACAGTTGAAGTGTACCTCTGGTGCAAATTACTGACCTCTGTCATCATTTTAAGTGGGGGAACTTGCACAATCGTTGGCTGACTAAATACTTTTTTGCCCCACTGTAAATCGGGACTTGATGAGACCCGAGTATCACTAGAAATATTATAAACAGTCGTCTCCGTACCACAGCTTGCTATCAGTAAACACCGACAGCATTCATTGATAGCATAGCACATCCATGTTAGCACAGGTATCAATAAAGGACTACCGTATTAAACACTTTTACTAACCTCAGGGAGATGGACAGGTGCTCTGCAGGTGGGATTGAGCGTCTGTAGTTGGTGTCAAGGCGGGCAATGCTGGGACCAACGCGGGACAGCAGGTCCTCAAACTGGGCGAGTGAAAGACGGTGGTATTGCTGGAATCTGCCGTCATCCAGGCGCAGCTCCTGGAGCAAATGGTGAAACTCACCAAACTGCTCACGCGTCTGGAGGACCTGATGGACCCAGGTACGGCGAGGACGTCCTTAACGCCGCTGCTCTGCTCCTTTTTGGCTCCTACCTTAAAGCACACTGTGCGCTGTCGATCTTACGTGCTGCACAATAATGTTTAACATTTAGTATTTACTGTTATATTCCCATAGATCATCATGGTGTTGTTTATTTTATTGCTCTAGTCTTCTTCTGCTTGTTTTCTTTTTTCTTTCTCAACAGGTGATCCAGGAAAAAAAAAAAAAAAAAAAGACCCCAACGTATTAGCCAGAGGTCCCTTTACTACGGTTCGGAGCCGCGGACCTGTTTTATTTACGAGATCACTGCAAAAAGTGCAGCCTTACCTAATGTGCACCTACTGTTACTCATTTATATTAAGATTTAAACATCTAGTTGGTGTTGGTATGGAGAGTAACCTTCGGTAATAGTAATAAATCACACAGCAATAGGATATTCATGTAGTTGTAAAGTATTCAGAATATGTTACTTCTATTATCTTTGGTGGAATACATTTTAAAATTAACACTGTCAACAGGTTAGCACCTCATACCACAGTGCAGCAAAGCAGTCTCATGAGCGCTGGGAAGGACACTTAAGGACACTTTAAGGAAAACTTAAACTGAAAGCGAGCCTTTATTTGGGCTGATGCAGAAGGGAGTAGACAAAACATAACAGGGACTGAGACTGCAACTAACCAAAAACCTAAACTGGAAAAACACTAACCTGACTGAAAGGCATAACTATGATCACTGTGAACAGAATGCTGTGCAGATGCATGGAAACTGTGAACCAAGTGGCGTGACGAAAGAGACATGAACATGACCTGCACGGAACCTCATCGTGCGGCTGCATGAAAAACAACATAAACCAAATGGCAAACATGAACTGCACAGAATCCTGAAAAACACTTAACTTGACCGGGGGGAAGTACACAGACGACGCGACACAGACTGTATGAAACACAGAGACTAAATACACATGAGGGATGATCAGGGGAAGTGGCCACACATGGGAGCACAGCTGACACACATGAACCTAACGACAGGACAGGAGAAATGAAACTGAATACACTGACATTGAATACAGACTTTCAAAGTAAAACAGAAAACATGGAGATTAGACGTGACATGAACTTGACAAACAAAGAAAACTTGGACATGAAACATGGCAGAATGTAACTAGATCAGGGGTGCCCAATCCCGGTCCTCGAGAGCTACCGTCCTGCAGCTTTTAGATGCATCCCTACTCCAACACAGCTGAATCAAATGAATGGCTTGTTATCAGGCCTTTGCCAAACACGATGGCATGCTGAAGAGGTAATCAAACCATTTGATTCAGCTGTGTTGGAGTAGGGATGCATCTAAAAGCTGCAGGACGGTAGCTCTCGAGGACCGGGATTGGGCACCCCTGAACTAGATAAACCGAAATGAAACTAGACTAAAAAGAATAACAAAACACCAAGAAACTCAGAATACTGGGTCACATGACCCAGGGCCATGACAATACGGAGGTGTTATCAGCTCAGTATTGAACAAGAAATATTAATGCTTCAAATTATTTGTCCTAAAGGATGCAAGCTATACAGAGTACTGCACATGTGACTTTGTGAACATACCTCATTAAATATAATTCGGACAGTTTTTTAACCTGAATATTTGCAACAAACAAAAAATATACAGAGTCAGTGCTAAAAAAATAATCAGAGGAAAAAATTAACATTTTAACTTAAGCTGCCAAGCGGAAGTAGTTGGTTTCAGTACATAAGTATCGGGCTTTGCTATTTAATCCGTAGCTATTGACTAATGAGGGGTTACTGAAGTGCCAGGTTTTTAAAAGTTGGCGTTAATGTCGTTCCACATGTGGAAAGCGACAGAAAACATGCTGCTGTTTGCACATATTTAATAATCAGCTCTGCACAGGAGCAGAAGCAGAGTCCAGCCTGTTGCTCTTACAGTATAATACTCATAAAGAAAGTACAGTAACCGTGGTTAGTCACTGAGCAGCCCGGTGCGTTTCTCTTGATTTCTTTAGTCAGGGTAAATTCATTCACCTGCACGGGTTAGCTAAACGAACTTTACAAAACAAGTTTCCCCGACAGCCGAGTGCTCACCTAAGGACCTAAGTTACGGATTAGCTTACACACACATTTAACTTACCGAAAATAATACGGTGGGGCCTCAGGTCCTCCTGTCTGGTAGTCCAATTTACTGAAGAACACCTCAGGCTGTCACTTTGAAATAGCCGGTAATGTAAACGCTGGACCTCTCAGCATCTGCCATTCCCGAACAGACACATGCAAGTTTGTCCGTGACTGCAGCCGCGCTGTACATTTATTTCTGTTTCAATATTTTTTTCAGTTTCAATATTTTTTTCGGTTTCATTTCAAGGTGGCATCGTTCTGATCCCATACACACACAAATCCTGATTTACAAGTACAAAATATTTATGACCACAATTTGAGCCCATATACTCTCTCTACCACAGCTGCCTTTGAACTTGCCTGGCCAGGTCTGAGTCCAGCTTTGCTACTCCTGCCAGGTCACATGACACAGGGGTGTGCTCTGATGTCAGCAGGCAGGTCAGTGGAGCCCTCTGGTGGTGGATATATGGCAGTGAAACAGGAGGAGGCCTGAGAACAGACAGCAGGCTTAACTAGCAGGACAAAGTAGCATGTAGTACTTGAAGGAGTCATCACAGCCAATCAGCTCTCAGGAAAATGGAACATCACATAAATATTTCTCTTCTTTGATTTTCATCAATGTATTTCCTTTGATAGATTTTCCGTCAACACTTCTGCTTGATTAGAAGCTCATAGGCAGTTCCTGTCACTCTACAATAAAACAATGTAAAGGCTGCCCTCTCTGCCCTCCCACTAGCTGACACAAGTAAACTGTGCTAAGATGCCCTACATGGACTAAGGTTCTTGGCCACACACATATAGATTTGCTTGGCTGTAGAAATCCATGCCATGAAGCTCCCAGCGCACATTTTTGATGCTTCTGTCTGTGGCAGAGCAGGTTTGGAGCTCTGCAGAGCCTTGGTGACTTTTACTGACTATGCACCCCTACCCATTTATTATGGGTAGGGGTGCATAGTCAACAAAATAGTCAACAAAATATGTAATTTGACATATTTTGTTGTTTTGTGTGTGTGTTTGTCTGTGTGAAGTTTTGATGTGTATGTGAAAAACACAATTTTGAAAACACTGGAAAAAGACCTCAAGACATGTTTTCCTTTACTTTCTATGAAACAAAAATTCCCACCAAGGCTTTTCAGTGTGAAATTTAGTGTATAGAAAATACCTGTGCCAGGTTGTCTCCATCTAGTGGTGAACATGGCCTCACCACTACATCAGGTGAGCTTTTCACTGTGCACAGTGACACAAAAGTCATTTAACAATTTTAAAAAAAGCAATGTTACAGATTCAGTAAGAACTGAAGTTTATCATAATCCTTCAAGTTTCACTCAGTAACAGCAGCTTTTTATTATTGGCTATATTTTAGAGTCACATTTATATGAAATGTCAAACAATCACAGAGTGACACTGAACTAAACAATCAATGCCATGTGAGTTGTTCTTGTTTGTTCTTTATCTCGGATTTATTGTAAGCAGCGGGAGTAAAAGCTAAAGAAAAATAGTAAAGATATGAATGAATCTCTGCTCTTACAGCTTTTATTGTGCCATAATGTCTGCTTTGAAACCGTCCTCTTGCTCGTCTCTTGGATGCTCACCTCTTCTTCACCTGTTCCTTTCACCAAACTGCTGCACTCTCGTTCTCTGCTCTCGCCTCCTCTTCTGATTATAATTAGATGCAGTCAGCATGTGCCAAACAAACTCCCCCCAAATCGATCATGTTTGATATGATGATGACGTTTTTAACATCTTATTTATGCACTTGTTGGGTGGGAAAGAGTAAACAAAGATGGGGCATAGAAGCAGAACTGAGTCCTACGTGTGGAGGGACAGTAACTGTGTGTGTATATGTAAGCATTTAAACACTGCAGAGAGTCAAATTAACAGTAACACTATTTTGTCTAAGTCCGCCATTGTAGAAATTCATTTCACCGAAACAATAACATGGCGCACAATGTGACAATAAACGTATAAAACACAAATTCTTACCTAGCAGGAGAATAAATAATCAGTATTTTAAGGCTACTGCATGTATAGATGTCACTGCTGGCTCACATAAGCTAGCTCTGAGACCCGCCAGAGTTTACGCCACAGTTGACTGTCGCGAAAGAGTCGTAAATCACCGGCATTGTAAAACTTAAAATGATTCCAGGGCATGTTATAAAACACCCAATAGATGTACTGGATATTAAACGGTATCAAACGACTAAATGAACACAGGGTTACAATTACATGCTCACGTCGTCACATCGAGAGTTTATTCATTAATCATCAGAGTTCAACAATGTTACATCCAGTTGAAAACAGCTTCACTAACGCCAGCAAAACAGGCTAACAGTATATAAGAGCACAAAAACAGCCGTGCTTATCGACAGCTCGACATATCCTCAACAACTCACCTCAGTATGTGTAACCCGTTCATGTGTTACGCCTGTTGTTCTTGCGTTGTGTTCTGGCGTGAAAGTAAGAGGCAGGAGACAGTACTGGGTCTTTGGCTCTTTACTGCACATCTGCAACACAGAAACATGTGTCTGATCTGTGTGTGTCACGCGACTGCCAGTACACCTCTCCTCCGGCCATGCTGAAAGCAGCTGTGTCTGCAGCTTCATTAACACTACAATAATATAATGAATCAAATACAACAAATTGTTTTAAAACATTAACTTAAGCTCTCAAAAACAAAAAGCACAAAATAAATAATATGTCACTGAAAAAACATCAAAAACAACTTATAAGAACAATAAACAAAATAATTCAAAAACAAATAAACAGTCAGATAAATACAATTCAATAACCAGGACCCAATATTCTGGTACTTATAGTTCAAACATTATACTTCAGTACAATTATATTAATAACCGCCATCTAACAGGCAGTACAACACTGTACTTATAAAAACAATGACTGAAAGACTGCATCTCCAAAACATAAGAACATCTCCATATCTGCAACACAGAAATATGTGTCTGATCTGTGTGTGTCACGCGACTGCCAGTACACCTCTCCTGACGAAGGAAAAAAGAGTGCATGCTGTTAAAAAAAGACTGCCGCGAGTAGCCGCTAGCAATCAGGCTAACTTAGCATGCTAGCATTTTAGCTGCGTTCTCGGCTAAAACTCATTATAAGTGTATATTAGTGAACTCCGCCCTCCACAAAACTTATCCCGAATGAGTCTCTTAATGACAAACAAAAACGCGGCGGTTTGGCTGTATTCACATTGCAGCTTGGGATCTGAACAAACTTTAATTAGCTGAGAGCAACGTGGCAGTGACTTACCTCCGGCCATGCTGAAAGGAGCTGTGACCGGGGCACACATGCACGCGCCTACGTTACCACGCAGCGCACACACACACATGAACGCACTATACACATATGCAGCATATTTATTTTACTTGGTTTTAGAGTTGGAGTATTTACATATTGATCTGAAATATTTTGCTGCTGAGCAGCAGAGCTCCAAAGCGTCCCCCTGTAACCATGGTTACGCAGATGCGTTCCGACTGTCACGTCACAGAGGAGAACCTGTTTCAAATGTATACCTGGATCAACCTGCAATCAGTTTGAAAAGTTTTCTGCTGAGATCCGCAGCTCGACTTCCTGGCACCCCGGGATAAGATGAGTTGCTGTGTTTTTCACGGAGAAAAAATAATTAACATGGAATAACGTCAGTGTTAGATGAAAAAAAAAAGATGCAAGCAGAAGAGGACAGCAGATTGAGAAGAGATTTCTTCAAACGGTAAGGAGCTTCTAACAAGTGATATCTGATAAGCTTAAATCTTAAATCTAATGTCCAGATTCATGCTAAACTTTTCTGATTACTCCGTGTATCTGCACCGTTAGACTTTTCATCGCCACTTTACGGTAACATACTGGCGTCACTGCTGCCAGCGTCATACCGTGACGCCGTGTTACGCTAGCTTACCTTTCTGCAGGATGATACCGTTTTTTGCTGGTGTGGTATAATACTCTTGGACAAATTATGGTAACGCACCGTAGCCTTTTTTACGGTATCTCACTGGCGACAGTTATGTCAGTGAGATACCGTTATGTCGTTATGTCGTAAATTACGTCAACAAAGTAACATCATACTGTGATTAAGAAATTGGTATACTACCGCTTATTCACGGTATGTCACTGTAAGCCCGCTGCAAGGTAATAAACTGCAATATATTAACCAGTAACTTACCGTTATCACGCATCATCAGTACCAAAAATATTCATCTCTGCTAGAGGATACCGTGTCCCAACAGGCGGTCATTTACTCTTTTAACAGGTCGTAATTTACCGTAATTTCAGTTAACAGTAACATACTGTAAGAGACTGGAGGGTTCCAAAAAAATTGGATGGATGGATAGACACACACACACACACACACACACAAAATATAATTCATGTGCTTTGCACCACTTTATTTCAATTCTGATTCTTCCCTGCTGAAATACACATTTCCAAAATCAAAAACTGAAAAGAACTGAAAACATATTTTCATTGAGGAAGCACTTGTTTTTACTAAACCATGTAATCCATTATTTTCTCAGATAGTTGTACAAACAATAACGATATTATGTCATATCCATATCATGGCAGACAACACATGCTCAAGTGTTGGGTTTCCTTACTTATATTTTGTAGGGTCTCAAACCTACAATGTGAAGTGCCTTGGCATTCATTTTGTTGGCACCATACAAATAAACTGAATTGTAATGGATATAATATCAAGCCCCACACGTCTGCCTTTATATACACTTTGTCCAAAATACTGGCTCACACGACCAAATCATTGCACAAAACAGGGTCCACAAGGACATGGATGAGCGTGTGTGGTGTGAAGGAACTTGACTGACCTGCACTGAACCCTGATCTTGCTTTGTGGACTGAGTTCATTGATTTGTAGGGTGAGCCAATACATGTGACAATTAAAGTGTAAGTAGCTGAAATAATTTTTAACAAACGGGTAAAAGAAGGTTAGCACTGGTGCTGCACAGCAAGAAGGTCCTGAGTTCAATTCCACCATCAGGTCTTTCTGTGTGGAGTTTGCATGTTCTCCCCGTGTTTGCGTGGGTTCTCTCCGGGTACTCCGGCTTCCTCCCACCGTCCAAAGACATGCAGCTTGTGGGGATAGGTTAATTGGATAATCCAAATTGCCACTAGGTGTGAATGTGCGAGTGAATGTGAGTGTGAATGGTTGTCTGTCCCTATGTGTTGGCCCTGCGACAGACTGGCGACCTGTCCAGGGTGTACCCCGCCTTTCGCCCTATGACAGCTGGGATAGGCTCCAGCGCCCCCCGCGACCCTGAAAAAGGATAAGCGGAAGCGAATGGATGGATGGATGGATGGGTAAAAGAAGGAAAAAAAATCAAAACTGTTGCACTCAAAAAAACCTATTGGACAGAGACAGCGTCTTGCAAGATGGCGAGAGAGCTTGTCTTCATTGTTGCTCGTCTTGTGTAAATGTCCAGAAAGCATGGGCCATGGATCATCTGTGGAGACATGGGTAACAACACATTGGTCACTTAAATTATACAAGAAATTTACTAATTTCCCTAATTTGAAGTTCTCCACTCAAATTCAGTAAGCCACTGGAGGAAAGTTGTGACATGAGGGTTAATGTGAACAACCTTTCGCTTCACAGTGGTCCCAGTCTTCCTGCTTGTCCCAACCTTGGAGGTACATTTTGTTCCCTCTTCAGGGTTTATCCTTACAAAAAACCTTGCACCCGCTGACTCCTGGTATTCCAGGTTCAATACATAGAATGAACCAAAGAAGACTGACATTGCATCAGCACAGGTGTTCTCTTTGTCCAGCTCAACAATTACACGCCCCTCTGCACTCACCATCCAGCAGGTGGCGGTCATTGAACTTTGTCCTTAAATGTATAGGGGCAACATGTTGTCATTATGCAACATAAAATAATTTCAATACTTCACTTCTTCACACTGTCTAGATAGTCATAAAGCAAATAGCTACGTACAGTTAATTATTAATGGCCTTATGTACACAAGTCCATTTTAACATATTATAATTGTACATAATTGGGAATTATTCTGCCCATTAAACACACCTAACAAAGAGTCAGCCCAGTTAAAGTACCGGAGGTGAATCAACTGTATGGTTATTTTGGAGTTTATAGTTTGTGCTGCTGTTAAACTTTACAGTATTGACTTCAGTATTCCTGCTGTTGGTGTAGCTAGACTACTATGTTGATCAGTAATATGTAATGTGAAATTTGATATTGTTACTTTGCTGGATTCACTGAGACACATGTCCAACAACCTTGGTTTATAAAGGAAATTACAGAAATTTGAGCTAACAAAACAGAGACTGGATACCTGTGTCCACGAAAAGCTCCTGTGCCAAACAGAAATTTTAATATGGTCTAATCAGCTCTATGTCATAAATGACTTCTTACCAAGCATAATCAGCCTTGGGGTGCTTGGCAGGCTTTTAACATGCAAGCTGAACAATATAAATTTGTGTGCACTGAAGCCACAAAATTTAGAAATACACAGTTGCAAAAAGTTCAGTGACCAATTACCTTTGCTAAAGGACATATGCAATGCAAAAAATAAGAGTATTGTCAATAGGGACCAATTCCCAGTTTTTACATGATCAAAATTATTCACAAAAGGCTTCAATAAACAGAAAATGTGTGCCAACAAGAGAACAGTGCACAAAAATGAAAAGATATTTGAGCTCGACGCTTTAATGGGTTTAACATGACTTAGTCAGCACTCCGCACCGTACAGGTAGTACAAGCACACCTGAAAACACTGACCAGCTAACAGCTTTAAGCATTTGGGCGCAACCTCGGTAGTTCACCGATTCACCTGTTGCAAACGTCCAAGTTTCTATCAAGTCTCATAAATCCATCGGCAACTATTACCTAACCAGTCTTTTGAGTCTCCACATTCATAGATATTGACATTTTGTCTTTGAATGAAAATATCCTGGTAGGGTAGCTTAAAAGTCAAAACAAACAGTACTAAGAACGCATTTCGGACTTCTCTCGAATAAGTGAAAAAAACACTTACCTTCAGACTGATTAGCTGGTTCCGATCCAACTTTAATGTGTCCCATGTCAGTCCATTTTAGGGAAATAGTGTTAAGTGGTTTCATTTAATTTTGGGATACTCCCGCATGGACGAGCCGCAATTTGGAGTCTAGCAGAGTTATCACGAATAGCATATGATCTTCAGATATAATCCAATCAACCTTGCATTTAATCCCATTGAACATCCAGTTACCTCTGACTACTTCTAAGTTGCACATGTTAACGGTCATGTTAACGGTCTAATCCCTAAAGTCCCTAACTCAATTTAACTGTGTCCAAAAAAGCACAAAGCACCGTTTCAGACGGTGAAGTGGTGAAGCCACTTACCGGTAGTTGTTCTCGACTCCATAAAATGATATTATAATTCAACACATCTTACAGGCACACCTGTCCAGGTGTGCCTCTCCTTCCTTTCTTCAAAAACCTTATTACAAATACAAATGAATTACAATATCACAATTTTTTGATGCATTTATTAGTTTATTGACTTGCCCTAAGGTTGGTGAGCCATCTTGCCGAGGACTGCACCGAGGATGGTGCCCGTTGTGGCAAGGCCTAGGCCTAGGCCTAGGATGCGCACAACGTTGGCAACGGAGGTCTGTGCTCCTTCCTCATGCCTCACCTTATGGACATCATTCAAATTCCTTTCAAGGTTGTCCATCTTGGCAATGAGCATTCTATTTTGCTCTATGAGGACGTCAAGACGCTCAGCTATTCTCTCCATTGGCTCACTTTGGAGCTGCTGCGGGGCAATGTCTCTATTTATGGACTCATGTGGCAACTTTAGTGATGTCACTGCTGATGTTGTCACTGTTGGTGTGACCTCATGACTCATTCATGCTATCTGAACTGTGGTGTAATTATGAGGTCACAGGGGGACGTGAATTTATTCATAAAGTTGATAGAGAGTTTGGGTCATAACTCAAAGATGCAATGATGCAGTCAAATAATTTGGAATTAAATATCTCTGAATCTGGTGTCCTTAGGGACTAGTAAAGCGCTATACAAATACAGGCCATTTACCATCTGTAAATTACAACATTTAAAGGGTTCTGACATCACAGTCATCTTTGTGACATCACATCCAGTCTCTCTGTTGTGATGTCAAATATCAATGCCAGATTCGCTTCTCTGTTGACATCACAGCAGAGAGATGAATCTGGCATTGATATTTGACATCACAGCAGAGATATGAATCTGGCATTGATATTTGACATCACAGCAGAGAGATGAATCTGGCATTGTTATTTGACATCACAGCAGAGAGATGAATCTGGCATTGATATTTGACATCACAGCAGAGAGATGAATCTGGCATTGATATTTGACATCACAGCAGAGAGATGAATCTGGCATTGTTATTTGACATCACAGCAGAGAGATGAATCTGGCATTGATATTTGACATCACAGCAGAGAGATGAATCTGGCATTGATATTTGACATCACAGCAGAGAGATGAATCTGGCATTGATATTTGACATCACAGCAGAGAGATGAATCTGGCATTGATATTTGACATCACAGCAGAGAGATGAATCTGGCATTGATATTTGACATCACAGCAGAGATATGAATCTGGCATTGTTATTTGACATCACAGCAGAGAGATGAATCTGGCATTGATATTTGACATCACAGCAGAGAGATGAATCTGGCATTGATATTTGACATCACAGCAGAGAGATGAATCTGGCATTGATATTTGACATCACAGCAGAGAGATGAATCTGGCATTGATATTTGACATCACAGCAGAGAGATGAATCTGGCATTGATATTTGACATCACAGCAGAGAGATGAATCTGGCATTGATATTTGACATCACAGCAGAGAGATGAATCTGGCATTGATATTTGACATCACAACAGAGAGATGAATCTGGCATTGATATTTGACATCACAGCAGAGAGATGAATCTGGCATTGATATTTGACATCACAGCAGAGAGATCAATCTGGCATTGATATTTGACATCACAACAGAGAGATGAATCTGGCATTGATATTTGACATCACAGCAGAGAAGCGAGTCTGGCATTGATATTTGACATCACAACAGAGAGACTGGATGTGATGTCAGAAGGATGACTGTGATGTCAGAACCCTCTAAATGTTGTAATTTACAGATAGTAAATGGCCTGTAAAAAAAGAGGCAAAAATTAGTTCGTTTCTTTATTCAACTTTTGAACAGTGGTGCTAACCCTAAGCCTATGATCATAACTCAAAGACGCAATGATGCAGTCAAATCATTTGGAATTAAATATCTCTGTCAGGGCGCCCCAGGGTGGCTGTGGCTACAATGTAGCTTGCCGTCACCGGTGTGTGAATGGGTGGATGACTGGATGTGTAAGGTGCTTTGGGGTCCTTAGGGACTAGTAAAGCGCTATACAATTTATCATCTGTAAATTACAACATTTAGAGGGTTCTGACATCACATCCAGTCTCTCTGCTGTGATGTCAAATATCACTGCCAGACTCGCTTCTCTTTTATGATGTCAAATATCACTGCCAGATTCATCTCTGTTGTGATGTCAAATATTAATGCCAGACTCGACCTCTCTGTTGTGATGTCAAATATTAATGCCAGATTCAGGTACTCCACTCCTTCAGACGTACTCAGACTAGAACTTCTGTCCAAGGAGCTTTAGACCTTTATTTTATTGCTGCAGCCACCAGTGTCGTCCAGTTGGGTGGTCCTTTGCTCTTCTTTCTTCAACCTCAGGGGTTAGACAACCCTTCAGTCGTTGCACAGATCAGGGGATTATTCTGCCCCGATTTCAAACAACAATCTGTGTATCCTCCGGTCCGGTGTATCCTCCAGAAAAAGGAACAGGAACGTGTCCCCCTTTTGCCCAAGAGCCTCTCGAACCTATATTTATCCAAACAGATGGGACCAATAATGCTTCACTGAGTCAGAGACTTTAATGTCTCTTCTATGTAAGAATGTCTCGTGCTGATATACCTGCAAACTTGACAACAAAGGTTTTTCAGACTACATGTAGCTGTCCTCTATGTCAGCTAACACATTTACATTTATGTCACACTTATTTCTGCTTTCCCATTTTATAATTATTACTTACATTTTGATTAGATACCTTGAGTTTGTAAATGATCAGATTACATAATTGGAATACAATGTATCCAATTCAGGGTTGCGGGTGGATGAAGCCTATCCCAGCTGATACAGGACAAAGACAGGCTGCCAGTTTATCGCAGGGCTAACACAACATGTGTAACAGAAAATCCACTTAAATGTTTGATATTTCTTATAATAATCATAATTATGACTATTATTTAAAGGTTTCTTTATAAATACATTTTGATTTTTTTATAACCTCTAAAATATAAACCTGAGCTGTTTCAGATTCTGACCTCTGACCTCACTGCAGCTCCCTCTTGGAAGTATGTCTGCTTCTTGTCCCCAGTGTTGACCGCCTGCCCTTGATATCACGTACTGTACCTGAGGAACAAAAAAGGACAAACACTTGCCTTCATTTAAGAAGTACATTCATACAGAGGTAATCTATGGAAACACACTAGTTCAACCTTTGGGAGAAATCAGTTCCTGTGAAACATTTCTGTAAATGAACATCATGTGGAGAATGAATGAAATGAGTTCTTCAGGTGACTCAGCAGTCCTACACTGACAAATGAAATCTAGTTAAACTATTAAGCATATTTGCTCTTCTGAAATCCGTGTTAAACAACAACAAACATAAATTAGTAACAAAAATACAGCTGAGTAGAGGCTTTACAAACCAGTAGCAGCCATAATGCTAAATTTTAATCTTCAAATGTTTCTGAGCCGTCTTCAACCTGCTTTTAACACATTAAAGTCCCACAGTCAATGCAGCCTGACTCAATCCTAGATGTTCAGCACACAGAGGTGCTGTTTAAAGTTTAGTGATAACCTGAGTCACTGATCATTTGCAGTATTACAGAGTCTGGCAGTCTTTGCATGATTTCCACGTCACTGTAAGTTTCTAGCTGACTCTCAGGTGTGACAGGTGTGCCAGCAGGAAAGAGTAATAATAACCAGCATCCTGAGGTTTGTCATACAGGATTAAATTTACAGTGGCTTTGTTCACACAGCTGGGATTGTATTTTACACTGACCCTGGGTCAGTATAAGTATCATACAGTTTAAACGAAGCAGTGAAACTTGCACATATTTATTACAGATGCACTGAAGCTAATCGAGATATTCGCTGTCAACCTCTTTTTTTATTAAAACCACCTTATAGAACATCACATCAGTTACAATGTAGAATCAATGTCATTTATAGTTTACAAATGACAAAATGTTTACACAAAATCATGACAGTGTTTACATGATATCACCCACTACTAACATTACTTTATTTACTGTATCTTTTGAAAAAATACAGCAATTTTAACAACACAAGACTTAAGAATATTTAACAGGAGCAGGTTTCATTTTTCCCTGGTTTTATTATCACACTGTTCACCAAACGCAGCAAACCTTCACCATCTTATCCAAAGCTACTTGTAAACTGTGTCATAAAATTGGACATTTTGCTTGTGTCTGCTGCTCATCCAAGACAAGAGATGTACGGGAAGTCCATTTGCCAAAACTCACAGTCCTTTACTTAACAGATCCTTCTCATGCATCAAAAGGATTGCAATGCAGCATAAATGTGAGCACACCTACGTCATCAGCTAAGGACATTGAACTGATTGTGGACACAGGTTCTGCAGTTTCTATCCTGCCTAACCACATCTACGAAGAGCACTTCAGTGGTACGCCACTAAAACCACCTGACCTTCAACTAGCTACTGACTGAGTACCACTGTTCAAAAGTTGAATAAAGAAACAAACTAATTTTTGCCTCTTTTTTTATTAAAACCACCTTATAGAACATCACATCAGTTTTATTATCACACTGTTCACCAAAACGCAGCAAACCTTCACCATCTTATCCAGGAGGGTCACCTCTTCACCCTCACATGGAAGAAGTAATCTGATTGGCATGGTGGTATGTTTGAAGCAGGTCCCTTGTGTAGCGCTGGAACCCAGTCATGATGTGTTTCACCCATTTCATAGGCTGGTTTACTACAATAATGCCAAATAATTAGCAACTCTATAAATAGAAGGTAGTTCTGCAAAATCACTCAGTAGGATGTTTGTTCTAATTTGCTATGAGCTCAGAGCGCATAGAAAATAAAACTAATAGGCTATAAAGAGTGATATGAACATATTTAGAACTTACCGGAATGAAAATGTCAGGAGCATCAACAGATATTTGGAGATGGAAGAGAACTGGATATCAGCTCGTCTCACAGCTGCTATCCAGGCTAGACACCTTCGTTTGGTAACATCAATACACGAGCTGCCTCATGTTGTGCCTCGTGCGATCGAACATTGCAGACGACCACACAGCAAGAACGAACCATGGCTGTTGGTGTGTGCCTGTTGGTGTGTGCCTTCGCTCCCTCTTCACTTGTGCTAGACCCCCAAAATGGCGGATCGGGCCAAAATCCTTTCCAAGCCCACCCCCGTGACATCACGCTCCAAAGCCCTATAACTGTGTCCAGGTGTTAAATTCATCCATGTGATTCAGCAACACTGTAAAATAATATTCATTTCTTCGGTAAGAAGTGTGTGTTTCTAAAAAAAGCTAAACAATTCTCAGTTATCGACTGGGAATGAAGAGATTATAAATATATTCGAGAATGCATATAGAGATGGACCCTATCAAAAAATCATTTACAAATTATATTGTTCACTGATCAATCTACGGGGTCATGATACAAGATATGTTAAAGGAAGATGGGAAACAGAGAGCAATCTATTCTTAACAGGAGAGGAATGGGATGGGATTTGTAGGCAGCAGTGGTCAGTAACAAGCTCCCCCTCGTGGAGGGAATTCAGCTGGAAGAATGTATTTCGTTATTTTATTACCCCAGCCCAAAAATCCAATTATTCTCAGAACACAACATGCTGGAGGCATTGTGGACATGCAACAGCAAATCATTTTCACATTTTTTGGGAAGGTCCCCGTGTGGTTCCATTTTGGAAGGAAATACATAAGGTCATGGAAACAATCTTCCAAAAGAAAATACAATTTCATTTTGCATTATTGTACCTAGGCAACCTAGAGAGTCTTAATCTATGCAAACCGGATAAGTATTTGTTCAGTGTGCTGTCGGTAGCTTGCAAAAAGGCCATAACTCGCCTTTGGATTAAAGAGGATATTCCTACCATAGATGAATGGATTGATGTGATATATAATATTTTTGTTATGGAAAGAATAACTTTTAGGCTAAAGTGCCAGGCGGACTCTTTTGAAGAATATTGGTTGAAATGGTTGAAATATGTACAAAATGGGAGGCCCGATTTTGTATAATGTCATTGTATTTCTTGGTTTGTTTATTCTTGTGTTTTGTTTGGTCTTGTTTTGGTCCGTTTGTCTCTTCTGTTGTTGTTCGGTTTGGTTTTGCTTTCCCCCTCACGGTGATTAAATTGAATTTGTTGTATATGTTGTATAAATAAGAAAACTAATAAAACATAAATAAAATAAAAAAAAGTGTGTGTTTCTGTCGTCATTATTTTACGCGTCGGGAGTGAGAACGGGTTGATTTCACTCACATGTGCTGTACCAGTGTACCTGCACATGTGATGTGACAATAAGTGATTTGATTTGAGAGTTCAAACTCACTGCTGTAATAACTTATAATGATTAATATAATAACTAGAATATTGGCCACATATATTTACACTGACTTTAGTCTCATGAACAACATTAGCTAATTGTTCAGGGCCCTAGAGTGCGACCAATATGGTCTTGTGATAATAACAGAAACAGATGCATCTATGTCATTATCTTTGAGCTTTTAAACTTAGCATAATTATAAAAACATGAGTATAAAAGGTGTTAAAACTCTGATGCCATCTTGGAATACTGCACTTTGTTCATGTCATTACTCATTACAACATTTCTCTCTTTCTAATCATACATCTAGATGTTATGTCAACACACATTTAATCTACATTATAAGAGTGCCTTTGTGATAAATGTGTCTTTCATTCTTGAATTAACTGGTTAAATATTTAATCTAACTAAACCATAAAGATGGAGTCAGAAGACAACAGTCACCTGAAGGGGCTGAAAATTGTAAAGACCCTACAGAACAATCAGTAAATGTGAGTAAATCTGTGATTCTGCCAGTAACACACTGGGTTCAGTTTGGAGGTTGAACTCTCACTCACCAGGATTGACAGCTGTCTGTGCCACAGTTAAACTCATGCAGTGCTAATTTAAAAACTCTCAAATGTTTTGGACAATTTATATTTTTCTATCACAAAAAATACACGTCTTCATTGAAATAAACACACAGAGCAATTAATATATATTTTTAAATATAATTTTTCTTTATTTTAATTAGCAAGTGAGGGCAAAATAAAACTTAACATAAATGAGAGCAGAGTATAGTTATTATGTTATAAGCAGCCAATCAAGGTGGACAGGTAAGCTGCACCGAAGATGGGGCCCATTATGGCAAGACCTAGACCTAGACCTAGACCTAGACCTAGGTTGCCAAGGGCACTCTGTGGTGCTTTCTCACGCCTCCTTTCCTTTCTGAACTCCCATTCAAGGTTGTCCATCCTAGCACTAATCCTTCTATTTTCCTCTATGAGGAACTCTAAACGCTGAGCTATTCTCTCCATTGGCTCACTTTGGAGCTGCTGCAGGGACAAGGTCCAAAACAGCGATACCTGCTCCACGTCACGGGTTCTATTTATGGACTCACCTGGCAACTTTAGTGATGTCACTGCTTATGTTGTCACTGTTGGTGTGACCTCATGACTCATTCATGCTATCTGAATTGTGGTGTAATTATGAGGTCACAGGGGGACGTGAATTTATTCATAAAGTTGATAGAGAGTTTGGGTCATAACTCAAAGATGCAATGATGCAGTCAAATAATTTGGAATTAAATATCTCTGAATCTGGTGTCCTTAGGGACTAGTAAAGCGCTATACAAATACAGGCCATTTACCATCTGTAAATTACAACATTTAAAGGGTTCTGACATCACAGTCATCTTTGTGACATCACATCCAGGCTCTCTGTTGTGATGTCAAATATCAATGCCAGATTCGCTTCTCTGTTGACATCACAACAGAGAGGTCGAGTCTGGCATTGATATTTGACATCACAGCAGAGAGATGAATCTGGCATTGATATTTGACATCACAGCAGAGAGATGAATCTGGCATTGATATTTGACATCACAACAGAGAGATGAATCTGGCATTGATATTTGACATCACAACAGAGAGATGAATCTGGCATTGATATTTGACATCACAACAGAGAGATGAATCTGGCATTGATATTTGACATCACAGCAGAGAGATGAATCTGGCATTGATATTTGACATCACAGCAGAGAGATCAATCTGGCATTGATATTTGACATCACAACAGAGAGATGAATCTGGCATTGATATTTGACATCACAGCAGAGATGAATCTGGTGTCCTTAGGGACTAGTAAAGCGCTATACAAATACAGGCCATTTACCATCTGTAAATTACAACATTTAAAGGGTTCTGACATCACAGTCATCTTTGTGACATCACATCCAGTCTCTCTGTTGTGATGTCAAATATCAATGCCAGATTCGCTTCTCTGTTGACATCACAGCAGAGAGATGAATCTGGCATTGATATTTGACATCACAGCAGAGAGATGAATCTGGCATTGATATTTGACATCACAGCAGAGATATGAATCTGGCATTGATATTTGACATCACAGCAGAGATGAATCTGGTGTCCTTAGGGACTAGTAAAGCGCTATACAAATACAGGCCATTTACCATCTGTAAATTACAACATTTAAAGGGTTCTGACATCACAGTCATCTTTGTGACATCACATCCAGTCTCTCTGTTGTGATGTCAAATATCAATGCCAGATTCGCTTCTCTGTTGACATCACAGCAGAGAGATGAATCTGGCATTGATATTTGACATCACAGCAGAGATGAATCTGGTGTCCTTAGGGACTAGTAAAGCGCTATACAAATACAGGCCATTTACCATCTGTAAATTACAACATTTAAAGGGTTCTGACATCACAGTCATCTTTGTGACATCACATCCAGTCTCTCTGTTGTGATGTCAAATATCAATGCCAGATTCGCTTCTCTGTTGACATCACAGCAGAGAGATGAATCTGGCATTGATATTTGACATCACAGCAGAGAGATGAATCTGGCATTGATATTTGACATCACAGCAGAGAGATGAATCTGGCATTGATATTTGACATCACAGCAGAGAGATGAATCTGGCATTGATATTTGACATCACAGCAGAGATGAATCTGGTGTCCTTAGGGACTAGTAAAGCGCTATACAAATACAGGCCATTTACCATCTGTATCAATGCCAGATTCATCTCTCTGCTGTGATGTCAAATATCAATGCCAGATTCATCTCTCTGCTGTGATGTCAACAGAGAAGCGAATCTGGCATTGATATTTGACATCACAACAGAGAGACTGGATGTGATGTCACAAAGATGACTGTGATGTCAGAACCCTTTAAATGTTGTAATTTACAGATGGTAAATGGCCTGTATTTGTATAGCGCTTTACTAGTCCCTAAGGACACCAGATTCATCTCTGCTGTGATGTCAAATATCAATGCCAGATTCATCTCTCTGCTGTGATGTCAACAGAGAAGCGAATCTGGCATTGATATTTGACATCACAACAGAGAGACTGGATGTGATGTCACAAAGATGACTGTGATGTCAGAACCCTTTAAATGTTGTAATTTATAGATGGTAAATGGCCTGTATTTGTATAGCGCTTTACTAGTCCCTAAGGACACCAGATTCATCTCTGCTGTGATGTCAAATATCAATGCCAGATTCATATCTCTGCTGTGATGTCAAATATCAATGCCAGATTCATCTCTCTGCTGTGATGTCAAATATCAATGCCAGATTCATCTCTCTGCTGTGATGTCAACAGAGAAGCGAATCTGGCATTGATATTTGACATCACAACAGAGAGACTGGATGTGATGTCACAAAGATGTCTGTGATGTCAGAACCCTTTAAATGTTGTAATTTACAGATGGTAAATGGCCTGTATTTGTATAGCGCTTTACTAGTCCCTAAGGACACCAGATTCATCTCTGCTGTGATGTCAAATATCAATGCCAGATTCATCTCTCTGCTGTGATGTCAAATATCAATGCCAGATTCATCTCTCTGCTGTGATGTCAAATATCAATGCCAGATTCATCTCTCTGCTGTGATGTCAAATATCAATGCCAGACTCGACCTCTCTGTTGTGATGTCAACAGAGAAGCGAATCTGGCATTGATATTTGACATCACAACAGAGAGCCTGGATGTGATGTCACAAAGATGACTGTGATGTCAGAACCCTTTAAATGTTGTAATTTACAGATGGTAAATGGCCTGTATTTGTATAGCGCTTTACTAGTCCCTAAGGACACCAGATTCAGAGATATTTAATTCCAAATTATTTGACTGCATCATTGCATCTTTGAGTTATGACCCAAACTCTCTATCAACTTTATGAATAAATTCACGTCCCCCTGTGACCTCATAATTACACCACAATTCAGATAGCATGAATGAGTCATGAGGTCACACCAACAGTGACAACATAAGCAGTGACATCACTAAAGTTGCCAGGTGAGTCCATAAATAGAACCCGTGACGTGGAGCAGGTATCGCTGTTTTGGACCTTGTCCCTGCAGCAGCTCCAAAGTGAGCCAATGGAGAGAATAGCTCAGCGTTTAGAGTTCCTCATAGAGGAAAATAGAAGGATTAGTGCTAGGATGGACAACCTTGAATGGGAGTTCAGAAAGGAAAGGAGGCGTGAGAAAGCACCACAGAGTGCCCTTGGCAACCTAGGTCTAGGTCTAGGTCTAGGTCTTGCCATAATGGGCCCCATCTTCGGTGCAGCTTACCTGTCCACCTTGATTGGCTGCTTATAACATAATAACTATACTCTGCTCTCATTTATGTTAAGTTTTATTTTGCCCTCACTTGCTAATTAAAATAAAGAAAAATTATATTTAAAAATATATATTAATTGCTCTGTGTGTTTATTTCAATGAAGACGTGTATTTTTTGTGATAGAAAAATATAAATTGTCCAAAACATTTGAGAGTTTTTAAATTAGCACTGCATGAGTTTAACTGTGGCACAGACAGCTGTCAATCCTGGTGAGTAAGAGTTCAACCTCCAAACTGAACCCAGTGTGTTACTGGCAGAATCACAGATTTACTCACATTTACTGATTGTTCTGTAGGGTCTTTACAATTTTCAGCCCCTTCAGGTGACTGTTGTCTTCTGACTCCATCTTTATGGTTTAGTTAGATTAAATATTTAACCAGTTAATTCAAGAATGAAAGACACATTTATCACAAAGGCACTCTTATAATGTAGATTAAATGTGTGTTGACATAACATCTAGATGTATGATTAGAAAGAGAGAAATGTTGTAATGAGTAATGACATGAACAAAGTGCAGTATTCCAAGATGGCATCAGAGTTTTAACACCTTTTATACTCATGTTTTTATAATTATGCTAAGTTTAAAAGCTCAAAGATAATGACATAGATGCATCTGTTTCTGTTATTATCACAAGACCATATTGGTCGCACTCTAGGGCCCTGAACAATTAGCTAATGTTGTTCATGAGACTAAAGTCAGTGTAAATATATGTGGCCAATATTCTAGTTATTATATTAATCATTATAAGTTATTACAGCAGTGAGTTTGAACTCTCAAATCAAATCACTTATTGTCACATCACATGTGCAGGTACACTGGTACAGCACATGTGAGTGAAATCAACCCGTTCTCACTCCCGACGCGTAAAATAATGACGACAGAAACACACACTTTTTTTTATTTTATTTATGTTTTATTAGTTTTCTTATTTATACAACATATACAACAAATTCAATTTAATCACCGTGAGGGGGAAAGCAAAACCAAACCGAACAACAACAGAAGAGACAAACGGACCAAAACAAGACCAAACAAAACACAAGAATAAACAAACCAAGAAATACAATGACATTATACAAAATCGGGCCTCCCATTTTGTACATATTTCAACCATTTCAACCAATATTCTTCAAAAGAGTCCGCCTGGCACTTTAGCCTAAAAGTTATTCTTTCCATAACAAAAATATTATATATCACATCAATCCATTCATCTATGGTAGGAATATCCTCTTTAATCCAAAGGCGAGTTATGGCCTTTTTGCAAGCTACCGACAGCACACTGAACAAATACTTATCCGGTTTGCATAGATTAAGACTCTCTAGGTTGCCTAGGTACAATAATGCAAAATGAAATTGTATTTTCTTTTGGAAGATTGTTTCCATGACCTTATGTATTTCCTTCCAAAATGGAACCACACGGGGACCTTCCCAAAAAATGTGAAAATGATTTGCTGTTGCATGTCCACAATGCCTCCAGCATGTTGTGTTCTGAGAATAATTGGATTTTTGGGCTGGGGTAATAAAATAACGAAATACATTCTTCCAGCTGAATTCCCTCCACGAGGGGGAGCTTGTTACTGACCACTGCTGCCTACAAATCCCATCCCATTCCTCTCCTGTTAAGAATAGATTGCTCTCTGTTTCCCATCTTCCTTTAACATATCTTGTATCATGACCCCGTAGATTGATCAGTGAACAATATAATTTGTAAATGATTTTTTGATAGGGTCCATCTCTATATGCATTCTCGAATATATTTATAATCTCTTCATTCCCAGTCGATAACTGAGAATTGTTTAGCTTTTTTTAGAAACACACACTTCTTACCGAAGAAATGAATATTATTTTACAGTGTTGCTGAATCACATGGATGAATTTAACACCTGGACACAGTTATAGGGCTTTGGAGCGTGATGTCACGGGGGTGGGCTTGGAAAGGATTTTGGCCCGATCCGCCATTTTGGGGGTCTAGCACAAGTGAAGAGGGAGCGAAGGCACACACCAACAGGCACACACCAACAGCCATGGTTCGTTCTTGCTGTGTGGTCGTCTGCAATGTTCGATCGCACGAGGCACAACATGAGGCAGCTCGTGTATTGATGTTACCAAACGAAGGTGTCTAGCCTGGATAGCAGCTGTGAGACGAGCTGATATCCAGTTCTCTTCCATCTCCAAATATCTGTTGATGCTCCTGACATTTTCATTCCGGTAAGTTCTAAATATGTTCATATCACTCTTTATAGCCTATTAGTTTTATTTTCTATGCGCTCTGAGCTCATAGCAAATTAGAACAAACATCCTACTGAGTGATTTTGCAGAACTACCTTCTATTTATAGAGTTGCTAATTATTTGGCATTATTGTAGTAAACCAGCCTATGAAATGGGTGAAACACATCATGACTGGGTTCCAGCGCTACACAAGGGACCTGCTTCAAACATACCACCATGCCAATCAGATTACTTCTTCCATGTGAGGGTGAAGAGGTGACCCTCCTGGATAAGATGGTGAAGGTTTGCTGCGTTTTGGTGAACAGTGTGATAATAAAACTGATGTGATGTTCTATAAGGTGGTTTTAATAAAAAAAGAGGCAAAAATTAGTTTGTTTCTTTATTCAACTTTTGAACAGTGGTACTCAGTCAGTAGCTAGTTGAAGGTCAGGTGGTTTTAGTGGCGTACCACTGAAGTGCTCTTCGTAGATGTGGTTAGGCAGGATAGAAACTGCAGAACCTGTGTCCACAATCAGTTCAATGTCCTTAGCTGATGACGTAGGTGTGCTCACATTTATGCTGCATTGCAATCCTTTTGATGCATGAGAAGGATCTGTTAAGTAAAGGACTGTGAGTTTTGGCAAATGGACTTCCCGTACATCTCTTGTCTTGGATGAGCAGCAGACACAAGCAAAATGTCCAATTTTATGACACAGTTTACAAGTAGCTTTGGATAAGATGGTGAAGGTTTGCTGCGTTTGGTGAACAGTGTGATAATAAAACCAGGGAAAAATGAAACCTGCTCCTGTTAAATATTCTTAAGTCTTGTGTTGTTAAAATTGCTGTATTTTTTCAAAAGATACAGTAAATAAAGTAATGTTAGTAGTGGGTGATATCATGTAAACACTGTCATGATTTTGTGTAAACATTTTGTCATTTGTAAACTATAAATGACATTGATTCTACATTGTAACTGATGTGATGTTCTATAAGGTGGTTTTAATAAAAAAAAGAGGTTGACAGCAAATATCTCGATTAGCTTCAGTGCATCTGTAATAAATATGTGCAAGTTTCACTGCTTCGTTTAAACTGTATGATACTTATACTGACCCAGGGTCAGTGTAAAATACAATCCCAGCTGTGTGAACAAAGCCACTGTAAATTTAATCCTGTATGACAAACCTCAGGATGCTGGTTATTATTACTCTTTCCTGCTGGCACACCTGTCACACCTGAGAGTCAGCTAGAAACTTACAGTGACGTGGAAATCATGCAAAGACTGCCAGACTCTGTAATACTGCAAATGATCAGTGACTCAGGTTATCACTAAACTTTAAACAGCACCTCTGTGTGCTGAACATCTAGGATTGAGTCAGGCTGCATTGACTGTGGGACTTTAATGTGTTAAAAGCAGGTTGAAGACGGCTCAGAAACATTTGAAGATTAAAATTTAGCATTATGGCTGCTACTGGTTTGTAAAGCCTCTACTCAGCTGTATTTTTGTTACTAATTTATGTTTGTTGTTGTTTAACACGGATTTCAGAAGAGCAAATATGCTTAATAGTTTAACTAGATTTCATTTGTCAGTGTAGGACTGCTGAGTCACCTGAAGAACTCATTTCATTCATTCTCCACATGATGTTCATTTACAGAAATGTTTCACAGGAACTGATTTCTCCCAAAGGTTGAACTAGTGTGTTTCCATAGATTACCTCTGTATGAATGTACTTCTTAAATGAAGGCAAGTGTTTGTCCTTTTTTGTTCCTCAGGTACAGTACGTGATATCAAGGGCAGGCGGTCAACACTGGGGACAAGAAGCAGACATACTTCCAAGAGGGAGCTGCAGTGAGGTCAGAGGTCAGAATCTGAAACAGCTCAGGTTTATATTTTAGAGGTTATAAAAAAATCAAAATGTATTTATAAAGAAACCTTTAAATAATAGTCATAATTATGATTATTATAAGAAATATCAAACATTTAAGTGGATTTTCTGTTACACATGTTGTGTTAGCCCTGCGATAAACTGGCAGCCTGTCTTTGTCCTGTATCAGCTGGGATAGGCTTCATCCACCCGCAACCCTGAATTGGATACATTGTATTCCAATTATGTAATCTGATCATTTACAAACTCAAGGTATCTAATCAAAATGTAAGTAATAATTATAAAATGGGAAAGCAGAAATAAGTGTGACATAAATGTAAATGTGTTAGCTGACATAGAGGACAGCTACATGTAGTCTGAAAAACCTTTGTTGTCAAGTTTGCAGGTATATCAGCACGAGACATTCTTACATAGAAGAGACATTAAAGTCTCTGACTCAGTGAAGCATTATTGGTCCCATCTGTTTGGATAAATATAGGTTCGAGAGGCTCTTGGGCAAAAGGGGGACACGTTCCTGTTCCTTTTTCTGGAGGATACACCGGACCGGAGGATACACAGATTGTTGTTTGAAATCGGGGCAGAATAATCCCCTGATCTGTGCAACGACTGAAGGGTTGTCTAACCCCTGAGGTTGAAGAAAGAAGAGCAAAGGACCACCCAACTGGACGACACTGGTGGCTGCAGCAATAAAATAAAGGTCTAAAGCTCCTTGGACAGAAGTTCTAGTCTGAGTACGTCTGAAGGAGTGGAGTACCTGAATCTGGCATTAATATTTGACATCACAACAGAGAGGTCGAGTCTGGCATTAATATTTGACATCACAACAGAGATGAATCTGGCAGTGATATTTGACATCATAAAAGAGAAGCGAGTCTGGCAGTGATATTTGACATCACAGCAGAGAGACTGGATGTGATGTCAGAACCCTCTAAATGTTGTAATTTACAGATGATAAATTGTATAGCGCTTTACTAGTCCCTAAGGACCCCAAAGCACCTTACACATCCAGTCATCCACCCATTCACACACCGGTGACGGCAAGCTACATTGTAGCCACAGCCACCCTGGGGCGCCCTGACAGAGATATTTAATTCCAAATGATTTGACTGCATCATTGCGTCTTTGAGTTATGATCATAGGCTTAGGGTTAGCACCACTGTTCAAAAGTTGAATAAAGAAACGAACTAATTTTTGCCTCTTTTTTTACAGGCCATTTACTATCTGTAAATTACAACATTTAGAGGGTTCTGACATCACAGTCATCCTTCTGACATCACATCCAGTCTCTCTGTTGTGATGTCAAATATCAATGCCAGACTCGCTTCTCTGCTGTGATGTCAAATATCAATGCCAGATTCATCTCTCTGTTGTGATGTCAAATATCAATGCCAGATTCATCTCTCTGCTGTGATGTCAAATATCAATGCCAGATTCATCTCTCTGCTGTGATGTCAAATATCAATGCCAGATTCATCTCTCTGTTGTGATGTCAAATATCAATGCCAGATTCATCTCTCTGCTGTGATGTCAAATAACAATGCCAGATTCATATCTCTGCTGTGATGTCAAATATCAATGCCAGATTCATCTCTCTGCTGTGATGTCAAATATCAATGCCAGATTCATCTCTCTGCTGTGATGTCAAATATCAATGCCAGATTCATCTCTCTGCTGTGATGTCAACAGAGAAGCGAATCTGGCATTGATATTTGACATCACAACAGAGAGACTGGATGTGATGTCACAAAGATGACTGTGATGTCAGAACCCTCTAAATGTTGTAATTTACAGATGGTAAATGGCCTGTATTTGTATAGCGCTTTACTAGTCCCTAAGGACACCAGATTCAGAGATATTTAATTCCAAATTATTTGACTGCATCATTGCATCTTTGAGTTATGACCCAAACTCTCTATCAACTTTATGAATAAATTCACGTCCCCCTGTGACCTCATAATTACACCACAGTTCAGATAGCATGAATGAGTCATGAGGTCACACCAACAGTGACAACATCAGCAGTGACATCACTAAAGTTGCCACATGAGTCCATAAATAGAGACATTGCCCCGCAGCAGCTCCAAAGTGAGCCAATGGAGAGAATAGCTGAGCGTCTTGACGTCCTCATAGAGCAAAATAGAATGCTCATTGCCAAGATGGACAACCTTGAAAGGAATTTGAATGATGTCCATAAGGTGAGGCATGAGGAAGGAGCACAGACCTCCGTTGCCAACGTTGTGCGCATCCTAGGCCTAGGCCTAGGCCTTGCCACAACGGGCACCATCCTCGGTGCAGTCCTCGGCAAGATGGCTCACCAACCTTAGGGCAAGTCAATAAACTAATAAATGCATCAAAAAATTGTGATATTGTAATTCATTTGTATTTGTAATAAGGTTTTTGAAGAAAGGAAGGAGAGGCACACCTGGACAGGTGTGCCTCTCCTTCCTTTCTTCTTACAGGCACACCTGGACAGGTGTGCCTGTAAGATGTGTTGAATTATAATATCATTTTATGGAGTCGAGAACAACTACCGGTAAGTGGCTTCACCACTTCACCGTCTGAAACGGTGCTTTGTGCTTTTTTGGACACAGTTAAATTGAGTTAGGGACTTTAGGGATTAGACCGTTAACATGACCGTTAACATGTGCAACTTAGAAGTAGTCAGAGGTAACTGGATGTTCAATGGGATTAAATGCAAGGTTGATTGGATTATATCTGAAGATCATATGCTATTCGTGATAACTCTGCTAGACTCCAAATTGCGGCTCGTCCATGCGGGAGTATCCCAAAATTAAATGAAACCACTTAACACTATTTCCCTAAAATGGACTGACATGGGACACATTAAAGTTGGATCGGAACCAGCTAATCAGTCTGAAGGTAAGTGTTTTTTTCACTTATTCGAGAGAAGTCCGAAATGCGTTCTTAGTACTGTTTGTTTTGACTTTTAAGCTACCCTACCAGGATATTTTCATTCAAAGACAAAATGTCAATATCTATGAATGTGGAGACTCAAAAGACTGGTTAGGTAATAGTTGCCGATGGATTTATGAGACTTGATAGAAACTTGGACGTTTGCAACAGGTGAATCGGTGAACTACCGAGGTTGCGCCCAAATGCTTAAAGCTGTTAGCTGGTCAGTGTTTTCAGGTGTGCTTGTACTACCTGTACGGTGCGGAGTGCTGACTAAGTCATGTTAAACCCATTAAAGCGTCGAGCTCAAATATCTTTTCATTTTTGTGCACTGTTCTCTTGTTGGCACACATTTTCTGTTTATTGAAGCCTTTTGTGAATAATTTTGATCATGTAAAAACTGGGAATTGGTCCCTATTGACAATACTCTTATTTTTTGCATTGCATATGTCCTTTAGCAAAGGTAATTGGTCACTGAACTTTTTGCAACTGTGTATTTCTAAATTTTGTGGCTTCAGTGCACACAAATTTATATTGTTCAGCTTGCATGTTAAAAGCCTGCCAAGCACCCCAAGGCTGATTATGCTTGGTAAGAAGTCATTTATGACATAGAGCTGATTAGACCATATTAAAATTTCTGTTTGGCACAGGAGCTTTTCGTGGACACAGGTATCCAGTCTCTGTTTTGTTAGCTCAAATTTCTGTAATTTCCTTTATAAACCAAGGTTGTTGGACATGTGTCTCAGTGAATCCAGCAAAGTAACAATATCAAATTTCACATTACATATTACTGATCAACATAGTAGTCTAGCTACACCAACAGCAGGAATACTGAAGTCAATACTGTAAAGTTTAACAGCAGCACAAACTATAAACTCCAAAATAACCATACAGTTGATTCACCTCCGGTACTTTAACTGGGCTGACTCTTTGTTAGGTGTGTTTAATGGGCAGAATAATTCCCAATTATGTACAATTATAATATGTTAAAATGGACTTGTGTACATAAGGCCATTAATAATTAACTGTACGTAGCTATTTGCTTTATGACTATCTAGACAGTGTGAAGAAGTGAAGTATTGAAATTATTTTATGTTGCATAATGACAACATGTTGCCCCTATACATTTAAGGACAAAGTTCAATGACCGCCACCTGCTGGATGGTGAGTGCAGAGGGGCGTGTAATTGTTGAGCTGGACAAAGAGAACACCTGTGCTGATGCAATGTCAGTCTTCTTTGGTTCATTCTATGTATTGAACCTGGAATACCAGGAGTCAGCGGGTGCAAGGTTTTTTGTAAGGATAAACCCTGAAGAGGGAACAAAATGTACCTCCAAGGTTGGGACAAGCAGGAAGACTGGGACCACTGTGAAGCGAAAGGTTGTTCACATTAACCCTCATGTCACAACTTTCCTCCAGTGGCTTACTGAATTTGAGTGGAGAACTTCAAATTAGGGAAATTAGTAAATTTCTTGTATAATTTAAGTGACCAATGTGTTGTTACCCATGTCTCCACAGATGATCCATGGCCCATGCTTTCTGGACATTTACACAAGACGAGCAACAATGAAGACAAGCTCTCTCGCCATCTTGCAAGACGCTGTCTCTGTCCAATAGGTTTTTTTGAGTGCAACAGTTTTGATTTTTTTTCCTTCTTTTACCCATCCATCCATCCATCCATTCGCTTCCGCTTATCCTTTTTCAGGGTCGCGGGGGGCGCTGGAGCCTATCCCAGCTGTCATAGGGCGAAAGGCGGGGTACACCCTGGACAGGTCGCCAGTCTGTCGCAGGGCCAACACATAGGGACAGACAACCATTCACACTCACATTCACTCGCACATTCACACCTAGTGGCAATTTGGATTATCCAATTAACCTATCCCCACAAGCTGCATGTCTTTGGACGGTGGGAGGAAGCCGGAGTACCCGGAGAGAACCCACGCAAACACGGGGAGAACATGCAAACTCCACACAGAAAGACCTGATGGTGGAATTGAACTCAGGACCTTCTTGCTGTGCAGCACCAGTGCTAACCTTCTTTTACCCGTTTGTTAAAAATTATTTCAGCTACTTACACTTTAATTGTCACATGTATTGGCTCACCCTACAAATCAATGAACTCAGTCCACAAAGCAAGATCAGGGTTCAGTGCAGGTCAGTCAAGTTCCTTCACACCACACACGCTCATCCATGTCCTTGTGGACCCTGTTTTGTGCAATGATTTGGTCGTGTGAGCCAGTATTTTGGACAAAGTGTATATAAAGGCAGACGTGTGGGGCTTGATATTATATCCATTACAATTCAGTTTATTTGTATGGTGCCAACAAAATGAATGCCAAGGCACTTCACATTGTAGGTTTGAGACCCTACAAAATATAAGTAAGGAAACCCAACACTTGAGCATGTGTTGTCTGCCATGATATGGATATGACATAATATCGTTATTGTTTGTACAACCATCTGAGAAAATAATGGATTACATGGTTTAGTAAAAACAAGTGCTTCCTCAATGAAAATATGTTTTCAGTTCTTTTCAGTTTTTGATTTTGGAAATGTGTATTTCAGCAGGGAAGAATCAGAATTGAAATAAAGTGGTGCAAAGCACATGAATTATATTTTGTGTGTGTGTGTGTGTGTGTCTATCCATCCATCCAATTTTTTTGGAACCCTCCAGTCTCTTACAGTATGTTACTGTTAACTGAAATTACGGTAAATTACGACCTGTTAAAAGAGTAAATGACCGCCTGTTGGGACACGGTATCCTCTAGCAGAGATGAATATTTTTGGTACTGATGATGCGTGATAACGGTAAGTTACTGGTTAATATATTGCAGTTTATTACCTTGCAGCGGGCTTACAGTGACATACCGTGAATAAGCGGTAGTATACCAATTTCTTAATCACAGTATGATGTTACTTTGTTGACGTAATTTACGACATAACGACATAACGGTATCTCACTGACATAACTGTCGCCAGTGAGATACCGTAAAAAAGGCTACGGTGCGTTACCATAATTTGTCCAAGAGTATTATACCACACCAGCAAAAAACGGTATCATCCTGCAGAAAGGTAAGCTAGCGTAACACGGCGTCACGGTATGACGCTGGCAGCAGTGACGCCAGTATGTTACCGTAAAGTGGCGATGAAAAGTCTAACGGTGCAGATACACGGAGTAATCAGAAAAGTTTAGCATGAATCTGGACATTAGATTTAAGATTTAAGCTTATCAGATATCACTTGTTAGAAGCTCCTTACCGTTTGAAGAAATCTCTTCTCAATCTGCTGTCCTCTTCTGCTTGCATCTTTTTTTTTTCATCTAACACTGACGTTATTCCATGTTAATTATTTTTTCTCCGTGAAAAACACAGCAACTCATCTTATCCCGGGGTGCCAGGAAGTCGAGCTGCGGATCTCAGCAGAAAACTTTTCAAACTGATTGCAGGTTGATCCAGGTATACATTTGAAACAGGTTCTCCTCTGTGACGTGACAGTCGGAACGCATCTGCGTAACCATGGTTACAGGGGGACGCTTTGGAGCTCTGCTGCTCAGCAGCAAAATATTTCAGATCAATATGTAAATACTCCAACTCTAAAACCAAGTAAAATAAATATGCTGCATATGTGTATAGTGCGTTCATGTGTGTGTGTGCGCTGCGTGGTAACGTAGGCGCGTGCATGTGTGCCCCGGTCACAGCTCCTTTCAGCATGGCCGGAGGTAAGTCACTGCCACGTTGCTCTCAGCTAATTAAAGTTTGTTCAGATCCCAAGCTGCAATGTGAATACAGCCAAACCGCCGCGTTTTTGTTTGTCATTAAGAGACTCATTCGGGATAAGTTTTGTGGAGGGCGGAGTTCACTAATATACACTTATAATGAGTTTTAGCCGAGAACGCAGCTAAAATGCTAGCATGCTAAGTTAGCCTGATTGCTAGCGGCTACTCGCGGCAGTCTTTTTTTAACAGCATGCACTCTTTTTTCCTTCGTCAGGAGAGGTGTACTGGCAGTCGCGTGACACACACAGATCAGACACATATTTCTGTGTTGCAGATATGGAGATGTTCTTATGTTTTGGAGATGCAGTCTTTCAGTCATTGTTTTTATAAGTACAGTGTTGTACTGCCTGTTAGATGGCGGTTATTAATATAATTGTACTGAAGTATAATGTTTGAACTATAAGTACCAGAATATTGGGTCCTGGTTATTGAATTGTATTTATCTGACTGTTTATTTGTTTTTGAATTATTTTGTTTATTGTTCTTATAAGTTGTTTTTGATGTTTTTTCAGTGACATATTATTTATTTTGTGCTTTTTGTTTTTGAGAGCTTAAGTTAATGTTTTAAAACAATTTGTTGTATTTGATTCATTATATTATTGTAGTGTTAATGAAGCTGCAGACACAGCTGCTTTCAGCATGGCCGGAGGAGAGGTGTACTGGCAGTCGCGTGACACACACAGATCAGACACATGTTTCTGTGTTGCAGATGTGCAGTAAAGAGCCAAAGACCCAGTACTGTCTCCTGCCTCTTACTTTCACGCCAGAACACAACGCAAGAACAACAGGCGTAACACATGAACGGGTTACACATACTGAGGTGAGTTGTTGAGGATATGTCGAGCTGTCGATAAGCACGGCTGTTTTTGTGCTCTTATATACTGTTAGCCTGTTTTGCTGGCGTTAGTGAAGCTGTTTTCAACTGGATGTAACATTGTTGAACTCTGATGATTAATGAATAAACTCTCGATGTGACGACGTGAGCATGTAATTGTAACCCTGTGTTCATTTAGTCGTTTGATACCGTTTAATATCCAGTACATCTATTGGGTGTTTTATAACATGCCCTGGAATCATTTTAAGTTTTACAATGCCGGTGATTTACGACTCTTTCGCGACAGTCAACTGTGGCGTAAACTCTGGCGGGTCTCAGAGCTAGCTTATGTGAGCCAGCAGTGACATCTATACATGCAGTAGCCTTAAAATACTGATTATTTATTCTCCTGCTAGGTAAGAATTTGTGTTTTATACGTTTATTGTCACATTGTGCGCCATGTTATTGTTTCGGTGAAATGAATTTCTACAATGGCGGACTTAGACAAAATAGTGTTACTGTTAATTTGACTCTCTGCAGTGTTTAAATGCTTACATATACACACACAGTTACTGTCCCTCCACACGTAGGACTCAGTTCTGCTTCTATGCCCCATCTTTGTTTACTCTTTCCCACCCAACAAGTGCATAAATAAGATGTTAAAAACGTCATCATCATATCAAACATGATCGATTTGGGGGGAGTTTGTTTGGCACATGCTGACTGCATCTAATTATAATCAGAAGAGGAGGCGAGAGCAGAGAACGAGAGTGCAGCAGTTTGGTGAAAGGAACAGGTGAAGAAGAGGTGAGCATCCAAGAGACGAGCAAGAGGACGGTTTCAAAGCAGACATTATGGCACAATAAAAGCTGTAAGAGCAGAGATTCATTCATATCTTTACTATTTTTCTTTAGCTTTTACTCCCGCTGCTTACAATAAATCCGAGATAAAGAACAAACAAGAACAACTCACATGGCATTGATTGTTTAGTTCAGTGTCACTCTGTGATTGTTTGACATTTCATATAAATGTGACTCTAAAATATAGCCAATAATAAAAAGCTGCTGTTACTGAGTGAAACTTGAAGGATTATGATAAACTTCAGTTCTTACTGAATCTGTAACATTGCTTTTTTTAAAATTGTTAAATGACTTTTGTGTCACTGTGCACAGTGAAAAGCTCACCTGATGTAGTGGTGAGGCCATGTTCACCACTAGATGGAGACAACCTGGCACAGGTATTTTCTATACACTAAATTTCACACTGAAAAGCCTTGGTGGGAATTTTTGTTTCATAGAAAGTAAAGGAAAACATGTCTTGAGGTCTTTTTCCAGTGTTTTCAAAATTGTGTTTTTCACATACACATCAAAACTTCACACAGACAAACACACACACAAAACAACAAAATATGTCAAATTACATATTTTGTTGACTATTTTGTTGACTATGCACCCCTACCCATAATAAATGGGTAGGGGTGCATAGTCAGTAAAAGTCACCAAGGCTCTGCAGAGCTCCAAACCTGCTCTGCCACAGACAGAAGCATCAAAAATGTGCGCTGGGAGCTTCATGGCATGGATTTCTACAGCCAAGCAAATCTATATGTGTGTGGCCAAGAACCTTAGTCCATGTAGGGCATCTTAGCACAGTTTACTTGTGTCAGCTAGTGGGAGGGCAGAGAGGGCAGCCTTTACATTGTTTTATTGTAGAGTGACAGGAACTGCCTATGAGCTTCTAATCAAGCAGAAGTGTTGACGGAAAATCTATCAAAGGAAATACATTGATGAAAATCAAAGAAGAGAAATATTTATGTGATGTTCCATTTTCCTGAGAGCTGATTGGCTGTGATGACTCCTTCAAGTACTACATGCTACTTTGTCCTGCTAGTTAAGCCTGCTGTCTGTTCTCAGGCCTCCTCCTGTTTCACTGCCATATATCCACCACCAGAGGGCTCCACTGACCTGCCTGCTGACATCAGAGCACACCCCTGTGTCATGTGACCTGGCAGGAGTAGCAAAGCTGGACTCAGACCTGGCCAGGCAAGTTCAAAGGCAGCTGTGGTAGAGAGAGTATATGGGCTCAAATTGTGGTCATAAATATTTTGTACTTGTAAATCAGGATTTGTGTGTGTATGGGATCAGAACGATGCCACCTTGAAATGAAACCGAAAAAAATATTGAAACTGAAAAAAATATTGAAACTGAAATAAATGTACAGCGCGGCTGCAGTCACGGACAAACTTGCATGTGTCTGTTCGGGAATGGCAGATGCTGAGAGGTCCAGCGTTTACATTACCGGCTATTTCAAAGTGACAGCCTGAGGTGTTCTTCAGTAAATTGGACTACCAGACAGGAGGACCTGAGGCCCCACCGTATTATTTTCGGTAAGTTAAATGTGTGTGTAAGCTAATCCGTAACTTAGGTCCTTAGGTGAGCACTCGGCTGTCGGGGAAACTTGTTTTGTAAAGTTCGTTTAGCTAACCCGTGCAGGTGAATGAATTTACCCTGACTAAAGAAATCAAGAGAAACGCACCGGGCTGCTCAGTGACTAACCACGGTTACTGTACTTTCTTTATGAGTATTATACTGTAAGAGCAACAGGCTGGACTCTGCTTCTGCTCCTGTGCAGAGCTGATTATTAAATATGTGCAAACAGCAGCATGTTTTCTGTCGCTTTCCACATGTGGAACGACATTAACGCCAACTTTTAAAAATCTGGCACTTCAGTAACCCCTCATTAGTCAATAGCTACGGATTAAATAGCAAAGCCCGATACTTATGTACTGAAACCAACTACTTCCGCTTGGCAGCTTAAGTTAAAATGTTAATTTTTTCCTCTGATTATTTTTTTAGCACTGACTCTGTATATTTTTTGTTTGTTGCAAATATTCAGGTTAAAAAACTGTCCGAATTATATTTAATGAGGTATGTTCACAAAGTCACATGTGCAGTACTCTGTATAGCTTGCATCCTTTAGGACAAATAATTTGAAGCATTAATATTTCTTGTTCAATACTGAGCTGATAACACCTCCGTATTGTCATGGCCCTGGGTCATGTGACCCAGTATTCTGAGTTTCTTGGTGTTTTGTTATTCTTTTTAGTCTAGTTTCATTTCGGTTTATCTAGTTCAGGGGTGCCCAATCCCGGTCCTCGAGAGCTACCGTCCTGCAGCTTTTAGATGCATCCCTACTCCAACACAGCTGAATCAAATGGTTTGATTACCTCTTCAGCATGCCATCGTGTTTGGCAAAGGCCTGATAACAAGCCATTCATTTGATTCAGCTGTGTTGGAGTAGGGATGCATCTAAAAGCTGCAGGACGGTAGCTCTCGAGGACCGGGATTGGGCACCCCTGATCTAGTTACATTCTGCCATGTTTCATGTCCAAGTTTTCTTTGTTTGTCAAGTTCATGTCACATCTAATCTCCATGTTTTCTGTTTTACTTTGAAAGTCTGTATTCAATGTCAGTGTATTCAGTTTCATTTCTCCTGTCCTGTCGTTAGGTTCATGTGTGTCAGCTGTGCTCCCATGTGTGGCCACTTCCCCTGATCATCCCTCATGTGTATTTAGTCTCTGTGTTTCATACAGTCTGTGTCGCTCCCCCCGGTCAAGTTAAGTGTTTTTCAGGATTCTGTGCAGTTCATGTTTGCCATTTGGTTTATGTTGTTTTTCATGCAGCCGCACGATGAGGTTCCGTGCAGGTCATGTTCATGTCTCTTTCGTCACGCCACTTGGTTCACAGTTTCCATGCATCTGCACAGCATTCTGTTCACAGTGATCATAGTTATGCCTTTCAGTCAGGTTAGTGTTTTTCCAGTTTAGGTTTTTGGTTAGTTGCAGTCTCAGTCCCTGTTATGTTTTGTCTACTCCCTTCTGCATCAGCCCAAATAAAGGCTCGCTTTCAGTTTAAGTTTTCCTTAAAGTGTCCTTAAGTGTCCTTCCCAGCGCTCATGAGACTGCTTTGCTGCACTGTGGTATGAGGTGCTAACCTGTTGACAGTGTTAATTTTAAAATGTATTCCACCAAAGATAATAGAAGTAACATATTCTGAATACTTTACAACTACATGAATATCCTATTGCTGTGTGATTTATTACTATTACCGAAGGTTACTCTCCATACCAACACCAACTAGATGTTTAAATCTTAATATAAATGAGTAACAGTAGGTGCACATTAGGTAAGGCTGCACTTTTTGCAGTGATAAAACAGGTCCGCGGCTCCGAACCGTAGTAAAGGGACCTCTGGCTAATACGTTGGGGTCTTTTTTTTTTTTTTTTCCTGGATCACCTGTTGAGAAAGAAAAAAGAAAACAAGCAGAAGAAGACTAGAGCAATAAAATAAACAACACCATGATGATCTATGGGAATATAACAGTAAATACTAAATGTTAAACATTATTGTGCAGCACGTAAGATCGACAGCGCACAGTGTGCTTTAAGGTAGGAGCCAAAAAGGAGCAGAGCAGCGGCGTTAAGGACGTCCTCGCCGTACCTGGGTCCATCAGGTCCTCCAGACGCGTGAGCAGTTTGGTGAGTTTCACCATTTGCTCCAGGAGCTGCGCCTGGATGACGGCAGATTCCAGCAATACCACCGTCTTTCACTCGCCCAGTTTGAGGACCTGCTGTCCCGCGTTGGTCCCAGCATTGCCCGCCTTGACACCAACTACAGACGCTCAATCCCACCTGCAGAGCGCCTGTCCATCTCCCTAAGGTTAGTAAAAGTGTTTAATACGGTAGTCCTTTATTGATACCTGTGCTAACATGGATGTGCTATGCTATCAATGAATGCTGTCGGTGTTTACTGATAGCAAGCTGTGGTACGGAGACGACTGTTTATAATATTTCTAGTGATACTCGGGTCTCATCAAGTCCCGATTTACAGTGGGGCAAAAAAGTATTTAGTCAGCCACCGATTGTGCAAGTTCCCCCACTTAAAATGATGACAGAGGTCAGTAATTTGCACCAGAGGTACACTTCAACTGTGAGAGACAGAATGTGAAAAAAAAAATCCATGAATTCACATGGTAGGATTTGTAAAGAATTTATTCGTAAATCAGGGTGGAAAATAAGTATTTGGTCACCTCAAACATGGAAAATCTCTGGCTCTCACAGACCTGTAACGTCTTCTGTAAGACGCTTTTCTGTCCCCCACTCGTTACCTGTATGAATGGCACCTGTTTGAACTCATCATCTGTATAAAAGACACCTGTCCACAGCCTCAAACAGTCAGACTCCAAACTCCGCCATGGCCAAGACCAAAGAGCTTTCGAAGGACACCAGGAAAAGTATTGTAGACCTGCACCAGACTGGGAAGAGTGAATCTACAATAGGCAAGCAGCTTGGTGTGAAAAAATCAACTGTGGGAGCAATCATCAGAAAATGGAAGACATACAAGACCACTGATAATCTCCCTCGATCTGGGGCTCCACGCAAGATCTCATCCCGTGGGGTCAAAATGATCATGAGAACGGTGAGCAAAGATCCCAGAACCACACGGGGGGACCTGGTGAATGACCTGCAGAGAGCTGGGACCAAAGTAACAAAGGTCACCATCAGTAACACACTACAACGGCAGGGAATCAAATCCCGCAGTGCCAGACGTGTTCCGCTGCTGAAGCCAGTGCATGTCCAGGCCCGTCTGAAGTTTGCCAGAGAGCACATGGATGATACAGCAGAGGATTGGGAGAATGTCATGTGGTCAGATGAAACCAAAGTAGAACTTTTTGGTATAAACTCAACTCGTCGTGTTTGGAGGACGAAGAATACTGAGTTGCATCCCAAGAACACCATACCTACTGTGAAGCATGGGGGTGGAAACATCATGCTATGGGGCTGTTTTTCTGCCAAGGGGACAGGACCACTGATCTGTGTTAAGGACAGAATGAATGGGGCCATGTATCGTGAGATTTTGAGCCAAAACCTCCTTCCATCAGTGAGAACTTTGAAGATGAAACGAGGCTGGGTCTTCCAACATGACAATGATCCAAAACACACCGCCCGGGCAACAAAGGAGTGGCTCCGTAAGAAGCATTTGAAAGTCCTGGAGTGGCCTAGCCAGTCTCCAGACCTCAACCCCATAGAAAATCTGTGGCGGGAGTTGAAAGTCCGTGTTGCTCGGCGACAGCCCCAAAACATCACTGCTCTCGAGAAGATCTGCATGGAGGAATGGGCCAAAATACCAGCTACTGTGTGTGCAAACCTGGTAAAGACCTATAGTAAACGTTTGACCTCTGTTATTGCCAACAAAGGTTATGTTACAAAGTATTGAGTTGTATTTTTGTTATTGACCAAATACTTATTTTCCACCCTAATTTACGAATAAATTCTTTACAAATCCTACCATGTGGATTCATGGATTTTTTTTTCACATTCTGTCTCTCACAGTTGAAGTGTACCTCTGGTGCAAATTACTGACCTCTGTCATCATTTTAGGTGGGGGAACTTGCACAATCGTTGGCTGACTAAATACTTTTTTGCCCCACTGTAATTCGATTTATGCCGTTATCAGTGTTTGAATGATAGCATGGCTGTGGTGTCATATCAATGTATGCTCTCGCTGTTTGCTGATATCAAACTGTGGTATGAGGACCACTGTGGGTTAATCTTTGTAGTGATACTCACTCCTTTCTTTTTATTTAGACCTGGTTTAATTCTGGGATAGTTGAATATTTGTATATAATCCCAGCAGACTGTTTTAGATTATATCTAATATATATCATGTAATTATCCTTGTAATTACAAAAGGTTTTATGTAAGATTTATGTTTTGTAATTTAAATCTGACATCACAAAAGTATTTTGGAATTTGAATAATGTATTTTGTAACTGCAGCATTTTGTCCAGGTTCCTTGCCACCGAGGACTCCTTCAGGACCATCGCATTCAGTTTTCGAGTTGGCGTGTCCTTGGTGAGCCAGATCACCCCCCAGGTAGCGACGTCCATCTGAAGACTGGCGGTGCATTGCAGAGGGATTCCAGGAGCGCTGGAACTTCCCTCTCTCCCTCACAGTAGAGGTTGTATCTGCGCTCCATGGAGCTCCGTCCTGAAATTGCGGAGAAGTGTGTGAAGGCAACGTGTGTTCTCCACAATTTTCTGTGCTGTTTGGACAAGAGAGGGGCACCTGCTGTGAGGGGTGTGGCACCTGCTGTGAGGGGTGTGGCACCTGCTGTGAGGGGTGTGGCACCTACTGTGGTGGAGCCGTTGCAAGGCCTGGGTCGTGTAGCAGCAAACAACTCCTCCAGAGAGGCTGTCCTGGTGGGGGAGAAGTTCATGGCCCACTTCTCGGCGGAGGGAGCCGTGTCTTGGCAACCAAAGGAGTAGCCTGTTTGAAGTCTGAGTGACTTCCCCACAACGGCTCTTTTGAGAGCCACCCACAAACCTCTAAAGAGTGTTCCTGTCTTTTTTAATTTTTCTTAATAAATGGAGCTCTACTCCAAAATAAACTAACCTCTCTTTACTCTCTTAAAGACATATTTACATATAATTGTTACACAAAGTTTTGGCTGTCTCACCTTGTTTTGGTACAATCTGCCAGGTGTAACAATTTTTAATCATGTTTTTGCTGGAGAAGTGCAAGGTTTTAGTCAACACCATCAGACACAAAGAAATGTAAAAATATATATTTTAAATTAAGTTGTTTCAGCTATTTTGACTATTACCAGCTTCTCTGTTCTACTGTTTATGCACATATGTTTTCAAAGTAATTATACCACATTTAAAAGTAAGATTGTTTTGGCTTTTTATTATTAGAGTTAGGCAGCACGGTGGTTAGCACTGTTGCCGCACAGCAAGAAGGTCCTGAGTTCAATTCCAACATCAGGCTGGGGTCTTTCTGTGTGGAGTTTGCATGTTCTCCCCGTGTTTGCATGGGTTCCCTCCGGGTACTCCGGCTTCCTCCCACCGTCCAAAGACATGAAGCTTGTGGGGATAGGTTAATTGGATAATCCAAATTGCCACTAGGTGTGAATGTGCGAGTGAATGTGAGTGTGAATGGTTGTCTGTCCCTGTATGTTGGCCCTGCGACAGACTGGCGACCTGTTCAGGGTGTACCCCGCCTTTCGCCCTATGACAGCTGGGATAGGCTCCAGCGCCCCCCGCGACCCTGAAAAGGATAAGCGGAAGCGAATGGATGGATGGATGCATGGATTATTAGAGTTACAGTCATACATATTTTCAGAAGCTTGTATTTAATCTCCATAAGAAACGATCATATTTAGCAGCGTGAAAATTACATATTTATTTAGAAAATTACGTATTTTTATTGGAAGATCATGAGGGAGGAAAATATATGGTTCTTCAAAACAGAAAAATAAACAAAAAATCCATATTATGGAGTTGACAAGTGGTGACACATGAGTAGAAAACAGGATATTATTTCTTTCAAAATGACCATTAAACCTTAACAACCTTTGTAATATCACAAGACACATCATAACAATTCTGTTTTTGCACATGTCAAGTTCTACATCTTAATAGTTCACCAGCAAGTAGCTGCCTACTGCTCCTTGATTCCTAAAGTACTCTGTGGTTGTGTGTTTAGACGCTGCTGGACTTTCTCTCCTTTTGACTCTCTGTGCTTGTTTCCAAAACCTTCTCTTCTGCCTTTTTTTCTCTTCCTTTCAGATCACTGATGTTCTTTATTTTTCCCTCTTTCACTCTATTTCTCCATCTTTCCCTTTATGAGAAACTCAGGCTGGCTGTTAATTTTTTCTCTACTTATTTTTTGATCATCCCTGTTCCTTCTCTTTTGTTCCTCTACTGACAGCTTCCTCTTTGCTATTCTAGCCTGAAATGTACCATTTTGTAATTGCTATAATTTTTCTGAAGCATATGCATTTACACATATTAAGGATGAATATTCACAACACAAATATGTATTAAGCAACAGAAATGCTATCCGGTCTTTAAGTCTGATGTCATTAGCCGTTTCCAGGTCCAAACTCCGCTGCAGATCCCAAAGTCAAAGGAACTCTGCGGCATCACTGAGAGTTACAAACTGTCTAAATTCTTTCATCTTTAATAAAATGATCAGTGTGGCTGTTTTACCAGGTGTAACATCCAGGCATCCATGAAAACAGAATATATGAAATTTAACAGAGTTAGAAGTTAGCTCGCCGGTTTCCACCTTAACACCAGCTCTGCTATCACTTCCAACATAAATGAAGACAAAACTAAACAGCACTGGCGTTTGTAGGGTTACTGATGTTGGACTAGCTGGTGTATAATGATGTGCTACGTGATTGCTAGCAACACAGCTATGTTAGCGTAACATAAACACAGTGAAACTTTTTTCCACTTGATAAAAGTTAACGTGAGGGTTCCCGATGGTTAGGCTGACAGTGATCACTGACTGTTTTTAGGGGCTTGTTCAGATTAAATAGAACAAGATAAAAAAGAATAAAAACATGTTAAAACACAACAGCCTTAATAAACACAGAGTAGTTTGGACCCGAAAGCAGGGTTCATACATCATCACTTAAAAGACCAGCTCTCGGGGCAGAGATAGCTCAGTAGATAGTGTTTGCCCCATGATCGTTGGGCAGGGCTCTAGACTAACTTTTTGCCATGGGCGTACGCGTACCGGCACAAAAGTTAGGCGCACACAAGTTTTATAATAATTTATATAATATAATGTGTTTTTCTGGATACACTGTGCTTTTTCAGCATTCAAAGATTGATGACACCGTGTCAGAGCACTGGCTATGAATTTCAGAAGGATCAGGCCTTAACAGAAAAGTTAGCAATAGTTCTTTTCCTGTTACAGCTACATCCACTTCTGTCGTGCCCAGGCTGCTCACTAGGGCTGGGTATCATCACTGATTTCTATAATCCATTCGATTCCGGTTTTCAAAGTCCCGATTCGATTCAACTTAGCCTCAGACAGTCAGAAATATTATAATTCTGATCATTTATCAGTACTGACTTCATCAGAATTGTGAACATCACAGCAGATTCCTTTGTGTGAAAGTAACTGAGAATAAAACACAGAAAAACATGAAGGAGATTTTCCTGGTCTGGCTTTTTATAGCAGATAACCTTAAAAATATTCTACAATGTTCTGCATATAAAGTTTAAATTTCTTCAGTATTGAACAACAGAAAAAATAGGCTTTCTTGAAGAAAAAGACAGTAGCCGACAGCACTGTAAACAACGGTAGACTGGTGGGTAATAAGCGAATAAATAATACAGAAAACAGAGATTGGAGACGGGAAACTGTTCTTGAAGTAAAGAGAGAGATAGAGAGAGAGCTAGCTGTGCATGGATGTGATTTTAATAGTCGTGGAAGCAAAACAGCAAAATTCAGCTCGGTGAATTTTGGTTGGAGAGAGACAAAACCTGCAGCTCAGAATCAGCGCAAAAAGACGTAAACACATCGCGGACCGGACGCATCAGATTCGCTAAGCTCCGACAGCGTGTCCGTCTACGGGCCGTCGGGTGAGAAAGCCGAGAAAGACAAAGTTAATTCTGATGGGTCGGGTCCGCTCTGTGTTTACGTCTTTGTGTGGAGTCCGTGTACCTGCTCTGATTTGCTGTTTGGTTGTTGTTGAACTGGTTTTGTGAGCTTTAATCTGAGAATCTGGCGTTTCTGGCAAAACACAGTTATATTTAAAAGTCGATTCAGGATTTAATGAATTGATATCGCTTTATTCAAGCTACTCACCTCCCACTTCCACCTGCACTTTCAACTGGACCACGGCCAATCAGAGAGGTCCCGCCCCTTACTATCTCTGATTGGTTTAGTCCACGATAGGGACAAAATGTGTGTCTGTTGTTGACCACAGGGAAGGTTGCAGATTTTTTTTTTTTTTTTTTTGCTACCCGAACAGTTGGTCGCACAGGTGCAACCAAATATTTTTTTTTAGTCGCACCACTGAAAAATTTGGTCGCACTCTAGAGCCCTGTTGGGGGTTCAAATCCACCAAACAGCGGCTATCCTGAGATACCCTTGAGCAAGGTACCGTCTCTACACACTGCTCCCCGGGTCATGGATTGGTAGCTGCCCACTGCTTCACTGAGTAAATGGGTTAAATGCAGAGGACTAAGCATTTTCCTACAGGATTAATAAAGTATACATTAACTATGAGATTCAAGATCAGGCAAATTCCATAATATTCGACACATCTGTAAAGCAGAAATATCAGTAAAATGCACAGGAAGTAATATGACTGAAATAGTAATAAAAATAACTTAATATAATTAGTGAATAGGACACTTTTGTGACATTTGCCAAAATCATTAGAAAAAGGGTCAACACCGTCAGGCAAAAATCCTGATGGTGCTGACAAAATACCCTACTTTCTCTCATAGCACGTTTTTCTGACAGACGCCATCTTGTTGTTCATCAGTTGCTTATGGCCTCTACTGTGGTGTTGATGCACTATGGTTGTGACACAGAGTTTTATCAGAAAGGTATGCAATAAATGAAATAAAAATTAAAAAAACTCACCAGAGCAGTGACCTCATGGCATGTGTATCAAACAGGAAGTGGTAAAGGGGTCCTCACAGTGTAAGTTACCCACAATAATTCCTTATTTTTTTGTACTTTTTAAAAAATCTGATGGTGTTGACAGAAACTTTGGACATGTTTTGTCCCTTATCTCAAGAATCACTGATATATTCTCAAAATCTTTCATAAACTGCCTGCTTTTCAGGAATGAGGTGGTAATTCGATTTTGGAGCAGTTCTTGAGCCATAACCAATGATGAGCAGCTTTCCTCACTGTCACTGGTACGGTGCTGCACTGATGCCTTCCTGAGAGCCAATGCAAGCACAAAGAGTTAAGTCAGCAGTTTTTTGATGAGCTTTCAATATTTCCTTTAACTAACGGGGAGTGAGGTCCTTTTATCTCAGGCATGTCAGGAATACTGAAACCTGGGCTGACTGACCTGACCACAGCCTCTATGACTTCAGCATCACTGTGTCCTTTACACAAGAGGCTGACTGGCCCACAGATCTTGACACCTCTCCTTACTGTCACTTCTTGAAGCCTGTTTGCTGCTGTAGGAAACACGTTTTATGGAGCTGTCAGCTGACTCGGCGATGTTCTGTTCACTCTTTGACACACCCTGCTAATTGCTTATATTAACATCTCTTGGCTGGTCTGAGAATGGGTTGGCGTTCCCCGGACAAGCTGGAGGAGGCTTCTCTGCTTGGGCTGCTGCTGTGTTACTGCTGCATTTCTGCTCATCAGACTCACCTAATGAGATGGCTGGAACTGTTTCTTTTTGGCGAGGTGTCTGATGTCAGCTGGCAGTGATGATGATGATGCCACTCGAAGCTGCTTTTTCAAGTTTGATTCAGTTAGTCTTGAGTGGAAGCGCCTCTTTGCAAGAGTCAGTTTTGAAAAGACCTGTTCAAAGTGGTACGTTGTCCCAAACAGAGATGCAAATTTCAGGGCATGTCTCGCCAGGATGGGAAAAGCCTCAGCATGAACGTACAGTTTGTGAAAGTCCAGCAGAGAGAGGCTGTTATACTTAGCTTTGAGCTCGTAGTTGTTTTGCAGCCCAATTATTTCCACTTGGAAAGTGTCTGGCACAGATGGTTGCACATTAAACGGCGTAGCAAACATCTCCAGTTCCTTTTGGATATTCTTCACATCTTGAAACCTGTCATCAAATGCCTGAATGAGTTTTGCACAACGACTGTTGTTGTGATTTGGCGCTACACAAATAAAATTGAATTGAATTTAGAATTGTCCCTATTGCCAGTCTTGGCAGCCGGGGGTCAGTCCGCCAGGGCCTCCGCTCCTGGCCGCCACCCGGCACACAATGCACCCAGCTCGCACTGGAACGTTTCGCAGCCGAGTGTGAAGCAGCGGGAATGAGGATCAGCACCTCCAAATCTGAGGCCATGGTTCTCAGCCGGAAAAGGGTGGAGTGCCCACTCCGGGTCGGGGATGAGTTCCTGCCCCAAGTGGAGGAGTTCAAGTATCTCGGGGTCTTGTTCGCGAGTGATGGGAGAAGGGAGCCGGAGATCGACAGACGGATTGGGGCTGCAGTAATGCGGACGCTGCACCGGTCCGTCGTGGTGAAGAGGGAGCTGAGTGTAAAAGCGAAGCTCTCCATTTACCGGTCGATCTACGTCCCTACCCTCACCTATGGCCACGAGCTGTGGGTAGTGACCGAAAGAACGAGATCGCGGATAGAAGCGGCAGAAATGAGCTTCCACCGAAGGGTGGCTGGCCTCTCCCTTAGAGATTGGAGCCTCCTGGGCGCCTCCTGGGTGAGGTGTTCCAGGCATGTCCCACCGGGAGGAGGCCCCGGGGCAGACCCAGGACACGCTGGAGAGATTATATCTCTCGGCTGGCCTGGGAACGCCTTGGTATTCCCCCGGATAAGCTGGAGGAGGTGGCTGGGGAGAGGGAGGTCTGGGCCTCTTTGCTTAGGCTGCTGCCCCCGCGACCCGGCCTCGGATAAAGCGGATGAAGATGGATGGATGAATTTAGAATTTGTTTGTTTTATTTTATTGTGAAAGAACTATAGAGGAAGCGACCACCTTTTCGCACATGCGTAGAAAAACATCCTAATTTCCTGAACCGATCAGGCAGCCAAAGGCAACAACATGGCTGCTGATAGCGATGTGAGTTTGTTTTGTAACATGTCAGTGGTCGTGTCCAAATTCATGGGCTGCATCCTCCTGAGGACCCGGCCTTCGCGGTCTATGTGGGCCGGGTCCTGAGAAGGTCGGGTAGGCCGGAAGTAAACGGCTGTTAAATTGGACGGTCTCGCCTTCGGATTAGCGTCACTGCTGTCTCGGTGGAGTTTAATAAACTCGGCCGTCTGCTCCTTGCTGTCTAAAATATAACAGGACACTGGAGTAAACTCTCGACCATCTCACACTTCTGTTTAATCAGTTTTCTGTTTGACGTTTATTCAGCTGTGTGAAAACCAAGGAGGAACCCACCTGGGGGATTAATAAAGTTTTATTTTATCTAATCTAATAACTTTAATCTCAGCCAAACCGATTTACTCACGAACAAATAAAACACTGAAAAAAGTCCAACAATAACATTTTTAGGTTGTCTAAGTGACTTATATATCACGTTTAACCTGAGTAGCGAAAGTCTGCGGTGATCTGAATATGATGTGCCGGGAGTTGTGCCGTTCTCTGCGGCTTCAGTGACCCTCGAGCTCCCGGCTAGCTATCGAGCTGGTGGGTAGCAGACGTGTAGGGACCTTGCTCAGGGGTACCTCAGCTTAGCTTTTCACTTGATTCAAACCCCCAACCTTCTGATCCCGGGGCAGCCACTCTACCTACTGACCTATCCCTCACACACGTTTACATCGTTGAACAAGTCTGTGCCACAGAGCACGCTGCATCGCTGCATCGCTGCATCGCTGCATCGCTGCATCGCTGCATCGCTGCATCGCAGCAAAGAATGGGTTTGGAGGATTTTTTTAGAAGTGATGAATTGCTGCAGCCCCAGATTACGCCAATGAACACAACATATTAAAACCAGTCTGTGTAGCACTCAGTGGTCCGTGCAGTGACAGTGCTGACATACATGCCAGTACAATGCAGTTCTGCAGCTTGTTGCTCTGTGTTTCAGTCGGACTGTTTAGTTTAGCTGGATTGTTGCTGGTTGAGAGAAACTGAAGCTGGATGTCGGGCGTGTACCAGAGATCCTGCTAGTAATGCCTTCTGCTGTTTATCTTGTGTTCAGTCAGGTGCCGATGTTTGTGCAGATCCAGCAGAAGTGGAGGCGGATGTATGCCGGAGAGTGCAAAGGACCAGGCGTGCGCACCGACTTTGAGATCGTTCACCTGCGTCGAGCGCCCGTGCAGTACAACCACCTGTCCGGCCTGCTCGACATCTTCAAATCTAAGATAGTAAGTGCTCTGGAACAAACATCTTTATATGGATCATATTTCAAGGTTGTTTGTTTGTTTTTAATAAAGAAAAATTAAAATTGTGCAGCCACAGAGCGTCATGTACCCATGTTCTACAAGTATCACCTCAGCATCCTGTTCCAGACGATTTTAGGACGATGTGAATCCTGTTAAATGCAACTAATAATCATAAAAGCATCCACGAAGTGCATGTAAATGTATTTTCTAAAACATTTATTCATCTGGTTTTTCCTGCTCATGTACAGTCTCTCCTCCTCCTCCTCCTCCTGCTGTGCTCTGACAGTCACACAAAAACTGTATTCAACTTGAAAATAACACAAACATCTTATCTTATAATAAGAATATATTCTTGTAATAGTTCGTCAAAGAGCAGGTTGATAACAGTACAGCACACTGCTTAGTTATGTGAACATTGGGAAAACAGAAGAGGAAGAAGAAGACGTCTAATTCTGTGTAAATTCGGTTTCTGGATTTTTGTGGAGTTAATTTGTGAATAAAATAAAGACTGTTAGGAAGTGGATGTCGGTTTAATGATCAGTTTGTTTGAACTTTGTTTATTCCTATTCCTGGAAACACAATGGATTCCCAGACATCACGTTGTTTAACCCTTTCATGCACAGTGGTCTGCAGCTATTCAAAGGCTGTTTTCTTGTATTTGTGTTGGTGTTGATGGTAAACTTGCACAGAAACACTACACACTGATGTCTCCATACCCTTCATAAGTCAAAACCGATGTTGTCCACCTAAGTGGACATTTAAAAAATGAAGTTCAAAAATCTTATATTCATTCCTAAAGAAGAATAAAAATCCTGATTGATGTTGTCATCATCCACACATGAGGGTTAAATGTGTTCAGTATGTTCCCAGAAACAGCCGACAATGACGAGGTGTAATCCACGCCTGTACAGAGAGATTAATGCTGCAGCTTGTTACCATAAACATGAGCTGATGTCTTCCTGTTGTCATCAGGGTTGTTCCCTGTTCCCTCTGCCTCCAGTCAACATCGCCATTCGCTTCACCTACGTGCTCCAAGACTGGCAGCAGTATTCATGGCCACAGCAGCCTCCAGGTAGGCAGTACATGTCATGTCATTAATACACAAATAGAAAAATGTAATATTATTATTAAGAAATTATTAAAATTTTTTTAAATACATGTCAGCAAGTGGCTGACATCCAGAAACCCTGCCAGTGGCTTTTAGGAGTCGTGTGTGTGATGCAGGTCATGTTGTTGTTTCCTGTGGAACGATTGTACCTGCTGGTTCCAGGTCGTTCTTCTGATAAGTCTTTTCACTCGTCTGTCTGAAATCGTGTGGGGAGCGCTTGGTCGTGGCTGGTTTATCGTAAATAAATAAAAACCCTGCAGGGGCAACGCCAGGTTTATGGCCCCAACAGTGCTCACTGGAACCTTCAGTAACTTAGAAGTTCTTCTGTAGCCGATGCCATCAGTCTTAAGTGTGCAAAGGTCTTGAGAGAGCTTGTTGGTTTTACCCATCATGAGACGCTTCTTGTGTGAAACCTGGCTAATGAGGCCATAGTTGGGACTGAACCGGCTGATATTAATTTGCACTAAGTGGCAGGATTGCTCTGTAATTACTCATAAATGTGTCTTTTTGCACCTTTCTTTCTGTCCAATACATTTCCCCCGTGTCATTCTTCATTGTTAGACGTCATGTATGGACATCTATGGTGGCGCTGGGTGATATGAGGAAAATGTAATATCACAATATTTTTTTGCTATATCACAAAACACGAAATAAATCACGATATGTTTAAGTTATTTTCAACCATATAGGATCTAAATTTGCACTTATTCAAACCGACCATTCAGGATGGTTTTCTATTGTCAACATAAAAATGATCTGAATGAACTGAAATGTTTTCTTTTAACCATCAGCTGCACACAGAGGATTTTCACAGATTACAGTATAATCACAGTAAGTCTCTTTCTGTGGTCAACACTAGACTTTAACATCAAAAGATCACAGCAACAAAAAACGACGTCAAGAAAAAAATCATGAGTCAAAATAAAACGACTGAAATGAAAAAGCTGCTCTGTTGTTCCTATAAAAATGGCAAAATAAAAAAAATGGATGACATCAAATTACAGAAACAAGTCGAGACAGTGACTATAAAACAGTTTATTTAATGTTTGCTTGGTGTGCAGGGAGACGTTGACATGCAGGGTTTAAAACATCATTTCTTTTGCAGCGAGATTCATTCTCTCACCGTCTGAAACTCCTGATGTCGCCATATTTTTACCTGTTCAGTTCAGTTCAGTTTTATTTATACAGCACCAAATCACAACAACAGTCGCCTCAAGGTGCTTTATATTGCACAGTAGATCGTACAATAATAGATACAGAGAAAAACCCAACAATCATATGACCCCCTATGAGCAAGCACTTTGGGGACAGTGGGAAGGAAAAACTCCCTTTAAACAGGAAGAAACCTCCAGCAGAACCAGGCTCAGGGAGGGGCGGAGCCATCTGCTGTGATTGGTTGGGGTGAGAGAAGGAAGACAGGATAAAGACATGCTGTGGAAGAGAGACAGAGATTAATAACAGATGTGATTCAATGCAGAGAGGTCTGTTAACACATAGTGAGTGAAGAAGAAACACTCAATGCATCATGGGAATCCCCCGGCAGCCTGCGTCTATTGCAGCATAACTAAGGGAGGATTCAGGGTCACCTGGTCCAGCCCTAACTATATGCTTTAGCAAATAGGAAAGTTTGAAGCCTAATCTTGAAAGTAGAGATAGTGTCTGTCTCCTGAATCCAAACTGGAAGCTGGTTCCACAGAAGAGGGGCCTGAAAACTGAAGGCTCTGCCTCCCATTCTACTTTTAAATACTCTAGGAACAACAAGTAGGCCTGCAGTGTGAGAGCGAAGTGCTCTAATAGGGTGATATGGTACTACAAGGTCATTAAGATAAGCACAGAGGAAACTATTTCTAAGCTAAAATTCATGCATCAAATGATACGCAGCAGATAAGACGGATGTAATCAAGCTACCGATAGAAAGAACATAGTAAAGGACAAATAAAGTGTCTTTTTTTCCTCATTGTTCTATGTGTGGGCCTCCTACTTCCTCCCACAGTCCAAAGACATGCAGTTAGTGGGGACAGGTTCATTGGGGCCCTAAATTTCCCACGGTGTGAATGTCTGTCTCTGTGTTTGCCCTGCGGCAGACTGGCGACCTGTCCAGGGTGTGCCCCGCCTCTCATGACAGCCCCAAGCACTTTACATGTGATGTAAAGTGGACTTTTCTTTTGTTGCCACGTCCATGATTTAGAAAATGTTACACAGATGTTGTCCTGCTTCGCTGTGCTGAAGCGTGTGCTTCATGAAAAGTTTGAATAAGAAAATATCAGGTCAGTAACTGTTTGTGTTCCCTGTAGGTGAGGCTGTGACAGAGCTCTTTAAACTCTGCTGTAGGACTGAGTGTACAGAGGAGATTCCTGGAAGAGGATACGCTGAAGATGAGGGCAAAGGTCAGGTTCCTGGCTTTACTTGTTGAGTGACCATACTGCATTCTGGAAACGTGCGTAGCTTACTGGGAGATCTGGGCATCTGTGCTGACCCGGGCCTCAGCAATTGAACAGAAACTCTTGGATGTGTTTGTCGTCTGTAGAAAACAGTGATATCAGCTCTGCTTTGTCCAAGCTGACCGAGCCAGCAGCAACTGTGCCCATTTCCAAACTGTCTGTCTCCAACATGGTGCACAGTGCCCGGAAGCACATTCGCCGCCATCGACGCATCGATGAGTCGCCCCTTAACACCGAGATACTCAATTCTGTCCTTCTGGTAAGAGTTAATCATGTAACCTGTTTAAAAGGCATTAACTAGTCGGAGTTGACTAATACTTGACTGAGTTTTAATGGTTTCAGCTCATTTTATGAGGAAACTGATTCTGACAGAAGAGGTGTGGATCCCGTGTTAGGAGACGGTGAGCGTGATATTCAGAGCAGCAGAGACCTCGGAGCGTGTGGTAGTTTGACTCGTACTGATGTGGCTCCTCTGCTTCTTTTCACAAACAGTTTTTCCTTCCTGGTTACTGTTGAGCCCGTCACACTCAGCAGCTCGAGCTCGAGCTAAGACAGCCTTGAATCTTAAAACTACAGCCGTAATTGCATTTATGTCTTAGAGTGCTGGCCACAGATATTGATCCCATCTGACAGCAGCTCAGTAAAGCACAAGAGCGTCATCTTAAACAGGATATCAGGCAGCGTTCTTATTTTTATTGTCTACTTCTGGTCACATCCTGCTTTTGCCACTGAGCGATCAGCATCCTGTGTTTTATCATGAAGTGATGACTACGTGAGCTGCACTTGTTTAATTCTTCTAACATCTAGAAAACAACAGAGTTTCTAAATGACAGACTTATTTATTTGTGTTTGTGTCTCTGTTTCCAGATGCTGCTGTGGAGAAGTCTGACTGTAAGAATAACACTCAGCTGTCCAACTCCAGTGGGACATCGGAGCAAGAGAAAACCTCTGATTATGTATGTTTGCCTCTTCACCACTCGCACACTCAAGGTTACACTCAGGTCAGGTCCAATATAAGTTTCAGAGTGAAGACAGGCTCAGTGCTGTCAGTACTTTGTCAGGATTTTTATTGATTTCATGGTCTTTTCCCTCGTTGTAGAACCTTTTCCACCAGCTGAAGTCGGCCCCCAGTGACAGTCTGACCTACCGTCTGGCTCTGTGTGTGTGTCTGTTCAACTATTACTACGGTGGGCTGCGGGCTGTTCTCTAAGTAAATATATTTCTAAAGGTGCTTTGATGTGAAATTATCACCAGATGTCGGTAACAACACTTCCAATCCAGACGTGCAAAGGAATCAAACCACAGATGAAGTTGTGTAATAATACAAAGTGACACAGGGACATTTATTTATTACTTTATACAAATGTTGGTGATGACAGTTCATGGCAGCGTCTGTATGGAGAAACCAGTCCCATCATTGCTCATGACTTTGACCCACTCACCACACAAACAGTCTATAAATCCCGAATGCTCCGTGGATCCTTCCCACAGATTCAGCTCAGGTGATTGGCTGGGCCGTTCCAGCAGCTTTACTTGATTTCTCTGAAACCAACCGTTTCCATTGGCTGTGTTTGTGATCATGGTCTTGCTGAAACATCCATCCTTGTTTCATCTTCATCATCCTGGTAGATGGCAGCAGATTCTAATCAACAATGTCTCCATTCATCCTTCCTGGAGTTATGTTTAATGTCTCAGTGCTGTACGCTGAATAAACAGCCCCCCCCCCCATGATGCTCCCGCCTCCAGACTTCAGTGTTGCTGTGGTGTTTTTGGGGTGAAGCCACCCAAACATGGTGTGTTTACAGCCTTCAAAGAGTTCAGTTTTGGTCTTTTGTGACCAAACTATATTAAAGATAAAGCATATTGTTGTACCTATGCATTACACTGGAGCAGAGCTTACATACACTCAACAAAAATATAAACGCAACACCTTTGTTACTGCTCCCATTCCCCATGGGATGGACGTAGAGACCTAAAATTCATTCCAGATACACAATATAACCATCCCTCCCAAACAGTGGTCACAAATCAGTCCAAATGTGTGGTAGTGGGCACATCTGCTATATTGAGATAATCCATCCCACCTCACAGGTGTGCCACATCAGGATGCTGATCTGACATCATGAGTAGTGCACAGGTGTACCTCAGACTGCCCACAACAAAAGGCCACCCTGGAATGTGCAGTTTTGTCTCACAGCAAAATGCCACAGATGCCACAAGCAATGAGGGAGCGTGCAATTGGCATGCTGACAGCAGGAATGTCAACCAGATCTGTCGCCCGTGCATTGAATGTTCATTTCTCAACCATAAGCCGTCTCCACAGGCGTTTCAGAGAATATGGCAGCACATCCAACCGGCCTCACAACCGCAGACCTCGTGTAACCACACCAGCCCAGGACCTCCACATCCAGCAGGTTCACCTCCAAGATCGTCTGAGACCAGCCACCCAGACAGCTGCTGGAACAATTGGTTTGCACAACCAAACAATTTCTGCACAAACTGTCAGAAACCGTCTCAGGGACGCTCAACTGCATGCCCGTCGTCCTCATCGGGGTCTTGACCTGACTCCAGCTCGTCGCCGTAACAGACTTGTGTGGGCAAATGCTCACATTCGATGGCGTCTGGCACGTTGGAGAGGTGTGCGCTTCACGGATGAATCACAGCGCTTTGTGTTCTGCGTCCTGATTGGCTGCAGACTATTGTTGATCTCCTCCGTGCCGTCTCTCCTGTACAGTACAGAATCGCTTATTCATTGGTTCATTAATGATTCATTGATGTTGAATTATCTCTCAGCTGCTCTGTTCTCATGTGCTGGACCTGAAAACACGGTTTGATCTTTGGTTTCTGTAATACTGGACTTATTTGTCTACGAAGGTTTGAACTTTGAGAGCTTAAACAGGAGAGAAACGTGTGAAAATTTTCATGTCGGTCTGAGTGTATAAAGTGTGTAGTGACGGGTTTTACCTTAACACATCTATAATAATTGTAAAAAATAAAGTTGGCTACTTCAGATTTCACCAATCGCAGGTTATTTTTAGAACGTAACTCCCGCGATAAACGAGGGAGCGCTGTATACAAATACTGAGAAGTATAAAATTTGAATCCTGTCTCTCTCTGAGGTGCGGGGGGAAAAAATATCGACAAGTCGATCAACATCATCTACAGATACATTCGACATCTCGAGAAATGTAAATCGCCACTTGATTCGTCCATTTGGTTGAAAAACCCGACCTTGAACAAGGAGCGAATATCACACCGGAAACTAAGCGCTATGCGCCGGAAGTAGCATATGCTAAGGCGCACAGGTCTAAGTTATAGGTCTAAGTTCCCCATAATGCACTGGGTGTTTCTTCTTCACTCAACATGTGTTAGTACACCTCTCTGCATTCAGTCCGTCTGCCCCTCATCTATCGATGGATGTTAGAGGCTTTGGTTCCCACTGTCGCTCACAGATGGTCACCTAATGTTTCCTGTGTAACTGCAGGGTCTTTGCCTTATAACATAGAAGCAGCTTGAGGTAACTGTTGTTGTGATGCTGTGTGTGTGTAATAAAGCTCCCTTACTGACAGTGGGTCACCACAGCTTGTAGCTCCATGTATTTGATGCGGCACGTTTGCCCTCGCTGACACAACCCTAAAGGGATTTGTGTGTATGAATAAAGTTTATTGTTCATACAGTTCATTGCTGTATGTCTGTGAAAGGCTGAATGAGGGTTGTAGCTCCCTCAGCAGCTGTGGAGCGATGGAGATGTGGTTAGTTAGACACGCTGCTTTAGTTTACACTACAAACCACACTCACCTGTTTACACTCCTTTTGTGTTACAACCACCTTGTTACACTCAAACACCAGATGATGCATCTGAGCCAACTAAGGATTCACTGAGACTGAAGAAGCTCGAGATCATAATGTGACCAAGTGGTCGGCGGGGTTATGCACAAAATAAATAAACTTGACAACGCCACCTAGGGGAATTACACCCCCAGGAAATATATTTAAGAAAAATAAATAAAAGGAATAAAAGAAGACCGCACAGATTCAAGGATGCACACTGAGGCAGGTTGGCTTCCAATATTAAAACAGTTTTATTTATAGAAATAAATAAAATATTATAAATAATATTTTATAAATAAAATATTAAAAGTCAAGATGTAGCGTCATTATTGACAGTGTCCTACAGTAAAAATAAACAATCGTGGAACTTGGACTTACCAGCAGCCGTGGAACCAAAAGAAAATCACACCAAAAGAATCACTGCAGACCACCCAGTGCTGTACAAAAGAAAGTGTGAAAACGACCCACCACCTGAGGTCCCAGGGCCACTGGCTCGTCCTCCTTCACTGAAATAAAACACAGAAAAGTATGTTAAAAGAATAAAAGGACACTGAGCGTCAGGCTCGCTACAAATCATAAAAAGACTAAAACACACTTTAATAACTTTAATAAAAGAAATCACACACACACACACACACACACACACGGGAAAGGCTTATTCCCCACGGGTCAAACTACCACTCGTGCTGGTAATAATTATTCTCAGGCGTAGGCCGGTCTGGCTCCCCACCGGCTGAGACCGGCCACCCAGGCGATTTAGAGTCCCAGCACGACACTCGGGCAGAGAATCACTTCAGCCCGATCACAGAAGTGTGGGTACGAGCAACAGTCCAGGGTAAAATAGAACACCAGGCGAACCCAAAAAAAAGGTAAGCCTACTTAATAAAAACAAGATAAGACAAAACAAGACAAGACAGCAGACTCCACCAAGGAGGAGTTCACAACAGCAACTGAGAAGGCAGTCCACTCTTCCAATTTAGGTTGGACAATTTACCATGGAGAGGTGAGTACAGCAGTGAACCCTGAAACAGATAAGTGTAACCTTAAACTCTTATAGCTATGAATGCTAATAAAAGTAGTTCTAACAGCTTACCCCAGGACCGGAGGCACTATACTCTCATTGGTGGAGATACCACGAACACCTCTCTCCGCAATGGCAGAATTAAACAGACTGCTGCGCTACAACAGGCCGGAAAAGGATATTAACACCAATTCCAGTATTCGGAGGGAATCCAAGGTTAAGCGAGAGCATACCTGTAGCTGTCGTATAATCGGCTCTTGCTGATCAGTCCGTCGCAGTACGCCAGCATTTACTGCTGTATCGTACCAGAAGCTCGGGAGGAATTAATCCAACAAGACATCGGCTTAGCTTTATACAGGCTAGCGCCACCCTGCAATCAATGTGCAGGTGGGTTCCCAATTAACCCGATCACCTGATACAAGGAGCGAGTGCAGTGGAAAGAGAGCGAGGGTGGTAGAGCGAGCGAGAGAGAGAGAGAATGAGAGAAGAAAAACAACGGAAGGCGAGTAGCCCATCTGGCTACAATAAGAATTTGAGGCTCAGCTGATACAGTATCATAGGAGAATCCAACCATTGTATGTCAAGAGACTATAGGCAGTGAAAGCTCCATCTGGAGGAGGAACGACGTGGTTCAGAGCGTTGCCTCCTGCAGCTGGTGACATGTTCAGATTTCAGCTCTGTCGGTTAGAAAGTCTGTTTTTGTTTTTCATCTGTGTGTTGCTCTTTCATCCTTTTCTTCTTCCTGTTTCTTGCATCAAGCTGGCTGACTTCACCACTGATGAGGTAACCATGAGCAGTAAGCCTCGTGTCGCTCACAGTTACATTTAACATAGTGCGATAAACACACTCAGTCATTATAAGGTACATCCTCTAAAGGTTCACATAACAGACAAACAGGATAATAAAAATAATCTGGTTCTTTGCAGCGTCCTCAGATGAACAACACACGACATTATTACACGTCTCAGTATTTGTTACACTGAACACAAATATAAACACAACACTTTTGTTTCCATGAGCTGAACCGGATCCTGACTGGTTTTGCGACATGTGTGTCATTGTGCTACACATGTACGGCATATTTCAGAGTGGCCTTTTATTGTGGGCAGTCTCAGACACACCTGTGCAATATTCATGCTGTCTAATCAGCACCTTGACATGCCACACCTGTGAGGTGGGATGGATTATCTCAGCTAACGAGAAGTTCTCACTAACACACATTTAGACAGATTTGTGAGCAGTGTTTGCGAGCAATGTTCCCTGTAATGTTTCACGTGTCTGAACACACAAACTCCCTGAGCGTCCCTTGGACCACTGTGAGCAACAGCAGACGTGTGCACTGTGGTCACACCAGCATCCAAGAATACTTTTACACAACAAGACTTCTTCAAAAAAGTAACTGAGTTTTGCAAACAGAGTTTTTTGCAGCTGTTTACCTAAAAATGCAGCCGAGGTGTTTTTTAAATAAACATTTCAAACTATTTGCAGAACAATCAGCTGTTCTGCATCAAATCTGATGCCACACAAATTATTTGTGCCGCTGCAAAAAATAATTTCTGTCCACTATGAGATGAAGGAGAACAACAGCCTGATACCTGCAGGCCTGACAGCAGCAGATGTGTCACTGCTGCAACACCTGTAAACCATTGTTCTGACACACACAACAAAACTATTGACTACACTACACACTAACTACACACTAACTACACTCTTAACTACACACTAACTACACTCTAACTACACAAGATTTGTGCTAAACTTGGCAATCGCATCTCAAACACGCCGTCACTCCTAAAACTTCCCCCTTCCTAAACAACTAAATGTCATGTTGCCATATCATTTTTTGATTGGTCGACATGGTGCATTTTTCCACCAATAGGAAAGGCTGGTGGGGGTTTGTTTTGGTGTTGTTTTTGCTCACAGGCTTTCGAGCGTTTTCCTTATAAAACGGCGTTTTTACCGTTTCTTCCTGCAGTAAATATAAACAACGACAGTATTCAGGAAGAAAACCAAACATTGCAGATATTTTATCATAACTCTGGTTTTACGTGGCCGATCAACACAATTCAAAAACTGGTATAAAGTCCACACTTTGTCCGTCAGTTGTTCCGTCTGTCCTGCTCACATCTCCAATGGTTGTACACGTTGTCATTAACGTGGCTTCACTCCACATCAGCCGCTTTGCTAAAACACCGGTGTCGCACATAAGGACGCTGTCATAGCCTGTCAGCCACGTTGATCAGCTGCGTATATACGAATGTGAATCGCGTGATTGGCTGGACTACGGGATAAGGTGGCCTCGTTCTGATCCCATACGGGAGCAGCCAGTCACTGACTAACACTGCAAAACAGAATCGTTAAAGTTTTCATTTTAATTTCAATTCAGGTGATTTTTCTTTTTTTTTTTTTTTTGTGCGCAACGCAGATTTTCTGTGCAGAGACCGTGCCAGCAGTGCGCAATTGTGCCAGCAGTGCGCAATTGTGCACGCGCGCAGCTTAGAGGGAACATTGCTTGCGAGTGTCGGGTCTTTTGTGTTTGTAGAAAATGTTTCATATCTTTGAGTTGAGCTCATGGAAAACAGGAGCAAAAACAAAAGTGTTGCGTTTATATTTTTGTTCAGTGTAAATGATAAAACATCAGGTTTGACCCAGAATACAGTTTGATCCACATGATGGCGCTGTGAAAAGTGCGCGCTGTACTGGTGGCACCAGTGTCCCCAGCCCACAGACCAGTGCTGCCACTAATCGAGTTTCATTAGCAGCATCTAAATGCTGTTTAAAGGTGGACTTCATCTGTCACACAGGAGCAGTTTGGCTTCGCTTTGCTTAAATAATGACCTGGTGTATTTCTGTATACACACCTGCTAAGGATCAGGTGACTCTTATAATAAAAGGTTAATACGTAAAACCTTAAAAATAAAAAGGGCTGTTTTTAGCAGTATTTAGGCTGCAGTCTGTGTATTATGTCCATGATATTCTACAGTGGGGCAAAAAAGTATTTAGTCAGCCACCGATTGTGCAAGTTCCCCCACTTACCTGATTACCTGATTACCTGACAGGAAGACCACAATATTTACGTCTCCCACAGTGTGTGTCTGACAAGGTGATTAGCAACACAGGGGCACCACAGGGGACTGTCCTCTCCCCCTTCCTCTTCACCCTCTACACCACAGACTTCAGCCACTGCACAGAGACCTGCCATCTTCAGAAGTTTTCTGATGACTCTGCGGTGGTTGGATGCATCAGCAGGGATGATGAGACAGAGTACCGGGCTGTGGTCGACTCCTTTGTCACGTGGTGTGAGCAGAATCATCTGCAGCTCAACGTGGCAAAGACCAAGGAACTGATCGTGGACTTCAGGAAGACCAGGAAACACTTGACCCCTGTTTCAATCCAGGGGGTCAGTGTTGACATTGTGGAGGACTATAAATACCTTGGAGTACACATTGACAATAAACTGGACTGGGCTAAAAACACCACAGCACTTTACAGGAAGGGCCAGAGTCGTCTCTATTTTTTGAGGCGACTGAGGTCCTTCAACATCTGCCAGAAAATGCTGAGGATTTTCTATGAGTCTGTGGTGGCCAGTGCGATCCTCTATGCTGTTGCATGCTGGGGGAGCAGGCTGAGGGTCGCAGATGCCAACAGACTTAATAAACTGATCCGTAAGGCCAGTAATGTTGTGGGGATGGAGCTGGACTCCCTCAAGGTGGTGTCGGAGAGGCGGATGCTGTCCAAGATAAAGACAATGTTGGATAACACCTCCCACCCACTCCATGACATGTTGGTCAGTCACAGGAGCTCGTTCAGTGAGAGACTGAGATTACTGAAAAGCACCACTGAACGACACAGGAAATCATTCCTGCCTGTGGCCATCTCCCTGTACAACGCATCCACTTAACACACTGTTTGCTGCTACAGCTACACATGTTTCTTTTCCAAATATTTATTTATAAGTGACTTATGTATGTATGTATGTATATATATGTATATATTGTACTATTCTTAGTTAGCGTATTGTCTGTCTTGTCTTAATGTTGGTTTAAAATGGAGCACTGTAACAAAAAATAATTTCCCCCAGGGATCAATAAAGTATTCTGATTCTGATTCTGATTCTGATTAAAATGATGACAGAGGTCAGTAATTTGCACCAGAGGTACACTTCAACTGTGAGAGACAGAATGTGAAAAAGAAAATCCATGAATCCACATGGTAGGATTTGTAAAGAATTTATTGGTAAATCAGGGTGGCAAATAAGTATTTGGTCACCTCAAACATGGAAAATCTCTGGCTATCACAGACCTGTAACGTCTTCTGTAAGACGCTTTTCTGTCCCCCACTCGTTACCTGTATGAATGGCACCTGTTTGAACTCATCATCTGTATAAAAGACACCTGTCCACAGCCTCAAACAGTCAGACTCCAAACTCCGCCATGGCCAAGACCAAAGAGCTTTCGAAGGACACCAGGAAAAGTATTGTAGACCTGCACCAGACTGGGAAGAGTGAATCTACAATAGGCAAGCAGCTTGGTGTGAAAAAATCAACTGTGGGAGCAATCATCAGAAAATGGAAGACATACAAGACCACTGATAATCTCCCTTGATCTGGGGCTCCACGCAAGATCTCATCCCGTGGGGTCAAAATGATCATGAGAACGGTGAGCAAAGATCCCAGAAGCACACGGGGGGACCTGGTGAATGACCTGCAGAGAGCTGGGACCAAAGTAACAAAGGTCACCATCAGTAACACACTACAACGGCAGGGAATCAAATCCCGCAGTGCCAGACGTGTACCGCTGCTGAAGCCAGTGCATGTCCAGGCCCGTCTGAAGTTTGCCAGAGAGCACATGGATGATACAGCAGAGGATTGGGAGAATGTCATGTGGTCAGATGAAACCAAAGTAGAACTTTTTGGTATAAACTCAACTCGTCGTGTTTGGAGGAAGAAGAATACTGAGTTGCATCCCAAGAACACCATACCTACTGTGAAGCATGGGGGTGGGAACATCATGCTATGGGGCTGTTTTTCTGCCAAGGGGACAGGACCACTGATCCGTGTTAAGGACAGAATGAATGGGGCCATGTATCGTGAGATTTTGAGCCAAAACCTCCTTCCATCAGTGAGAACTTTGAAGATGAAACGAGGCTGGGTCTTCCAACATGACAATGATCCAAAACACACCGCCCGGGCAACAAAGGAGTGGCTCCGTAAGAAGCATTTGAAAGTCCTGGAGTGGCCTAGCCAGTCTCCAGACCTCAACCCCATAGAAAATCTGTGGCGGGAGTTGAAAGTCCGTGTTGCTCGGCGACAGCCCCAAAACATCACTGCTCTCGAGAAGATCTGCATGGAGGAATGGGCCAAAATACCAGCTACTGTGTGTGCAAACCTGGTAAAGACCTATAGTAAACGTTTGACCTCTGTTATTGCCAACAAAGGTTATGTTACAAAGTATTGAGTTGTATTTTTGTTATTGACCAAATACTTATTTTCCACCCTAATTTACGAATAAATTCTTTACAAATCCTACCATGTGGATTCATGGATTTTTTTTTCACATTCTGTCTCTCACAGTTGAAGTGTACCTCTGGTGCAAATTACTGACCTCTGTCATCATTTTAGGTGGGGGAACTTGCACAATCGGTGGCTGACTAAATACTTTTTTGCCCCACTGTACATTACAGTAAAAACAGTAATTATATAAAGAACAGATGGATCAGGATCCTGTCTGTGTCTTTACTATGATCTCAGCTGATAATGAGGCTTGAAAGAGACATGTTTGAACTTTTGCATTGATCAGACAAATAAGCCTGCATGTTTGCATGAGCTTTAACTGTAAAACATGAAGCCTTTATTATTAAAAAAACAAAACCCTTTTAGTGTCATACAGGTAAGAAAGCAGCGAAGCGTTTTTCTCTCTAACAGATGTTTCATCTGTTTTCTCTGCCGTTGCTCTGATGGGACCTGCAGGGTGTTTTTGGTGACGTGGAGGTTTGCACAGTTGCTGCCTGTGGTGTGTGTAGAAATGTTCATGTTCTAGTCCCACTGTGAAGCACATAGACGTGTCCTGACTTCCTGTCTGTCCCACACTCTGTCTCTGTTTGTTGCTGCCAACAGTACAAGTCATCTTTGCAGATTTTACTGAATTAACAAAAACATATTTACTGAAAGACTTATTCAGTAAACATGTTTGTTACACTGAGACTGAAACAGAGATCCCTGTTTACGCTCATAGAAAACGAGCCTCTGTTTTACTTTATTGAAATCATTTCTAATCACAGACAGGATCAGCAGCGTGCAGCTGCAGTGAGGTGTTAGTAGAGGAGCTGTGTTTGTGAGCTGTAGTCTGGATCAGGTCTCTGTGGGAGACTCGGTTACAGTACTTCTGAATATCCACGTGTCCACCTCACACAGCACATTTCTTCAGAATCGGTTGCTGTTTGCTAACATTTGACCTTTGCCCTTTTAGGCTGCCCTTCTGGCGCCCGTCGATGAGGACTTGGGATCTGACAAGAAGCAAACTGGGGGAAGTAGCAGAGTACCAGACTTCCCTCCTCCAGCAGGCCGGGAGATCTTGTTGCGCACCTGTGTGCCGCGACCAGCAGCGTACTCCAAGGCGCTGCCTCAGCGGCTCTTCTGTGTCCTGATGAGGGAGGAGTTTAGGTTGACCGGAGGCTTTTCCACAGACACGTCCTCCTTTTAAGTCCTGTGAACAATTCACACCTGGGATGAAGATAAGTGAAGGACACAGGATGGAGACTTTCACATGTATGAATGTGGCCATGGAGTAAGATCATAGAAATACATTTCTTCATTTGTTTGCTTTATTTGTAAGAACGGTGCAATATTTCAGCATCTACGGCTCGCCCAAGCTTAAAAGCAGGAAGCAGTATATTACTGGCATTGATTAAGAAGCATTTATGGCTTTGTCTGGAAATATGTGAAACTAAATCCTTCTGTGTATTCATAAATCTGCAGCTTCCTGCAGCTGTGATAAAACAGTTTCACACTAAAACCTTCATTTTACCTTCAAAGCTTCTCTTGATGCCTTTTTAAGGAAATGAAATTTGTCGTTAGGATGGAGTTCCCCATCCTGCACTCACCACACGCTAACACAACCTTCTCAACTCTGATATTTAGTAGATTATATTTCAGTTGCAGGGATTGGTCCTGATGGTAAACATGAGAGTCGGTGAGGACTTCATGGGTCGTTTCAGCTGAGCTCCATCCTCCAGCATGTCCTGCTGCTGGATTAACACACAGCTGTTTGTTTGCATCCAACCAGAACCAGACCGTGCAGTTCTTATTCCTGTTCATAAGCTGATTGTTCAAACATGAAGCTCTTTGACGTTGTATAAAAACTGAAACGACACTTTACAGCTGACTGTGATGTTTTAAATGGAGCTGGTTCCTCGAGGCGCGTCCGACAGCATGAGGGGAAACTTGGTTTTGTCATATTTTCTTTGTTTTGTTAAGGGTGTATCCATCCCATGATACAGACACATACAGTTTAAACGATGTTTAATGTTAATCAAAACTTCTAAGATCCAGGTTGAATAAAACAGCATTAGGTGTGTGATTTCACTCTGCTCCACACACCTGCGTGCTCCAATCAGAGACACCAGAGGAACAGGTGATGAATGTGATGGGGAATGATAGGTTTGTAGCATAAACCTATTCGCTGGAACGTTAAGGACAATCTGCTACGCAGCAAAAAGCAAGACTCAAGGCACCAAAGTTCTCTGGTTCACTCATGCATGAGGGAGATCTGGCTGGAGCCAAGTGTCGTCCCACCACTTGACCTCCGTCAGACTCTCAGCCAGACTCCCCAGAGCACTCCTTTTATTGTGGTGACATGAATATGCATTGGGTCATTAACATATAACATCTTACATAGGTATACATGTGAACAAAGAATACTGTGTGTGTGAGGTCAAGATGTGACCCTGTGAAGACTCCCCAAAGCTGGTGCCAGGAGTCTAACAGGTCCATCTAAACAAAAGGCTCTTACACTCAAACAGATATACATGTGTTTGCTATACCATATATCAAGAAAAGATAAAACCTCTCCTAGGGGGTGTGATCTATGCCAGAACACACTCTGTAGAGGAGTGAACGCACTCCCCTCTTCATGCTACACAGAGTTGTTACAGACCTCCTAGGATGAGACATTCTTTCAATCTACAATTGATTATACACTTCTAAGCATATATGAGTAAATGTTTCTAAGCATAAATGACAATCAACAATACAAAACCTAACATTCCCCCCTTTATTGACCTTTATGCTAGAAAAGTTTCCAGTTATGAATACCTCATGTCTGACAGTTTCAATGCCAACATTGTTATACTCAGCATACGTCAAATCACCCTAAATCACTGTAAAAGTACAGAGTTTAACAAAGGTATTAGCGGATATCCCATTCCCCATTGATCTCATCTCATGGCAAACTGCATCCTACAAACAAACAAAGAAATTGTTAATTTAATAGTGAAAATAAGAAGATAACATTTTCAAAAACATCCCATCTTGGTGATGCTTCCTCCGGGTGTGCAATCACATGTCTCTCTGCAGAGTGGTTTGAGTTCTGCAGGGTGTCATAAATGTCTCTTCCAGTTGTTTCCATCACTGTCCATAGGACCAGAGTCCAAATGTATGTAGAATAGACATTCAAACATACCAGTTAGTTTTGTTGTTTGTCAACATGGGTCTCAGCTATTTCCAAAGCTGCAGACCTCATAGGAAACTGCTGTTATCACCACCATAGCTTCTGGTTCCTGTGCTTTTCACAGAATCATGATGTCATCCTTAGACTCCTTCCAACGCTGCTGAAGGTTTAAGGCAGAGCACGTCGTACACCTTAGTTGTCTTCCTCAGCGTCAACATTGAATCTTTCATTGTATTTAAAATCTTGCTGTGGGAAGTCTCCTCTTGATCTCCTGGAAGCTCAGTAGCACAGCTCTCTGTGTGATGTCTGCTGTGCTGAAGATGATCTCTGATCCTCCTGAAGTCTCTCTCCTGGCCTCAGCTCCCATCTTGTGGACGATCCTCTCAGGCACTCCTTTTCGTCATGGATAGTCCTGATTTTGGGCCTGCTGGATCTGTCTCAAAACATTCAGGGCGTCAGTCATGTTTGATGAATGTGCGTCTTCTTTATGTAAATGCAGCATGTGTTGTTGAAGAGGACACAAAGTCCCCTTTCTCTGCTAATATCATAGAGTAGTTCTTCCCTGAGAGTTGGTCCAGGAACATATATAGTGTGGGGTATGTTGCCGTGCTGGGTAGATGGGAACAGACATAATAGTCTGTATTTGCCGATTCTGCTTTTGTTCTGTCGTGGATATAACGGTACCAGGCATTATTCATCCATGGAGGGATGTGGTCTTGCATCATGTCTCTTAGGTGAGAGTTGTCATGTGTCCATCCTCTCTGCCTTCCTCCTGGTTCAGCTGATTCCGGCACCAGCTGGGGTCCTGTAAAGGTGAGCGTCGTAGTCAAGGTAACCAAGAGGGTCCACCTTCCCATGGTTGCACACAGGTGCGTCACGCCTCGCACTTGGTTGCCCTAGAGTTGATCAGAGGCTGGAGGTTGAAGTGCGAGCTTACCCTACGGGGGCTCAATCAGCACTCCCCCCTCACCACTGAAACAACCAAGTGTGAGATTTCTCTATTGTGCTGTCTTGGGGGTGCCGGGGTTTCCTGGGACCTCGACCTCTTTGCAGTGGCTCTGATAAATCCAGGAGGGTCTCTCGCTATTTTGCAGGCAGTTGAAATGGTCCTTGCTGTGGCTTCAAGGTCTGATCTCATGATGGGCCCCAACCAGCTTGACCTTTGACCTCAACCACTGCCTGGGCTGTCCGCTATGCCTGGAATGTTTCTCGCGTCTCACTGCTGCACCTGTATTTCAGAAAAACTTCTATTTGGAGAGCACGTCAACAATCATCAAACCACATTCTTTAGTTCAGTGAACTTCACTTATAGGCCATCAAAGCCTCATCTGAACATGTAAATAAACGGTTAATCACACAACTCACTGCAACAATAATAGTAAACATTGTTTAGTGTTAATTCTGGACCCCACCACTTGACGCATGGACACTCTCATGCGTCAACTCATCAAACTCAGATTCCTGTCTGAAAGAAAAAGGGTAGCCAGATCATGTCCCAGGCAACAGCAGGGCATCTCCTCCCCTGGAGCAGCACCACCCTGGACCTATAATCCTGCAATAAAAATGTTAGTGTGTTTTGCATATTAAAAGTCACAAGGGGAAATCAAATAAGGAACAATACACAAAAAGACATGAATACTAAGACTGCTGGGCCAACATGGCCCAGGATCATGACATCACCCCCCCCCCCCCCCAAGGGCCGGCTCCCGACAGCCCAAACCCGAGAACCAAAACACAAGACAAACAGAACAACCCACCCAGGGCGGGAGGCGGGGGACCCGGACGGAGGGAACAAAACCAAACAAAGACGAGGAGCATGAACCAAAACTGAGCCCACAAAGACACAAAAACAGTTCAAAACAGGGAGGCAAATGTCCAAAGAGGTCAGAAGGTCAACCTGGGGGGCGACAGCACAAAAGTTCACAATTCAGCTGTTCCGGGGCCGGAAAAAGTGGCAGTGGCCGGCAGAACAGATCCGGAGGCCGGCCGCGTGGAAGACGGCGGCGGCTACAGAGCGGGTCCGGAGGCCGGCCGCGTGGAAGACGGCGGCGGCTACAGAGCGGGTCCGGAGGCCGGCCGCGTGGAAGACGGCGGCTGCTACAGAGCGGGTCCGGAGGCCGGCCGCGTGGAAGACGGCGGCAGCTACAGAGCGGGTCCGGAGGCCGGCCGCGTGGAAGACGGCAGCGGCTACAGAGCGGGTCCGGAGGCCGGCCGCGTGGAAGGCAACGGCGGCAATGACGTAGAGACAGGTCTTATACATGTAATACATTTATTACCAACCTGAGAGTTCATCCGCTGGTCATTCGACATGACGAATGACTTCTGAAGTCTTAATTCAGCTCAAGACGCTGTAGATTCCCGTCAGTAACACTTTCGGTCCGCCAGTAAAACGTAGTTCTATTAATCGGCGCTTGAACCGGAACCGGATGTAAGTTCCAAAAAACTGAATTTTGGAACTGAAATTGAATTGTAGAACTGAAACTGAATGGTGAGAAGTGAATCTGAAATTATTCGAGAGCTGAATTTTTAAAGGATAAAATGCAGTTTCAAAGCAAATCAATTCATTTTCAAACCATAAATTCAATTTCAAATTAGACTAATTCAAATTCAGTTTTCAAAAGCATTTATTCAAGTTACAATTCAGATTCAATCTGAGCAATTCAAATTCAAATTGAACTCATTCAAATTCAGTTTCTGATGGCACAGATTTCTGCCCATATATTAGAGCCTTATTCCAAAATGGATTAAAATCATTTTTCACCTCAAATTTTTACACAGAATACCCTATAATGACAAAGTAAAATGAGTTTCCCTTAAAGTCTTGCAAATTTATTAAAAATTAAAATACAAACAAATAACATGTAGCTATAAGGAGGAATTGTTTGTAGACCTTTGAGCCTGGACTGTATTGAGGCACGGATCTGGAACAGAAACATTTCTAAAGATCCCAAATGAGCACAGCGGCCTGCATTATTCATAAATAGACGTTTAGAACCACTATTACTCTTCCTAAACCTGGCTGCTCAGCAAACCGTTAGGGAGCTGAAGGAATGGGCTAGAAGTCCTTACTTATAGAGGTCACCAAGAACCTAATGCTCAATCTAACAGAGCTCCATGGTTGCTTTGTGGAGAGACGAGAACCTTCCAGAAAGACAGCCATTTTTGCAGCACTCCACCAATCAGACCTGTATGGTAGCGTGGCCAGATGGAAGAGATTCCTCAGTAAAAGGATCAAGAGTTTGCTAAACAGCATACCAAGGACTCTCAGACCATGAGTAACAAAATTCTTTGGTCTGAGGAAATGAAGATTGAGCTTTTTGGCCTGACTGCCAAGCATCGCGTCTAGAAGAAACCAGCCACGGCGCATTATATGCTCAACACCATTGCTACAGGGAATCACGGTGATATAGAATCATGCTATGGGGATGACTTTCAGAAGGAGGAACTGGGAGACTAGTAATTGTTGAAGGAAAGATAAATGCTGCAATGTATAGTGATATCCTTGAAATCCTAACCTGCTCCAGAACACTCTGGACCTCAGACTGGGACGAAGGTTTATCTTCCAACAGTGCAACAACTCTAAGCACACAGCTAAGATAAGAAAGGTGCTGTCCAGACAGAGCTCAGACTTGCTTTTAGTTCTGGTTCATTTCCTTTTTTCTTGTTTTAGGTTCCATTGCACACTTTAGTGTCTATTTCCGTGTTTCTGATTGAGTTCATTTCTATGAAGAGTTTTCCCAGCAATAAATCTGTGCTCTGAGTTTAACTTTCCATTTCTGAGTCCTGCATTTGGGTCCCTTATCCTGCCTGCTCCACAGCACTGTCTTCTGAATCCAACCTGGAAGTTGGTTCCACAGAAGAGGGGCTTGAAAACTGAAGGCTCTGTGTAAGAGCCAAAGTCAATGTTTATGTTTTTCCTTTTTGTTTTGGTGGCACAGGTGTATAGCTTTACCTGCGTCTCAGGTGATGGTATGTGGGTGTGGTCACAGTCTATTTACCTGATGTCGGTGTTCGCAGCAGGTGTGTTGGGTGAGTGGTTTGTGGGCAAACTTTTCTGTTGACCGTCATTTTTTGGCACACCAGTTAATCCATGCGCTAGTTGGAAATTGATTGAAAGCGCAAATGTTTGTTCTTGTTTTGTTCTTAAAATAAATGCGCAAAGTACTAGTATGACTCACTATGGATTATTGGAGGCGCGTCACAGGGACACAACCAACTCAGCCGGCTGCAGCTTTATTTACGGATGAAAGTCGCAACACTCTGCCTCTCATTCCACTTTTAAATAGTCTAGGAAAGAAGAATGGGACAAACTGCAGAAAAACAGGTGTGCCAAGCTTGTAGCATTGTACTCAACAGGACTTGAAGGTGCCATTGCAGCCAAACATGCTTAAACAAAGAATTGAGGAAAGGTTATGAATATTTATGTACATGATATAATTTTTTTTAATTTTTAATAAATTTGCAATAATTTCGAGTAAACCTTTTTTACTTTGCTACTATGGGGTATTGTGCGTAGAATTATGAGTTGAAAAAAATGAATGCAATGAATTTTAGACTGAGGCTGTATCATTACACAATGTAGAACGAACAAAATGCTGTGAATACTTTGCTGAATGCACTGTAAAAAGACAATTTTACCTATAAACACATATTAATACTGAACTATAGCTGTGTAGGTTCTAAGTCATTCAGGTCATGGTAGCCTAAGGAGCTTGGAATGAAAGCAACTGGACTTCTTTAATTCAATTAAAATTCAGACCGCGGTCAAGTGAGCCATCATTTCTGTGCTTCTACACCAGCCTTTACGGCAGCGCTTTTTATCCTTCATTCCCGATCACAAACATAGACTTGTGCACACATACACACGTGTGCACACATTGCATTGGAACAGTATGGTTGCATCATGCATTTCTTCACCAGGGCTGATGTGTTAGTTGTCCAGTATAGGTCCTCGGAAATGTGGTCACCTTTTATGGATAGGGGAGGGGGATGAGTTTTTTTTCTTGCAGAAGTCCATGACCATTTACTTGGTTTTCCTGGTGTTTATGGTTAGGTTATTGTAGTCACACCATTCTGTCAGACATTGGATCTCATCTCTGTAGGCGGTGTCGTCATCATCGGTGATGAGCCCCATCAGAGTGGAGTCATCTGCAAATTTGATGATGATGTTGCAGGGATGTGTGAGGGTGCAGTCACTGGTATAGATGGTGTATAGGAGTGGACACAACACACATCCTTGTGGTGAGCCAGTGCTGGGTGGATGATCTCTGGTTGCCCACCTTGACTCTTTGTGATTGGTCTGTGAGAACGTTTTTGAACCACGCACATGTAGCAAGGGGGAAGTCTAAGTTTACCAGCTTGACTATAAGAATGTCTGGGATGATGCTATTAAAGGCTGAGCTGAAATCAATGATGAGCATCCTTACTGAAGTCCCAGCATTCTCCAGGTTATGCAGAGCAGAGTGGAGGGCAGTGGAAATTGCTTTCTCAGTGGACCTGTTTGCCTTATAGCAGGGGTCGGCAACCTTTCAGATGATGAGTGCCATCTAAAATGTCCTCAGAAGTCAGTGTGCTGTATGATTGCATTAGTAATAAATTTAACAATGCTCTATATTGACAGTTACACACTATATAGAACAACTTAATAGAATTATACAGTATTTGTTCGCAGATGTTGGCAGCTATCAGCGAATAGTTATCAGCTATTTTGAAACAAAAAAAGATACAGAGTTCTTGTTATGGATAAAAAGTAACAGCAAATGAACTGTACAAAAGAAAATATAAATGCTATTTATGGTCTCCTCACAACAATGATAAGAGAAATAAACTGGGCCAATATGGCATGTTTGTTAATACAGGGATAAACATGTTAATGTGATCTCTGGTCTTCCAATCAGCGACACAGGTCTATGAGTGTCCACCATTCAGATGGCTACCTCACGACACTTTTTGTGTGAGAGAAAATCTGCTCACACAGATATGTAGAGCCAAATACTGTCAATAAGGCCTCTGCAATGTTCTGAATGTCATGGTCCAGGTGAGTACGGGGTTTTTCCACTCCGCTGGGCTCCACCTTCAGGCAGAGACTCCAATCAGCTTCCACACCTGGTTCCAATCAAGTCACCAGCATATAAGACCAGCATTCACAACAGACCTCTGCCAGATCTTCTGCTAACTCATGTTAGTGCTAGGCCGCCAAGCCCTTGTGAGAACCCTTAACTACTGCTTTTCTCCTCACCGTGTTTTCTTTGTCATAGGACCCACCTGGCAGTCGCGCTTCCCAACCTAGATTACTCACATCTCCGCCTGGACGCTGGTTCTGTCATCTGGTTGCTTCCTTTCCATCATCGGACTACACCTGCCTGCCTCCCTGCCAAGCCCCTCACTCCAAGCATATTCTGGATCCTCTCTGGACACCCCCTCCTCGCATGACACTTTAAACCTGCAACGCGTAAGCCCTAACCACCATAGTCTAATCCTTCAGCTGTGATTCACTAGACTGCCACTGACAACTTGTCTCCTCTCATTATAGTGACTGCGTACCTCCATCCAAGCCGCTGCCCCTTTTTCCCATTCCCCGGATCCATCCGTGAAATCTAGCACCTAGTCATAGCACTCCGAGTTTCATGTTCACAGTTTGGCCTCACAGTTCTCAGTTCATAGCTTCCACAGTTCATACCATTCATAGTTTCCTGCTTTTTAAGTTCACTAGGCACAGCAAATAAAGCACTGTGTTCACACCCGTTTTTCTTCCCTCTGTGTCTGCATTTGAGTCCACACCCACAGCCTGGCCCGCTCGGCCGTAACACTGAAGACAGTAAAACTTGACTGGGAGTGATGTCCAGCAGGTGAAAAAGCTCCATGAACATGCACAGCTATGGATTTCCGCTGCGTTCGTAGTTCTGCAAACTTTGACCCTCATAGAGTCGAGCTCCTGAAGCATTCGAAGTGTTGGAATGTAGAAATTTCAACATCGCTTGAAAAAACTGCCAGCTAGCAACATCCCTCTCACTGGTAGGCGAAGTTATTTTTAGCCAATTACACGTTGAACCTGGTAGTTGGGGTTGTTAGCCAAGTTACCGTCATTAAGAAGCGACACAACTAATGTGTCTATGCTAGTTAATTTGCAATGTGTACCACTGGCCCGGCCATTTATTTTTTAATGCACCTTCTCAGATTAATTCACTGCATGTCGTGCCCAGGGCTGGACTGGGACAAATAAAAATCAGCCTGGGCATTTTGACTACAGACCAGCCCCCCAGGTATTGCAGGGAAAATCATAAAGCCTTTTAATGAAAATAAACACTGTTGTGACAGTGATGTACACCGTCTTGTTGGTATGATTTCTATACATTTTACATCAGATAAAAACTTAAAGCGAGGCATTTTTAATGAGAATAAGAAAGAAAAGTATGTGTCCCCTTTCCCTGTTAATGCCCTGCCTGGCCTCCTGGCAAAACTTTGCTAGACATGCCCCTGCACAGTTACCAGGTGTCAGGTGCTTAGAAAAGTATCCTGGTGTTATTTCTCTGTCAGAAACAGTTCATAACTTCAACTGAGCTATTTTTACACATTGGCCAGCACCTGGCCAATACACCACCTTTCATTGTTTATACCGTTACAAAAACTAAAACAAACAAAAAAACATTGGCCCATAAAAACAAAATTCACTATTGGCCCACCGGGCAAATGCCCGATATGCCCGATGGCCAGTCCAGCTATGGTTGTGCCATCAGTTAACCCTTAGCTTGCCAGCTGTGGCACGCGTGCCCAGGGTTGCCGACCCTGGTTGGGGTCCAAACTAGGTGTGATGCAGTCCTTTATGTGCTTTAAGACCAGCTTCTTGAAGAACTTTGCGACCACTGGAGCACTGATGGTGGTGGACTCGGAACTATTGTTGCTGATTTCAGGCAATGAGGGGCAGTGGCATGTGACAGGGAGAGGTCCAATAGTCTGGTGAAAACAGGAGCCAGCTGGTCGGCACAGGCTTTGAAGATACTCCCAGGTATTCCATCTCGGCCAGCAGCTTTTCTCTGGTACTGCTCTGCAAACCTAGTTTTCTTGAAGAGTAAATGTGTGAGGGCTGTGCTCAGAGAAGGCTGTGGCAGAGCGGTGTGCATGGTAGGTGTGTCTACAGTTCTCTCAAAGCGGCTAAAGAAGTGGTTAAGTTCCTCTGCTAATGAGATGTCCATGTTATCCGTATTTGTCCCATTGCCTTTGTAGTTGGTGATGTGTTTCAGGCCCTCCCATACCTTCTTGGAGTTGTTGTCTGAGAGGTGATCCGATAGTTTATTTGAATCGTCCGGTTTTGCTGCTCTGATGCCTTTTTTAAGGTCTGCTCTTTCTCTGATATACATATCGTGCTCCCCAGATTTGTATGCAGAGTTGTGTGCTTTTAACAATTCCTGAACTTTACTCGTCATCCAGGTTTCACAGTTGGGGCTGACCTGGACCTACTTTTCCGTGGTGACAGTGTCCATGCAGTGCATAACTCACCACTGCAGATGTGTGGGTCTATAGGTCGCCATGTTCGAAGACATGCCACTCTGTGAGGGCAAAAGAGTCCTGCAGCTGAGCCAGAGCTTCCTTAGAAAAGGTGTTAATGTTTCTGATGGTGGGCTTTGTCCTTTTCCTGAGTGGTGTGTATGCCGCGACAACGAGCAGGGAGAGGTGGTCGGGCATACTCAGGTGGGGGAGGGGAACAGATCTGTAGGCTTGCTTAATATTTGAGTAAACATGGCCCAAGGTGTTATTCCCTCTCATGTGGCATTTCACATGTTGTACAAATTTAGGCAGCACAGTTTTTAAGCATGCTTTGTTAAAGTCCCCTGCGATGATGTGTACTTCCTCTGGATATGTCCGTAGCTGTTCGGAGATCGTGTCGTTCAGGTAGGCAAGGGCTGTGCTAGCATTAGCGTCTGGTGGTATGTAGACTGCTGTTATTAGCACCGCAGGCAGTTCTCTGGGATGTTGTTGATCCACTGATAATCGCTGGTAACGGGGTTCTGGCTGTCATAACTGATGTTGTATAATTCCCAATGACTTAAGGTGAATTTGGCTACACAATAAGGGAAACAAAAGAAAAAGAAAAGGAAACAAAAAGAAAAAGAAGATCACCTAATTGGGGGCCCTTAAACAACTGCGACTATGTGCACCGCCATGTTGTACTAAAATCTACAAGATATTAAAAATTTATTTAAAATCATCTGCAATAGTTGACATAGAATTGTCAGTTGAATACTCCTTTTAGTTACCTTCTTTACATGTCTCGCAACTTTTCTCACAAAATGCTGCATCTATCTATCTATCTTAAAGAACTCCATTCACTTTCTTTCCAAGCTCTGTGTCAGGTGGCTTGTCATCTGTTACACACCCGAGAAGAAGATGATGGATCAGCAGAAGAAGAAGGCGATGGAGGAGGAATTGTAGAAGACCTTCCTCCTAGCAGTGGGAAAGTGAGTTCAGCCTCATAGAGGAAATAATTCAGTGCAGGCAAGAAGTACCCAGGTGCAGGGTCAGAGCATCGCCGACCAATCATGTTGGGTAAACAGCGACACTGTCCATCCTCTGGAGAACACCTGACGGGACAGGAAATCCCCCCAAAAGACAGGAAGTGACACACTGGAGGCTCTATGGTGTCAGTTATTAAGAGTCTAATTACTGCTTTTATGATGAATTTCCAGCTCACAACAGCGTGCCATACCTATAAGGTAATAAACTGTTTTTTCTGATTATTTTACTGGTATTCAGTTGGTGCTTCCTGTTAATTTTTCTTCTTTCTCAAACTAACCTGTGATTCAGATCAAACTGACTGTTGATCTTTATTCAATACTTTTTATTATGTTTCACACAAAATAAAGACAGAAAGAAAACATACGTGCTGCCGTGAGCTCCGCCAATATCACAGTTACAAGGTGAGCATCTGAACACAGAGTTTCCCAAACCCCAGAAATCTGGCTGAACACAAACACATTAAAAGACATTAAAATCAGACTTTTCTTTCACTCAGACTGGCTAAAATGTTGTGATATTTGCTTTAGAATCACTGTGTCCAGGCAATCATTTCAAACTAAGGACAAAATATAGTTTACTTAAACACTGTTTTATGCTTTAAAACTCATTCATCATTTATTTTGAAAATTCAGACAATGCTTGCAGAGTTTGAATGAGTTTTTATGTGCCTTCAAATCATACAGTTTTTGTTCTTCTTCTTCTTGCTGCTTCAGGAATGACCACAGCATTATATTTATTAGATAGTTTTAATGTGATTCAGATATTTTGATTTTCCATTGTTATCACTACCTACATCCGTGTTACCACATCCGGGATGGAAAATGCTCTCACTACATGACAGTAACTGATGTTATTAGTACTTCAGTATCTTCTTAGATGAAATTTGAGATTTTATTACTTGTGTTGTGGAACTGATGAGGAAACTAAATACTGGGTTTAATATTGTATACAAAAAAATTTGTGCAGTCTTTAACTGCCAGCGCTCTTAAGCCTGTTGATGCTGTGTATCACAGTTCTCTTTTTTATGACTAGGGGCAGTTTCAACAGCAACCACTCTATTTTCTATGACTGCCATCTCCAAGTCCCAGAAAATCCCATGGGGTCCACGAACTATAGAAATGTTTTCAGTGGGAGACACATTTCGTCATCATCATGTGACTTCTCAGTCTCAGCTGATTGCAGGTTTCCAACCTTATGAGCAGTTCATCTGCACAATGATTAAAACTAAAACCACTGAAGGAACAATGGGCTGTGAGCTCAGTTTTGTAAATGGCCTCCTTGACTCCATGCTCAAACCAGCATTCCTCCCTGTCCACGATACATCCTCACCATTGAAAGAGTGTCCACTGGCCTGTAGGTGTAAATAGACTGCAGCGTCCTGGCCTAACCAGGTAGTTCCTCTGTGTTGTGGCATCTGCTTAGCCAGAGGTTGTTTGGTTGTAAAAATCAGCACTTAACAGTGTACAGGGGTAGGCAACGCCAGGCCTCAAGTGACAATGTCCTTCAGGTTTTAGATCTCATCCTGGTCAACACACCTGAATCAAATGATTAGTTCATTACCAGGCCTCTGGAGAACTTCAAGACATGCTGAAGAAGTCATTTAGCCATTTAAATCAGCTGTGTTGGATCCATGGCACATCTAAAGCAGGCAGGACACAGGCACTTGAATCCTGGCATTACCTATCTGTGTACATTATATTCCTTAGGTTGGGATTATTATTTGTTTGAATTATTTCCCAGCTCTATTATCAATTAAATTTAATGAGGATGAAAGGAAGCTAAAGAGTAAATTACTTATTTTACAGATGTGGCCTACCAGACACCGATCACACAGCGGTCCACTTGCCATTGGGTCACATTCACAAGTTCCTGTTAGCTGATCACATGACCCAACACTCCCCAAAGGATGACACCTGCACGCTGAAACACACACACACACACACAGTCAGCCTGAAAGTTTCTGTCATGCTCATACCTTCAGCTCGTTGAAATCATCATATACACACAAGCAGGAGCTCCTTTGTTGAGAATGACAACAGGACAAATAAAGTTGTTTGGTCACCCTGACAACCCGTGGGGTCATCCTGCCTCAGGCTGAAGAAGCCATGTTTGCAGCGATCACAACGTTGACCCTCCACATTTTCTTTGCATACGCACTGACCGCTCAGAGCGTCACACTGACCGCCGCCACGTGAACCAGCTGGATCGCAGTTACATGCTGAAACACATCACCATTACATGGTATGACATCATCATCCCAAAGCTGTTACGTCATTTCACTCAATGTAGATTTATTTCTAAAGGACCAGATCAAAACAACATTATAAATTAAAGACCATACAATAATCATCATCTTGTTATGAGACAGCTTCCCTGAGAAACAAGGGGCTGATCTGTGTTGGGTAATCACCCTCCTCCTGAGGCTACAGTCATATCAACATAAACAGTGCTCTCGTTATTGTGCCATCAACTACAGATAGACAGTCTGCTACTAGTGTGATTGAAATTGGCAATTACACACATTCTGTTTGCGACAAAAGTTATGCATGATACCATAGCTGTGATAAACTGAAAAAAACACTACACCCAAATCTACTGCCATCTTGATCAGAAATGTAGTGCTATACTGGAGCCAGGAGTGGACTTATCGGTCCACTGGGACACCGGCCTAAGCGTCATTATGGGCTGTGGTGAGGAGCCCATTTGATGAGAAAACAGCTTATGGACCAAGTCAAATTCATGGACCAAGCACGACTCCATCAGCCACAAACTTGCTGAGATTTAATTACCAGAACAACTGTCTGTGAAGGTTCTCAGTCATCCAGGTCATTGTAGTCTAAGGATCTTGGAAAGAAAAGCGTCTGGACTTCTTTAAGTTGCTTGAAGATGTTTCACCTCTCATCTGAGAAGCTTCTTCAGTTCTAAGGTCAAATGGTTGAACTCTGGGATTCTCCACCTAGAATTGAAGAAGCTTCTCGGATGAGAGGTGAAATGTCTTCAAGCAACTTAACGAATATCTGAATACCTGTACCATAAACATATTTTACTATCAGCTTTCACTGAGTTAATGGAGACTGTTACTGCACCATGTTGGTAAAAGTCATAAAGCACTGGGTTTGACATTCAGACATTACTGTTAACATAGAAAATATCCCATAAAGAGCTGCATTCTGACAAACATCCAGCCGCACCACTTCAGCAATGAAAGAAAATAATAGAAACAGAAAAAGGTGAGACTCATTTCTACAGGAACAGTGAGAGCATGAATATTCAAAAAGTAAAATAACAATAAAAGCTTACGTATGCAGGCTTGTGGGTCATCCTTCGCTCTCTGCGGATCCTGATACAAAAAAGGTTGACACTGTTCACACTGAGGCCCCATCCTGTTGTTGCCGCAGTCATCACACACACCGCCGCTCACACCTCCAGTCGCTTCGTAACGAGCTGCATCAAAGTGACACGAGTCCGAGTGACTGTGGCAATTACATGCTAAGAAAGACAGAAAACAGCATTTTAAAGTATAAAAGTTATGGAAAAAAATAATCATGTCAACAAACAAGATACAGAGGTGTTTAAGATTATCAAACAAATTTAAGTATAAAACAAAGATAACAAAACGGAACACAAAACGCAGTTTCTAAATGAAGTGGTTTATTATTGGGGGGGGGCAATTCCAAACCATCATGGCCCTGTGTGATTAAGTGATTGCCCCCTGAACCTAATAACTGGTTGGACCACCCTTAGCAGCAACAACTGCAATCAAGCATTTGTATTAACTGGCAATGACACTTTTACAGCCGTGGAGGAACTTTGGCCCACTCATCCTTGCAGAATTGTTGTAATTCAGCCACACTGGAGGTTTTTGGAGTATGAACTGCCTTTTTAAGGTGATGCCACAGCATCTCAATTGGATTAAGGTCAGGACTTTAACTAGGCCACTCCAAAGTGTTTTTTAAGCCATTCAGAGGTGGACTTGCTGCTGGGTTTTGATTATTGTCCTGCTACAGAAACCAAGTGCGCTTCAGCTTGAAGTCATGAACAGATGGCCTGCTATTCTCCTTCAGGATGTCTTGGTAGATGGCAAATTTCATGGTTACACTTACCACAGCAAGTTTTCCAGGTGCTGAGAAGGCAAAACAGCCCCAAACTATCACACTATCACCACCATATTTTAATGAAGCTATAATGTTGCTTTTCTAAAATGCTGTTAGTTTTATGCCAGATGTAATGGGGTGCACACCTTTCAAAAAGTTTAACTTTTGTCTTGTCAGTCCCCAGAGTATTTTCCCTAAAATTCTTGGGGATCATCAAGATGTTTTCTGGCCAAACTGATACAATCCTTTATTGTTCCTTTTGCCCAGCCACCTCTTTGCTGTAAGAACAGGAAGTGCTGTTTAACATTCACATTTTAACCTTGTAGACAATAATGGTCAGAGGTTTATAATTTTAAACTCCAAAAATTCTGCCAGAAAATGAGATTGGAGTGTAAAATTTTACTGAATTTTATTCCTCCTATTCCTATTTTTAATTTGTATTAATTTATGTTGATAAATAATGTCAAAGGTCCAGCTGGTTTATTTCTAATGGGAGAGAAAAGGCAGAAAGCTAATTTCACTCAGAGATGGAGACAGATAAGAAAGAAGGAGAGAAAGGAGAGAGGTTAGAATTAAAGGAAGGATCCTCATTTAAAGCTCACATGGAAGTAGGGCTGCCACGGTTAGTCGACTAGTCACGACTACGTCGACTATCAAAATCGTCAACGACTGATTTAATAGTTGACGCGTCGTTTGAAGCTTTGTAAGATCCCAAAAGACGCAGGAATAAGTAGCAGGATTTAAGAGTGTAATAACGGACTGAAACAGAAGATGGCAGCACTGCATGTACAAGGATGCCAGCTGCCGTTAAACCCCGAAGAAGAAAAAGTAGCTCTGACCCAGAATTCATAGCGCAGCCCAGCTTAGTTTCCAACAATGGCGGCAGCTAGTTAGTTTTAATGTTACTCTTATTATTCTTTCTGGGTCACAAAATAAACGTTTAACATATTTTCAGGCGAGAATGTAGCTGTGTAAACCTCAAATATCTGCTCAGTTTATCAGGACACCACATATTTTCAAAAGCGCTCCGACGTTTTTGGAGACATCTGTTACCCACTAGCTCGATAGCTAGCCGGGGGCGAGGCTCACTAGAGCCCGTGAGAACACCGGCAAATCATTTTCAAACCCACCGCCGTCTTTCGCTACTCAGGTTAAACACGATATATGAGTCACTTAGATAACTTAAAAATGTTGTTGTTTGGCTTTTTTTTTTTTAGTGTTTTATTTGTTCCTGAGTAAATCGGTTTGTCTGAGATTAAAGTTATAGTTTTTACACAGCTGAATAAACATCAAGCAGACAGCTGATTATCAGAAGTGTGAGATGCTCCAGAATTTACTCCAGTGTCCTGTTATATTTTAGATAGCAAGGAGTTTATTAAACTTCACCGAAACAATCTGCAAATTTCATTAAAATTTAATAAACTATCATCTTGTCTTTATTTTTAGTTAGCACAGACCTTAAACACTTACAGCTGTAAGCTAATGATAGTTATATAAGAGCAGATGCTGCTGGTGCAATAAGCTGTATGTTTTACGTCCAATGGGTGATGATCTGATTAGTCGACTAATCGCAAAAATAATCGTTTGTGGCAGCCCTACATGGAAGTCCTCATGTCTCTGAATCTGTACGTGACACATGATGTTTGTTCATAAAGTTGCTGCTAAACAAACTGAGGCAGACTGTGTTATTTAAAGGCTGCAGGTTAGTGCAGGATGAACAGGAGAGTTTACTGCACTGTGATGGGTTCAAAGTAAAGAACAGTGTGACTGCTGCACAGTGGCTGTGGGATCATGGTCACAGTTAGCTTCCATCAATTGCAGCAGAGACTCACTGACTGAATTCATACCAACTCTATAGTGTAATATAAATACAGCATAAACAGGGTACTGTCAGGGTAGAGGATGGACTCAGCCAGGACAGGTCAGGAAACATCTGCTCACATCTGGTTGAATTCAGCTGTGTAAGAAAATGGACTGAAGCTCTCAGCAGAAATGGTTGTGATTGTTTTCCCCACACTGAGACATTACAGCTGATTTTATGTTCCCTACCTGCTGAATCCGCGCTGACCTCTTCCCTGCTTATTTCCTGTTTAAAGTCCCCCTCTACAATCGAGGCAACAGGAAACAGAGCTATTTTATTTTACTTCTTTTTCGCTGCTCATGTTCTACTTTTCTGATTCAAGGTGAACACATTTATTAGAATTAAAATGATTTGAATAAAAATTTAGACTGAAATAATGTATTATAATTTACTAATATTATTTTATTATAACATTAATAAAAAAAATAGGTGGTAGAAAGTCTAAATCATGCTTAAATTGTGCAAGGTTGTTCTATGACCACACACAGAACCATTTATTGTTACTGAAAAGTGCTGATATTCAATTTTAAAATGGGACAAAAAGCCATCAAATGCATCACCTGAGCTTCTAGTTTTGTGTCTTTCATCTATTTTAATTTAACCTTTGTCTGGATCTAAAATAGATCAGAACAAAATAAATAATTCAGTCATTAAAGTGGACATATACTTTTGACTTTTAACCAGACAGCAAAATTTCATTTCACATCAAAGGAATGTGTTTAAGAATGATTGAAAATCCCTAATAATCATATGCTATCCACAAATGTAAGCAATTCTACTTACTACTTACTCTAGTTGTAATTTGATATCATGTGAGGTATTCTGATATCTAAAATGAATCTGTAATACAGATGTAGGTTCTACAGAAGGAAGTTGACCTTCTGCTGCCTCAGCAAAAGTTCTTTGAAAGGGAAAACTGATTTCTTATTTTTTTATACGTTCAGGCTTTGCAAATATGCAAACATTTTGCAAACATCAGTTTGACAACTGAATCACAATGACATTTGTGTATTAGCCAAAAACCTAAAAATATTTTTGATAATGTTTCCAACAATCTCTTTTTTTTTAAATAAAACATTAAAAAGTGATACATTTATGTCAATTTGAGTTACCTCGGCAGATGTCTGCTGCACCCTCTCCTCCAGGCTTCCAGGGGGAGTCGTTGTGAAAATCCTGACATCTCTCACAGTTTTCTCCAGCTGTATTGTGCTTACAAACACATTGTCTGTGAACCTGAAATCAGAAAATATCTTTACCTGCTGAGCTCAACTGCAGTTTCAGGTGTAGTGTGATGTCGAGGGAAAAATGATGCATACACACATTTGATTAAAAATGTGCAGAGGTTATATTAGGACTCCATCTATTTTCCCCTGCTGGCCAGAACACCAGTTTTACCCAAAGACCACTGATTTGTGGATAGCAGAGGTCACACATGCATGATGACTTTTTCTAATTCTTAAGCCACAGCTGCCCAAATACATATAATCTTTTCTCTCAATTTTTGCCTTCATCTTTAATTTCTTTTTACTGACTTTCAAGTTCTTGATTCGCCTTTCAAAGCTGTTTGTTAAAAACAAAAAACCCAGCACGTTAACATTGATTAAATCACAATACAATACAATTTTATTTATATAGCACATTTAAAACCAAAGTGCTTCACAATAATGCAATAAGTCATTGTTATAAAATATTAACAAAGTACAAAAACAAGTACTAGTACTAATCCTAACAGATGGGAAGCACTAATCACTTTAAATAATCAAGTTAATCACTGAAGGACGAATAATTTCAGACCGGCTCTACTCCATACCATGCCAGGCTGGGTGAAAACGTCCCTGTGGACTCCAGCCATGGGCACACACTGGCTGGCGTGTCCGTTACAGAAACAGCTTCCTTGAACCACCATGTTGTAAACAGAATAGTAATATTTGTCCTGAGGGTTCCTGCGTTTTCGACTCAGCAGTGTGTCACCAAGTGTGAAAAGACGTGTGAAGTTCACCCGAATGTTTGTCACGGTGGTCAGATCTGAGGATGATGATCAGAACAATATTCAGTTTTACACGTTTCCCCTATTCCCATTAAAATGTTCCATTTGACAGACACATTAAAAGTGTCAGGGCTGCTGAGCGCCATTTGTTAGGGTCTATCTTCAGTCTGTCGCTGGGAAGTTTTTCCCAATGATGAATATGCAGAGAACATAATTGGAGATACATTTTCTGAATTTCAGGAGGGGGACTACGCCTCTAAACACGCCCCTTCCAGCTCTTATCTATATATAACCATTTATATATATATTTATATATATATATATATATACATTTCTACAAGCTCTTTTGTCTCATTTTCGTGCACCACTCTCCCTCTCCTTTTTCAAGTCTTTCACTTCTTCACTTCACATTAGTACATGAGGGATCTGCCAGGCCTAGGAGACGCCTCCAGTTCAACTCCAAACTGCAGTTCAATTCATGTTTAAGCCATTCACTATTATCTATTCAAAAAAAGCTGTTAAACCTCAAATAACGACGTGGGCCCAGCTAGTGAATGATACATTTATTGGAGGCTCATTAGACATCTATTGTACCTCTTGTTAAAGAGCGTAAACCCCTGAGGCAAAAAAATGGGTGAAAGACTAAAACCTGCAGTTCCTCTAATGTTCGCAGCACATTGGTCCCCTTAGGCTATGTTCACACTGCAGGTCTTAATGCTTAATTCCGATTTTTTGATCAAATCAGATTTTTTTGGTCTGCTCGTTCACACTACAAATAAAATGTGACAGCAAACACGCTCTAGTGTGAACCCTCAAAGCGGCCCGCATGCGCAAAGAGATGTCACACACAACGCGCTCCGTTTAGACCCAGAGCAAGCAATATTGTTTGACTGATGGACCTTAATATAAAGACTTGTTTCAGACCTTATGTTTCCCAATTTTGCTTTAAGTTATAAAGTTATTTTGTTATTTACATATGGCCTAGTAATTATCCTTATTGCTGTTTTAGAGAGGAGCGGTGCTTTAAAGGATAGCTGCAGATTTCTGTCAGAATCTGCAGATTATACAGTACAAATAAAATGTTCACGTTTCTCCAACGTTGTCTTCCCAACAGTTTTACTAACATCTACACTTGCTGGCCAGGAAGTGTCCACGATGTCTTCTCGTGCACTTCTCCGGTGCTAATAATTGGCGTCTGTCCTGTGTCAGTGATGTAAAAGACGGATTTAATGCGACATGATCATTCAAACTGCAGTCGCTTTCTAAAACATCATATATGTATCAGATTCAGCACCACATACGAAAGTGACCCAGATCGGATCTGTTCACACTGTCATACCATGATCGGATATGGGTCGCATAGGGTCAAAAAGGTCAGATTTGATGCACTTTCGCCTGCAGTGTGAATGTAGCCTTAGACTCCCATGTTAAAACGTTATAAAAGAAATAAGCCTGACCCCCCCCGCAGTTTGCCCCAGGGCAACTATGGTTTGCCTCCACCAGTGTGTGAATGTGAGAGTGAATGTATAGTGGAATTGTAAAGCACTTTGAGTGTCTAGAAAAGCGCTATATAAATGCAATCCATTATTATTATTATTACATATAAACACAGTGACAGCTATTTAGGAAAACCTCACCGTGGATGTTCGGTGCATGAGGGTTTTCTGTTTTAAAGACAGGATCAAGAGCTTTCAGGACCACCTAGAGGACAAATATAAGAAATACAAACATATTTACTTACACAGAACCAGTATAAAAAAGCATCATTAATGCTTTGCTGTTATATTACTTCATCATTTTATCATTCCTGTGAATTAGTTTCAGTTTTGTCTCAATGAATTCTTAAGACAAAGTCCAGAATGACTGAAGCCCAGGGGAGCTATAGAAAAAAGCTCATGTTCACACTGGCTGTAGTTACAATTGTTACCTCTCCAACTAAGGATGGTTCTGATCCAGAGTATCTGCTGTCACAGACAACGTCATCGATGCTCCTGGCGGGCGCAGTCGACACTGAAGGGAAATGAAGAGAACAGTCTTCTGCAAAGTAACGGACAACTGTCCAACTTCGCCCAAAATCCCTTGATCGTTCCACCAACATGGCTGCTGGCCGAAAACTCTGCACAGAGCAGATTAGCATTATTTTAATGTTTGATTAGGCAAATGTTAAAGGTGTAGGCTCTTTTCTATTCATACGACTTTTTGACTAACATTAAGTTAATTCCCTAAAAACATTAAATTCAGTACGCTTTAGAGGTATACCTTGAACCTGAGGACCAGGTGACTGAACTGGAACATAGTCTCCAGATTTAACTGGATGCTGACATTATGAACTCCTGCACAGAAGGCAAACACAGAGCAGACTTACAGTGTTGCAGATTATTTGTGATAGCATATTTTAACTGTAACGTTCCACAAACAGTAAGTCGTGTTTCTTTGTCACACACAGAGCAGTAGGGGTAGAGTTGCACAGCTAAGTGCTTTCTCTTACCCAAACACATTCTGCCACCTAAACAAAATGTTTTTTGTAACTAATATATTGATTTCACATAGTTTTCCTTCTCCCTCTGATTGGACAGTTTGTTGTTGCAGAAATACTCAAACTTACCAGTCTCCGACTGCCACCACTTCAGCTTTCTCTCGAGGTCAAAATTTGTGATGACATTCTCAATACGATGGCTGTTTGGGCTGTTGTAGCGATGATATGGTAGCCGAGAGTCACATGTGAAACATTTCTGCCCCTCCTATGAATAAACATAAACCAGCCTGATCAATGATTACCTCTGGGTTTATAATACTACAAGTAAACTACATGAAATATCATTACTTTAGTAGTAATGATATTTCATGTAGTTTATTGTAGTTAATTTCATTTATTAAGTATTTCAATCACCATAAAGGAGGTAATGCTTATTTCTTCATTATACCAACGCCTACAAATCATGGAACAGGCTATTAGCCCAGGCAAAAATAGCATCTTCCATGATATAACAAATTTATTTTGTTATTGATCAATGCAGAAGACAGAGTCATGCTTTAAGCTGTGCTTGAAGAGCCTGAACATACAATTTAAAACTGGATCATTGCCAAGTTGTCTGTTATTTTTACTTGTTCATCCTTTGAGCCTTTTCATGCTCGGGTGATTCACCAGTCAGAAGAACTTTGAATGCTGGAGAAATAATGCAAAGATTGACGATACATCAGAAGGAAAAGAAAATAAAGAGAAAAGCATACACGACGGGAGAGGTGGAAATGATCCTCAGGGTGAAGAGAACAGCGTCAGATAATAAAGACACAGATCTGAACATGCTTCAGTATGAAGACCAGCCAGAAACATCAATCAAAGAGAAAATGAGTTCAGCTGTAGTTTATTCACACACAGGCTGACATATCTTGCTTCACTTAACACACACACACACACACACACACACTTTGTGTGTATGAATTTTCTATTTGACCTCCAGATATCCGATGATGCAGTAATTTTGTGGTCCATCCAGACCACAAGTGGATGACGCTGAGAGCTGAGCAGCACGACCAACCAACAGGTCACCCAGCTGGGGGTTACAGGAGCTGATGGGGCATGGGTCCTGGAAGTCCTTGTAGTCCTGAAGGTGAACTGCTGGAAGGAAAGCTGCAGAGAGACAAACTGACCAAAGACATTTGAGGTATTGGACATTTCTTCCAGACTCGGGAAAGTAGGTCTTTTAACAGACATAAAAATAAAATAGTTGTCTGCAGTTTAAATATTTCAGCATATCGTTAAATCGATCCTTTTTTCCAAAGCGTCACAGTGAAGTGTTTTTTTTCTAAATTATAGCTTTCTAGAAGGAGAAAGGTGTTCACATTTTTGTTTTTACAAGAGTTATGATGAGAACTAAAAATAAGTTTAAATTTAATAGATTGGGAAGAAAAACACGTGACAACAAGAGGAAAACCTTCAACAAGTGATTGCATGTCTGCAAATCTTCAGCTAAAATACCTTGAACAGCACACCTGATCAACCTGACAACTGCTCCCTGCCCTGGCCATAACAACTTGGACTTTTCCTCAAAGAGGAGGTGCACCTGCAGGTGTTGGACATCACATCTCACAACATGAGAACTGCAATGTCACTTTCTTTACAGGAAGTTTTATTCATTGTTAGATTAAACATTGAATTCTAATGTTTTGTTATCCAGGTCATGGTAAAGAGTTTGAAAAGAAAGTGATTGGAATTGTCATGGTTTGCGTGAGTGCTGGGTTTTTTTCACAATCCTGGCATTTCCACCTCTGGGCAGAGCTGCCGCATCACTGCTGAAAGGCTGCACCTAAGCCGGCAGCCCAGATTGTCTGCTAGCCCTCATTAGTCGCGGTTATAGTTATTCCTAAATTTGACTTTCTTCTCACAGAAAATCTCCGGATGTTGCTGAGACTCACTGCCATAGCCTGCCTTGGTTCAATCGCTTCAACTCGCAGTTTCTCCAACTATGCTCACCTGCCTTGCTCCCCACCCAGCACTCTGACTTTAACAGATCACTCATTGGATTACCTTTGCACCTCACCCTGACCACCTACCCCTCTATGCTTCACCTGCGCCTGTGAAAAGACTTTGCAATTCACAACTTACACCTTGGATCAGCATCTGAAACCCATTCTAACACCTGTTTCCCTCATTTCAGTGAGTGAGAATACCACCACACCCTTTCCCTCTGTCCCACACCCCAGGGGTCCTGCACTGGAAGTGTCCAACTGTTTGCCATCTATAATCCAGTTTTGAGATCCTTCCCAGGCCCTCTTTTGGGATCACTCCTACTAGGGTTTAAATACCCAGGGCTCTCCACCATTTCATTTTATAACTGGAGACGCTTCTTGGATGCGAGGTGAACTGTCTTCAGGAAACTTAAAGAAGTCCAGGTGCTTTGTTTCCAAGCTCTAGTGATTTTAATGGTCCTTCCTTCACTGAGTGAAAGTTCAGAAAACATATGGCAGTGATTAGAAACTGAACTTACCGATGAAAAAGTGAAAGATCATGTTGTGCTGAGGCTGGTCAGGTAGATTCCACAGATCTCTAGCAAATTCTTCTTACTCTGAGCACAAAAACATGTAAACATCTTCATCACATTTATTGCTAAATTACTCATTTCGTGATTGCTAATCTAAGGTCAGTTTTATCTGCATAAACAATAAAATGTATATTTAACAAAACCAAACACATTTAAGGGAAACAAACAAAAATCACACCGATAATTTTTCATGTTCTTATCAATAAACAGTTCAATTCTGTTTTATTGATAGAGCAGTTCACAACAATAATCACTTCTGAATTGACTCTTATCCAGCCTCTTAACATTTCATTTGCTGTTGGCTGCTCTGTTAACTGAGTCTCTATCTTTACACTGTGGAGTCCCCTGGAAAAGTTGAAACAGATATTGTATTTTAATTGTGTTATGAGACAAACAATTCTAGTAAGCACATGACAAATATGTCATCATTAATGTCACCATATATGACAAAATAAAGAAAAAGTGATTTGTAAATAAGATAGTAATCTCATGTACTATAACTAGAAAATGGTTATGAAAAATCTGCTAACCTTCGATTAAATGCTAGTTCTTTCTTTTTTTTCAAACTGAATAAAAGAAAGTGGGGTATTGGTTGAATATAATATGCCTCCTCCCATTTAAATAAAAGAGCCTGACAGAGCAGTATGTTTTCACAGAGCAATCAAATGCAACCCCCTGAGGGGACTGATGCACTTTCACAGGAATGAAAGGAAAATGAAGTTTTGCTGAACATTTCAACACCTTCCATGCGTTTAAGCCAGTTTTATTGCACAAGTTCTTTATGGAGAGGCAAGTTATCATTTTGTGTTGTTTCTAAGTTAGCTTTATTGTCCCCTGCAGGGAAAGTGCTATGGGAAACAGAAGTGGATAGGTATGTTGGATCAGTATGTTCACAACATAGTAAATATAAACAGATTTCCAACTTGTTTTTCGAAACAGTTGGAACACTGTAAAGGTTAAAAAGGTAGGTAAAAAATTAATAACAAAAACAATTTTCCCAGGAAAAGGCATAATCCAGATGGGAGCTAGTGTTTCTCATCATTCAAACTTCTCCGTGATTTACATGTAAAACACTGACTTAATCGTGTTAGTGATGTGCAAAAACAAAGCTTTCTCTGGACTCCTTAGAATGCCTAACACGAAAAATACAAATACTCTAAATATTCATGCTCACAAATTTTGCACAAGTTAAATAGGATTTGCAAATTACATTTCAAGATGTGCGTGTGTGTGTAATGGAATGAAGTACTGAATATTTATCATGCTCCTGGGAATATTGTTTATAGGTATGAACTTAAAGTGATAAATATCTTGATGTGATCTGTCACACATCCTTATAGCCACAATCGATTAGAATGGTCTGACAGGACCTTGAACATATTTAAAAAGTACAATTGTCGAATGACAAAAACTGTCAAAAACTTGGTGGTAACATTTATATGTACACTGAAAATACCCACCAACCTTTAATTTCTACTTTAGAATAGTGAAACGATAAAACAAATTCATAGGTTCACAATTTAACACACCAACTATTAATTACCAATTATATCTACAACCCCAAATACATTTCAGTGCAGAGCAATTAACGCTTCACAAAATACTGTTTGCAGGCTTACAGTTCTATGAAATGCAAATTATTCCAGTTAAATTGAACAAATCAGCTGATCATATGAGGTACAAAGCTGCCTGACTTTTCTAACAGCAGGTCCAGTTTTGACTTAAAAGATAGTTGATAGACTTAATTAGAGTAAATATGGAACATACCTACTTCTGCCTCCATCGCAAAAGAAAGAACACATCTGGGCAAGTAACAGCACACCTGAGACATATGCAGCCTCAGGCTGTACTTATCAGTGTGAGAGATTAAAAAAAAGGCAAAGAGAGAAAGTGAGAAAGTCGGTGTGTGTAAGAGAGAATATTGCACAGGCATAACTCCCATAGGAGAGGGATTGGGAGGGTTTTTTATCTTCGCATTTGTCATGTTGTACCAGAACAAAAAGAGCAGGTAAAATAAAATCAAATTCAAATTTTATTTGTCAGTTACACAATCATACACAGCAAGACATGCAGTGAAGTGCTTATTAGTGTGCAATTCCAGACCAGTATAAATACAACTAGAGAGGGAAAATTTCAGAAGAAATTTTAAATGTGCCTATGCTGCTGCCAATGAGTGTAGTTTACCATTCATACGACTACAGGGAGCAAAGAGGCACAGAAAAGAAGACCAGACACCAGCGAGGGAGGATAAGAAGGACAGACGCAACAACATTGTCATCCCCTATGTAGCTGGTGTATCAGAAAAACTCAGGAGAGTTTTCTCCAAGCATGACATCCCGGTGCATTTCAGACCCAGCAACACACTCAGACAAAAACTGGTTCACCCGAAAGATAAAACGCCAAAACACAGACTTAACAACGTGGTGTATGCTGTACAGTGCAGCGAGGAATGCCCAGACCTCTACATTGGAGAGACCAAACAGCCACTTCACAAGCGCATGGCACAACACAGAAGAGCCACCTCCACAGGACAAGACTCAGCAGTCCATCTGCATCTTAAGGATAAAGGACACTCTTTCGAGGATGCCAATGTTCACATTTTGGACAGAGAGGACAGATGGTTTGAAAGAGGAGTGAAAGAAGCATCTATGTCCACTGTGAGCGACCATCTTTGAACAGAGGCGGGGTTTACGACACCAACTCTCTGCCATCTATAATCCAGTTTTGAGATCCCTCCCAGACGCCTTAACGCCCACTCACATCCTGGGCCATCTGACCTCAGGAATTCGCATGATAAGGTGGGGCCAGGTTTCACAATGAACACACCCGAAACTCTGGCTGATTGGGACCCACACCCAGTTTCACACCTTGGCTCAGGCGATTAGAGGATCATCAGGGGTCCTTTTGTCCCTCTGTGGGGGGTCACTCCCACTAGGTTTATATAGGGCTTTGGAGTTGACGTCACACCGCAATGCATTGTGGGAGCGCAGCGCCAATCTACGAATTAAAACAAACACACTGTGTTGGAACCACGACTACAAGAAAGATGCTTAAAAGCAGCTCAAAAGAGAATGAACTGTATAGAGACCGATTGCGTCCAGAGGCGAAGCAGCGGTACTTGCAGAAAATAGCGTGCATTGGAAATGTGGACCCGTATGAAATACGGCCGTGGAGTAGAAACCCCGAACACCTAGCGCTATTTTGTACCTTGTCTGTGGAGTCAGCGCGTACAAGTCGTCATTCAAACAAAGGTAAGTCAGCTCGAGTACTGCGAGTGAAATGCGTTTGATTTCCCTGCAAACATTCACATTAGTGCAGCATAAATTCATTCATGAGGGGAAATTACAGTGAGAACATGTGGAGGCTGTTAGAGGGATAACAGTGAGTTCAGTGCATTGATGTGACATTCTCCTGAAGGATTGTTATTCTTTATGGTTAAAGAAATTGCACTAATTTATTCATATTTATTATAAATAATCCTAATTACACATCTTGCTTACATGTTTGTATCCTGTGTCACTAAAAATACATTTTATTTTAGTTTTATACTTTGATTAATGACCTGCAGAATCTCCTTATCATATTAAGTGATTCATAATTGTCACTTTATGCTTTCTCCATCTCTACAGTGATGACATCCTTGCATTACATACTTTAGGTTCATTTTCTGCAGGCAGGTTTCTGACAGAACAGACAGATTTAGACTATAACCTGCAGCGTTCTATAGATGGACACATAAAGAAATGAAAAATGACATGTATGTGCTAACTTTCTAGACACTTTGTTACATTTATGATAAAGTAGATTAAACACATTTGTGTCGGCCTTGGCTCATAGTTCTTGTCTTTAAATGAACTTTGTCTGTGTGTGTTTCAGGTGCTGCACTCTAAGACTGAATGAACCAGCATTGCAGCCATGGGTCACTGTGAGCATCACAGGGAAGGTTGAAGTCGCCCACTGCACCTGTATGGCCGGAGTCGCAGAGACCTGCAGCCACGTCACTGCTCTTCTGTTTAATGTAGAAGCAACAGTGTTGATCTGTGGCACAAGGACTGTTACAGATGAACCTGCATACTGGGTTTTGCTGGGTAATATGACCAAGATACAGCCAGAGGTTGGCCATAAGATAGACTTCTCCTCTTCAGCTGCCCAAAAAAAGGCTCTTGATCAAAACATAAACAGACCATCTGTAGTGACAGGTAAAAGGAGCCGTCCTCAAAAAAGAAAACCCCCACCTGCTACTGTGGAGTCTAGATGTATGCTTGTAGTGCACTGCCGTGTAAATAATTTGCATTAACTGAATATGTACTGACTGAGTCCCACTGTTCAAAAGTTGAATAAAGAAACAAACTAAATTTTGCCTCTTTTTTTATTTTATTAAAACCACTTTATAGAACATCACATCAGTAACAGTGTAAAATAATTAAACTATTAAACTATCTTGTTCAGAGAGGGAGGAGGAACGTCCCCCGAAATATTTTTTAAATGGTGCACTGTCTTAATGAGTTTATGAATGATGTGAACCTTTGCTGAGAAGTCAGGATCATCTGACTGTATTTTCTTCTGTGGAGGTGCGGCCCGGTCCGTGTGTGAATAAAGATCAGCAGGTGAATTTATTAAAGTGTGAGTTCAGGTGAAATCAGAGAGGTGTGTGTTAAAGAGTGTGTAACTGCCCACTGTGACGTCACATCCACAGTGTGTCATCAGTGTTTGTGGTCACAGTGTTTGTTTTCATATTCAGGTTCTCGTTTAAAGTCTCTGTCGTTCACACGTTACTGTTAAATGTTTGAATGTGAGTGTGTGCCTGTGTAACAGCGCCCTCTAGTGGACGAGCTGGCCTCCTGCACTATGAGCTCTCCAGACAGGAATGAGCTTTGAGCAGCTCTATGTAACCCTGGTAAACATAGCTGTCAATAAATAAAGCCTGCTAGTAAAAACAGTCATAAGAAATAGATTACAGGTGATAAATAATCAATAAATAGATCATAATGGTTAAAAAACTAATTAAAAAACATCAACAATGATGCAATTCATGATATAGTGTTTCATTTGTGTTTAAAAACATGTGAAAGGTTAAACTTGCTGCTTCACTGTTTTTGTGTTAATTCAGGTAAAATGGGTAAAATATGTGTTCAGACTCTTATTACAACTATAATAAGAACATAACTGAACGGGACTTGGTGAGTAGTGTTAGTGAGATGAAGCTTCGTGATGAACTGAAGCTTCTATCCAACTGGTCGATTTATGGTTTGAAGCATTGTGATGATTCATTTGCTCTACTGCGCCATCAAGTGGACGATTCTAGTGAAACAGGCTCTGTGATTATAATGATGTGATGTGTAAACCTCTAAACTGAATATATACATTCTTTTCATGGTTATTTATCCCAAATATTTTCTCAGTGTGTCTGATACAAAAGAGAAAGTGGAAACTTTTGATATGATTGTGTAACTGTTAGGGCTCGGTATCGTCACTGATTTCTAGAATCGATTCCACGATTGGATTCTGATCATGCATCACTACATATCCATATTTTTATATCTATAAAAAGAAAGCTGACACTTGCCAGACTTTATCAAAGGTGTGAGCGTCACAGCAGAGGCCTTTGTGTCAAAGTAGCTGAGGATAAAACAGAGAAACATGAAGGTGATTTTCCTGCCCTGGATTTTATAAAAATATTCTGCAGTACATCAAAAACGAAAGAAAACCATGAATCAACATCTGAACATTACCTGATGCTGCTGAAGTGAAACAAGGTTACAGAGGTTGGATTAGAGACACAGCAAAAGTTTCTAATTTTTAAAAAGTTTAAATATGTTCAGTATTTAACAGCAGAAATTAGGCTTTCTTTTTGGAAGTAAGTGAAAGGAAACAAACAGCGTCCGACAGGCTGTAAACAGTGGTAGACTTGTGCGTAACAAGCAAGCGAATAATGCAGAAAACAGATTTTTAGACGGGATACAGAGAGAGAGAGTGTTATGATCCAAGCAGCCAGGAACACAGGCACAAATGTAATCTTCAAAAAAATGGGTTTTATTATACGCCCAAAAAGGACAACATGATTACAAAAATTCAAAATAACAAACAATAAAGTTTTTAGGAACCAAGTGGGCCCATAAAAGAGGTTAACTTAACAGAATGCTACTCAAAAGTCACTTAACAAAAACATAACTCAACAAACTGCCCTGCCCAAATGAGAAACAGCTCCAGTTATATAGCAAATGAATAAACCATTATATACACCAAAGGTGAAAACTAAAGAGATAACAGCTAACCATCATTCAAGAAGAACCCCATTCCCCCTGCATGATCACAATAGATGGTCCAGTCCACTTTATTGGCTTCTGCATTTAAACCAGCTCCACCCTCAGCCTCCTCTTTCAGCCAAACCAGGAAGGACTGGAGCGGAGGTCAGGTAACTCCGAAAGAGCAGAAATATAATCAATATAACATACCTATATAAAATAACAAGCAATGCAAAGCAAAGTCTATGCCACCATTTGGGCTATAGCTTAGTGCTGTCATGCATTACAGGTAAACTCAAAATATCAAATTAGTTAACTTATGATCACAGAAGCTTTAGAGCATAACGTAAACATAAGACAAAAGACCAAATGAATATTACCAAGCATCTCAGTTGTGTGGTTGCATGCATCCATCACAGAGAGAGAGAGAGCGAGAGAGCTGTGCATGAAGTGTGATTTTTATCGTGCTCGAAGCGAAACAGCAAAAGTCAGAGTGAATCCATGACGATGTTTATGTGAAGCGTAGTTTGGATCTTCTTTTGCTGCTGCTTCATGTTGTGTTGGGCTCTTGAATAAAACTCCTGCTCAAGTGATAACGTGGAGCAACAACAATCTTTAATGCAGTTTTTCTCGTGGCTGTTCACGTGCCAACCCATTTCCTGTTTGTGGGTAAGTACTGCCGCCTAGTGACGCATGCATGTACATCCATATAGATTACACCACAGTTCAGTCAATATTGTTTGGACAGAGATAAAAGCTGCAGCTTCAGAATCAGTGCAAAAAGGGCGTAAACACAAAACGCGGACCGGCCGACGGATCAGAATCAGCGAGCTGTCGGCTTTCAGCCACAACCGTGTCCGTGCTGTCGGGTGAGAAAGCCACATCTCACTGATCCTGATCCGTGATCCATAAACGCTTTGTGTTTATGTCTTTGTGCACTGTAAAATGTAATTCTAGATGTTTGTTATTTCAACATATTGTTCTATATCAGTTTGACGATAGATGACTGAAGTTGTTGTTATAACATAGAATTACAAGTTAAAATTGCCTTTTATATCGAAAAATTTTAGAAAAAGTAGTACTAGAACAACTTAACTATTTCCTGGATAAAAATGCTGTTATGGACACTTTCCAGTCTGGTTTTCATAAATTGCATTCCACTGAAACGGCCTTACTTAGAGTATCCAGTGATATGTTGATGGCAGCAGACTCTGGAGAGCACACCGTGCTGGTCCTGCTGGATCTCAGCTCTGCTTTTGACACTGTAGATCACAGCATCATGATAAACAGACTCGAGAACTTGTTTGGGATTACTGGTGTTGTTTTAAAATGGTTTATATCATATCTGTCTGAGAGATCTTTTACTGTTTGCATGAATCATGTCACGTCAGAATCAACAGTTTTGCCGTGTGGGGTACCTCAGGGATCTGTCCTGGGTCCAATTCTCTTTTTACTTTATGTATCTCCCCTAGGCCAAATTATTAAGCGCTATAAATATATCTCCTATCATCTCTATGCTGACGACATCCAACTATACTGTTCCTTCAAAATGTCTGAGTTTTATAAATTGTCTAATTTAAGTAATTGCCTGACAGAAATCAACAAATGGTTATATGACAATTTTCTCCAACTAAACTCTGATAAAACAGAAACTCTAATTATTGCTCCAGACCACATGGTCCCAGAAATCAGACAGCATATCAGCTTCTTAGACCCTTCTGTAAAATCAAGCCTTAGAAACCTCGGTGTCATATTTGACATGTCGCTCGAGCAGCAGTCTAAGCAGCTGGTCTGAAACTGTTTTTATCATTTACGGAATATTTCTAAACTCAGACTAATGATATCAAAGCTTGAACTTGAGATGATTATTCATGCTTTTATTTCTTCTCGTTTAGACTATTGTAACGGCCTTTTTACTTGTTTAACAAATCGTCTTCAGACTGTGCAGAACGCTGCAGCACGTCTCTTAACAGGCACCAAGAGAAGATCGCATATCACTCCAGTCTTGGCCTCCCTGGGCTTTAAGGTCATTAGATCAGAGACTGCTGGTGGTACCACGCACTCATTTTAAAACTCGTGGTGATCGGGCCTTTCAGACGGCGGCACCACGGTTGTGGGATTCTCTCCCACTGTCTCTTCGCTGCACGGACTCCATTGATTCTTTTAAGAAACAGCTGAAGACATTTTTATTTAGAAAAGCATGGATGAATTTCTTCTTATGCTGTTTTTATAGTTTTATTGTTTTACATTGTTTTATTTACTGTTATATTGTTTTTATATTCCCATTTTCTGTGTTGTAAAGCACTTTGTGATCTTTATCTGTGAAAAGTTTACTTACTTACTTTAACCTTTGTACTGTTTTCTTCAGTTAATTTTGGAGTTACTACAAAGAGTGAAGATATAAGATGATCTGTCTGCTGTCACTGGGTGGTGCTGAGATCTGAATCTGAGGACAGCTCCTGAATCATCACAAACTGAAATATAAAGTTTATCTCAAATCTGAAATAGAGCTGATCCTTCTCCGTCCTCACACACTCGGGATCTGAAGTTGTTCAGTCCTACAGTTCTGCCGACAGCTGTTTATTTTTTATTTGTTTTAAAGGCCTTACTAACACATTTTCTAATATCATGTTTACCTTTGAGTTGGTGATGCTTTATAAATGGACATCTGCAAAGATGAGATGATGGAGCAGGTTTCAGTCGAGGTTCAGTCTGCTGCTGCATCCTGGTCACAACATACAGAGGTGTTATCAGCTCAGTATTGAACAAGAAATATTAATGTTTCAAATTATTTGTCCTAAAGGATGCAAGCTGTACAGAGTACTGCACATGTGACTTTGTGAACATAATTCATTAAAAATAATTTGGACAGTTTAACCTGAATATTTGTAACAAACTCAGTAAAAAAAAAAAATAATAATAATCAGGGGAAAATGTAACATTTTAACTTAAGCTGCCAAGCGGAAGTAGTTGGTTTCAGTACATAAGTATCGGGCTTTGCTATTTAATCCGTAGCTATTGACTAATGAGGGGTTACTGAAGTGCCAGGTTTTTAAAAGTTGGCGTTAATGTCGTTCCACATGTGGAAAGCGACAGAAAACATGCAGCTGTTTGCTTCTGCGCAGAACTGATTATTAAATATGTGCAGAGTCCAGCCTGTTGCTCTTACAGTATAATACTCATAATAAAAGCACAGTAACCGTGGTTAGTCACTGAGCAGCCCGGTGCGTTTCTCTTGATTTCTTTAGTCAGGGTAAATTCATTCACCTGCACAGGTTAGCTAAACAAACAAGTTTCCCCGACAGCCGAGTGCTCACCTAACACACAAATCCTGATTTACAAGTAAAAAATATTTATGACCACAATTTGAGCCCATATACTCTCTCTACCAGAGGCGGAGCCAGACATTTGAAACACCCGGGGCTTAGCCCTATGCATGTGGGATGTATTTTTTTTTTTGGGGGGGGGGGGGGGGTTAGAAATGACTGAAAGATTAATTGGCTGAGTTTTGAGTTTTGTTCAAAAAAGAATGACTTCATATAGGGGAAAATATATATCACATGTGCAGGACACCTTAAACTAGTTTTTTAATTAAGCAGCGAGGCAGAACAAAGTCAGGCTGTATCAAGACACGAGGACTAAACCCCGATTCAACCAGACCCAGAACTGATCCGGAATTAAAACAGGACTACAACAGTTCAAAATCAGGACTATATAGGATTTAACAAAGACAGAACCAGAATCAGAACTAGATGATAGCAGCACTAAAAATCATCATAGACCTGCACTACACTTGTTTTTTTAATTCTACCAAAGTCCACTATTTAGATTGAGAAAATTTTATAATTATTCAGCCTTGTTGTGCAAACAAGCTGCAGAACTTAATAAATATATAATTTGAAAAATAACAAACCTAAAAAGAAACACTAGGTACGAGATACATGAGGACCTGTGATACGGTGATACTCTTGGTAAACAACCATTTGACTAACATGTGAGTCTCACCTGCTCTTGTTCATCTCTGTCCTCATTCTGCATCTCCCTCTCTCCCTCTCTGTTCCTCTCTCTCCCTCTTTGTGCTGACAATCATCAAATATACAGTTGAAATTATTATTGATTATTTAAGACCTTGAATGTGAGGAGCAGGATTTTGGATTCATGTTCCAGTTGATGCATCAGAGTCAATCTGGGATCCAGTGTGGAGCACATGGACACTTTTAAGGCTTAAAGAACAAACCGATGATTCGATTAGATACTCGGCTCCATCTCTGGAGTCACGGCCACCAAAGCTTTGTTTCTGCTAACACTGTAAACATATACAAATGCACATTAATAGTTGTTACTGCAGAAAGAGAAAAAGAAGCGTCAAAGACAGGAAGGAGATCTGCTCCACTGTGGAGAGAGCTGCACAACTTTGTTCCTGCAGAATTGTCACACAGTCAAACTGATAATTCTTCATTTTTCATTGATAGTTAAACAGACTGGTTCTTATAGCTCTGAACGTGCTTCACAGCACAGCAGCAGCAATTGTGTGTTTCAGGAAGAAACAACGTTACAATAGAGCAGACTCTCCTGACACTGACAGAAAACACCGCGTCTTTACATCAGTGCTGACCACGTCCTTCCAGTTTCATCTACATGAAGCATATATAAATAAAACAGCGCTGACTTCATGTCTTGTTCTAGGACCGGGACACCGACCTATTCTTGATGCTGATATTGAATAAGTGGTTGACTGGTGTGTGTGTGTACCTCTAAAGATGTCTCTATAGATGACAAATACATGACTGTATACATGAAACTGACAGCAAGACGTGGGAAGGACACGGAGGCAGAGTGAGAGTTACCCTCTGAGCACTGATGAAGAGTCCGTGGATTATACTGCCAGCCAGGCCCTGGCCTGCTCCTGTCACTACCACCTCTGGTTCCTCCAGCAGGGAGCTCACAAACCTAGAGACAACACACAATGTGGAAAATGTTACAATATTCCCACAAAACAAAACACTTAAATAAGAACATGTAAAACCTGAAGACACCAAAACTATAAAATAAGACCACCAACATGAGCGAGAAAGAAACGTGTGAACTGACTGTGATCCTTCAGACGCCGTCTTTGTGAAACGTTAACAGATTCATCGTGACAACCTGTTACTGACTAACTATCTATAGTGACGGTGAAGACTGTTACATGTTACCAACAGCACAAACAAAGCTGTCAGTGAGCGCAGCTCAAACTCTGCGACTCACTTCTTCAGTTCATCAGCAGCCTCTCCGCTGTCGTCCTCAGGAACGGAGAACTTGGCCTTGAGCGAGCGAGCTTGAGTGATGACTGTCTCCATGCTCAGCAGCTGGTTAATGAAATCCTGCACACAGGACAAGAACAACTGTCTGCTCAATCCTGACAGCATGAGACCCCAAGACTACGTGGCAACGTTATAGGCTGAGTCTCGGGGTGTAAAAGGCGTGTTTGGAGTCACAGTGGATACATGGCATACTTAAATGTACTTTGAGAAAGCCAAGAATGCTTTTACACAACAAGACTGTCCAATCAAGCAAAACTAACATGGTGGGGTTTAGCTGTGCAGCTGTACAGTGTTATTCAAAGAAAAGGGGCTGTATGGATACTGAGTGCTAGTGAGAAGAACATTTTTATATGTGAAGAAGTGATGATTGTTCTCAGACTTTAGGACAGTATTAAAGCAGGTGTTTAATGCACCTAACGTGTGATCAAACTCAATAATAACAATCTCAGTCTCTGTTTTCGATCACTGATAAACACATCCGATATCAGCAGAGTATAAAAGCTTTGAGCCCAGGTGGGAACAGCCGAAGGAATTACCTAGGTTTAGAAAATAGTTAGCCATCACTGAGGAAGCACTGGAGTTTGTTACTCCAGCTCCCACTACAATCCCACTGCACCACACCCCTGTTTTCATGGTTCAACCATCAATGGCCATAATAATTATCAGCCAAGTTCTCAGCCATGGTGCACACTGTCCAGTCTACGTACACCTCATGTACAGCACATACTCAACTACAACAAAAACACAGTTAACAATCAATCAATAATTTATTTAAAAACAAAACTTTTTTGGGTGAATCTAATGATACTTTCTTTTAAACTGAATCATTTGTGGAAAGTCCGGTCGAGTTTTCACTGACCTCTAACTTCTTGTAGTCCTGGTTGGGGGACTGCAGGAGCTTGCTCGCTTGAACTGTAGCTTGCTGAATGGTTTTTTGCACTGATGGAATATCTTCAGCAGACTCTGAAAGAGAAGAAATGACAGTGTTTCCAGAGTGACAGAAAGCTGTGATTAAAAGAAAGACCTGCCACGTTTGTAACCTCAATTACTGTTAACATGAGAAAAAGCCTAAAATCGAGTAAACCTGCAAACTATTATCTTACTAATACAGATCCTTTTGAAATAAACAAAACCTTCACAACATTTTATAATAATCTTTACAGAGATTAAAACATATCCACAAAGTCTTGATGGATTATTATTGGAGTTAATTAATCCAGCTATTTCAGAGGATCACAGAACACATCTGCAAATAGAACTAAGCCTTTTGTCCAGGAATATACCCACATGTGCTTTGGCACAAGGAAAAACTCCCTTTAAACAGGAAGAAGCCTTCAGCAGAGCCAGGCTCAGGGAGGGGCGGGGCCATCTGCAATAACCGAGTACAATAACCTCAGTTTGATCTGAATTAAGAAGCAGAAAGTTAGCGGCCATCCAGGTCTTTGTGTCTTTAAGACATTCCTGCAGTTTAACTCATTGGTGTGTGTTATCTGGCTTCATGGATAGATAGAGCTGGGTGTCATCTGCATAGCAGTGTAAATGTATGCTATGTCTTCTAATGATGCTGCCTAAGGGAAGCATGTATAATGTAAACAGAATTGGTCCTAGCACTGAACCCTGTGGAACTCCATAATAACCTCAGTGTGTGAAGAGGACTCTCCATTTACATGCACAAACTGGAGTCTATTAGATAGATATGATACAAACCTTCACACATTCACGTGTTATCAGCACGGAGCGTCTCTGTCAACCTCTGGAAGTAAAGCTTTTAGTAAGTGTCATAAGATCAAAATACATTTTTTAAAGAAGTGAAACGAGGACATTATTGTTGCTATGTTTTGTATTTTGTAGTCCAGACTTAATCAGAATTAATTTGCATACAACCTGGATATGCACCAAAGCATTTCTGACCTGCTGAAACATTCTGGGATATTACAGAATAAATGAAAACTAGCTTTCTGGTTTAATTAGAGAAAAGGTCTGAGTATCACAGCAGGACGTTAGCTGATTGAGGTTTCTCCAAAGTACTAGAAAACTCTCCTCAGTGATGTCCTTACTAGTGTCTCTCATTGGCTGTCTCTAGACTCAGAACTGGTCTTAGCAGTATACCGTCAACTTAGAGACGATCCAGAAACTAAGACCTGTTATAATTATACGTGAATTCTCATTAGCTAAATTAATGGTTGCACTGCAGGTGTCAGGGAACAACAGCAACACGACTGAAAGATCTTTAGCTTCTTCTAGAAACCAAATCAAATTATGCCCTGCTCCAGATGTGACAGTCTGAAGACGAAATCTAGACTTTTCTGTATCCTGGAATAATTATCAATTTATTGTGTGTAGAATAAAATAAAGAGTGGGTTTTATCTGATTTCTGATCATTACTGGAGAAAACTTGACTGAAAGAAATTCATGTTGGGGAAACTTTCCAGGCTCCTTTCACAGTGAGGGTTGGGTAGCTAGTTAGAGTAAACAAACTAAATCACATTTACCTGCATTTTAACTCCAGGGTCATGTTCTACCCATCATGCCTACGCAGCCCTGAAAACATCACGTGTCCATCTCTGATACTTATAAGAGCTCAAAACTGGCCCAAACCCTGATGGAGTCCAAGGGCCTGCAGTGCAGAACACATCTTGAGCCCAAATCTTGGGGGGCTCAGGATTTGGGCTTTTTCTGCAGCTCATGGGCTGCATTCACTGAACCGACCACAAACTCATCTGTGCACCAAAGTACACAGTGAGACGTCCTTTACCCTCACATCACTGGACACTTCCAGGTTCTGGGTTTCAGTCACTCTATACCAGTGGTGCCCAAATCTTTTTGCATCACAGCTGTGATACAGAACGGCTGTGTGGGCGGAGCCTGTTTCGTTTCAGTGCCGAAAAAAAGGGGTTGTATTTTGATGTAATGACTGTGTCGATGCAATCAGTCATTACATCACTCAGCTCAGGACTGAGCTGTCTAGACGCCAGCGTGTATCATACAGTGCATCCACTTGCAGCCCTCCTCGTTTCCCAGCCGTCGCGCCCCCGTCTGCACATCCCCACACAGTCCTCACGTTTCTGGCAGGAGCCTGTCTGCAGAGAAGTCATTCCTTTGTCACTATCAGTGGCTTCATCCACCTGCAGAGGAAAGCAGCTAGCATGCACCTTATCATTAAGCACTCGATAGGCAACTTTACAGGGGCAGAACACAGACGCAGTTTTAGCAGAGACACTGTTGAGCACGACGGTTTAGAAGTGTGTGTCTGAAAAAGCCCTCTGACTTGTCTTTGTGCTCTGGATATTTGGCGTCTTAGCTTGTTAAGCTTTAAACTGTCACAAACTTGCACTTTAAGACAGACACGCTGCGGCCTCTCCTCATCACCCACCGCTGCGCAGGTATGCTTCATCTTATCTTCTTTGGTTTGGAAACATATTTGGTGATGCTTCATCCTATGCTTTGTGTTTGTGTGCGAGCCCCGTCAAAAGCCTGTGCATTATGCTGGCAGCGTCCAAGATTTCTACTTTTTTATTCATGCAGCTTCTGGTTTTTTTCTCCATTAACATCTCGGGTTGCATTTCATTTTCTTAGTACTTATTTTAATATCTTTAGTTTTTTGTATTTCGGTCTTACTGTAATTTACCTGCTGTGGGCTTAGAGTTATTTTCCCTGATTTTATTTCATATAAACGTGTTTTTCAACCAAACGGTGAGGACTTACCTTCTTCCTTCAACTTCAGAATAGTTGCATGAAGTATACAGGGCAGGAGGTGACGGGCCAGGTCTGCAGGTTTCTGCATCGCCATGTAGTGCAGAACCTAAAGACAAACCCCCAAAAAGTTTAGTTTGCCTGGCTTCTGTTTTCCTTTTGCTCTTTCAGATCAACAGAATATTTTTGCACAGCCAACAGGCTGCCTCTGAAGAAGACTCCAGATAAACGGTGACCTTTCTCTATGATGGTTATTCACAGAGGGACCAGTTATACCCAGATCTTTAAATCTGTCATAAGACTATCAGTGAGCATTATTTTTAACTTTCTCTTTTTGGATAAACAATGTCTTTAAAAGACAGGCAACATTTTCAGTGATGGTGCAAACTGGAGCGCCGAGCTCTGCTTTCATATGTGCAGGAAGAACATGCAAACGCTTGGCAGGGACCTGCCCGGGTCCAAATCCAGGACCCTCTTTGGGTGAGGAAACAACCCCAGTTACTGTTTGTCCCTTTCCCATAAAGCCGACCGGATCATTAATAGAAGCTGGTTTAAAGTTGTTCTTCATTTAACACCATCACACCACAGAGAGCTGCTGTGTGTCAGTTAAACATTGTGTGTGACAGCATCAGATCCTTTTTCATCAACATGTGAAAATGCTTCAACATGTCTGTGAGCACAGATCTGTGTTAAACTGACTTCTCCAACATACATGAGCCAAAACGGTCCCATGGCAGAAGCTGATCCTGAAAATCAGCAGAAACATTCATGAAAACACTTTGTGATCCACTTAGTAAACACGTTTGGCTTAAAAACACGCATGCGGCAAAACGAACGACCTGCTTCAGACCTTCTCGGCCTCCTTGGTGTCATCAAAAAGTCTTTTTTGGCGTCGTGCAGGTGTGACCCTGGCAGTCTCCCAAGCCTCCACCCACATGTTGCCTGGGATCTTCATCCTGGGACTGAGTGTCCCCGTCACCATCGTGTTGCCCTTCTCATCGACCACTTCCTCTTCTACGTAATCCCGAGGTGAATACCAGCGCACAAAATCCTCCAGGACACAGCCGGGGTTGGCTGCCTGTGGACAGAGACACAAACTCGTACTTTAAATGAAGTAATGTGTAAATATATTCACTGACACCTCATACTGGCACTGACGACTCGAGCAGGGCCCACTCACGACACCACTGCATTCATGGACCCAAGCACACCAGGCTGTCACTGAACATAAAATGTCATTTAGGCATCAAAACGATTTCCTTCTGTTCAGGACTGGAAGTAAATACGTGTGATCTGGCAACAAAAATGTTTTACTTTTTTGTGTAAGAGTAAATCTGAAAATCTATGAATAACAAATCAATTGTATTTTAGTATTAAAACCAGTTCAGACTGAATAAAGAGCTCGTCCACACTGGATCAGAAACATAGAGACATGGTGGGAATAACCAACACTGTAGATTCAGGGCAGCTGCAGCATGACTTACACTGTGTGCTGGTCATTATCACTGCATTACTGCCTCAGGTCTGCAGGTCTCTGCAAAGACAAGGTTCAAATAACCTCTGAAGATGATTTATAAAACTGCAATGAGCTGTTTGAAAACTGACGACCACGTGATCGTCTGGTGATCAGAGGTTTCTGCACTCACGTAGCTTCTCCCAGCATGACTGCATCCATCATGCCACACGTGTCAGTGACAGAGTCACAGCTTTCCACAGCGTAGGCTGATCAACAGTCCTCTTATTTCACACTAGTTTACTTGTAAAAGCCTACATGACATTTTTTATTAATTCATTAATATCCCATTCATTAACTGCACAGAGAAGACGTCGTTTTCTTTAAGCTAACAGTATTATTAAAGTTCTTCATGACTGGGCCCAGTGTCCTCTTTATGGTCACCCTACCACAGCGGTACTCTCTGTGACTACTGTGTGTGTGTGTGACTGCACAGTTATGTTCACTGCAGGCAGTTCACACACACACACAAAACATCCTGAACAGTAAAACTAGCAGACATGTAGCAACTCGAGGGCACACTGACGCTAATGTGTGTATAAGAATTTCTTTTATTTATGTATTATTCATATTATGTTATTGTATAATGCCTTGGTGCCACTGGATTTTAGCATGTCTCACACTCATGCAGTTACACAGATGGTGGGAGTCTGGTAAGGAAGTTGGGGGGAAGCAGAACTCCACAGGAAGAATCTTTTGTCTCTTCGAGGACTCTGGGAGGCAGCAAGGGAGTGTGGACCTTAAGGTGTGAAACAGCGGTGCACTGCCTTTTGTTCCTGAAGAAGGTTTTTTAACTGAGAGCCACGCTAGGCTCAGGGAGACTCTGCTGACCGTCTGCCCCGCGATCATGCAGGCTCTCCACCAAGCTTGGTTTTCTGTTCTTTGTTTTGATTAAAGAATGTTAGCTACCGCTCGTCTGCAGGCTTTATTTAATGGAAAACTTCCACAACATGTGGCTAATGCTAAAGGCTAACGGGTGGCTGTAGCTCATTAGCAGGTCATCTACTGATCAGAAGGTCGTGGTTCACTCCCTGGTTCCTCCAGTCTGCAGGCCAAGTATCCTTGGTAAATGGCCTGTATTTGTATAGTGCTTTACTAGTCCCTAGGTTTACACAACCAGTCATCCACCCATTCACACACACATTCACACACTGGTGATGGCAGCTACATTGTAACCACAGCCACCCTGGGGCGCACTGACAGAGGCGAGGCTGCCGGACACTGGCGCCACCGGGCCCTCTGACCACCACCAGTAGGCAACGGGTGAAGTGTCTTGCCCAAGGACACAACGACCGAGACTGTCCGAGCCGGGGCTCGAACCGGCAACCTTCCGATTACAAGGCGAACTCCCAACTCTTGAGCCACAATCGCCCCATAGCCAAGATACTAACCCCAAGCTGCTCTCCGATGTGTCCGTCTAAGTGTGGATGTTAGACAGGAAGCACTAAGAAACTTAGGAGACAGCTGACCCAGAGTGTGTCCGACTCACTTTGAAGGACTCCATGTCAGATAGCAGACAGGCACTCTGCATCCGAGCACGCAGGTGGGTACCTTCAGCTGATGTGCCCAGTTTGGTCAGTACCTCTGACTGCTCTGCTAACAGGTCCTCTGTCATTGGAGCAGGTTCCTGAAAATGAAACATGATGCACAGATATCAGACTCAGTCAGCTTCAGCTGAGGTTAATAACATTTCTGTGAACCACTTATATGAGATCTGCTTTCATGGTTTTGTCACACAAAGGTCGCCTCTGTACTGTTACAACCGCTTTCTTTTAGTTCTAATTATTAACTGCAGGTCTTTGAACATGGAGCGAGTGGGGTTGGGTTAACTCTGACTCTAAACTGCCCACAGGTGTGAATGAGAGCATAAATCAGAGGTGTCCAACTCCAGGCCTCGAGGGCCGGTGTCCTGCAGGTTTTAGATGTGTCCTTGATCCAACACAGCTGATTTAAATGGCTAAATTACCTCCTCAACGTGTCTTGGGTTAGGGCTATCCTTTGTTGCTAGTTAGCCTGACCTGTATCCCCAATGTTAAGTTTGTACATTGTATGTATGGTCGATTAGGTCATCTCAGTTGCAGGCAACCAACAAATAAAGCTTATCCTTATCGTGGAAGTTCTCCAGAGGCTGAACTAACCATCTGATTCAGGTGTGTTGACACAGGGTGAGATCTGCAGGACGCCGGCCCTCGAGGCCTGGAGTTGCCCACCCCTGGGTTAAATGTTTGTCTGTCTCTCTGTGTTCGCCCTGCGACTGGCGACCTGTCCAGGGTGAACCCCGCCTCTCGCCCTATGGTATGGGATAGGCTCCACCCCATGTGACCCGACTATTATTTTCAACATGCTGTATTTGGAATAAATAACAGCATATGATGTGTTTGCACAGTGAGGCAGTGACTCTGACCTGTGAACATAGAGAGGCTCTGCAGAGTTGAGCAGAGTCATGTTGTTGTAGGGGTGCAGCCTGCCCTCAGCTCTGCCCTCAGCTTGTGTCGCCTCAGTCTCGCCCTGGTCACTCAGGCACTCGAAGAATTCCTCCTCGCTGTCACTCCACGAGTCCCAGGATTTTCCTTGAGACATCTCTCTTGTTGAACTGGAAGCACTGGTTGCACACTCTGGTCCTTGGCGGCTCTTCTGGCAGGCACCTGAGACCCTGTGTTCCTTTTCTTTCCCCTCGGGTACCTTGTGAGATTCATCTCTGGCCTTCTTCCTTTCGATACAACAATTCAGCATCTGTCCAGGAACAAAAACTCTTTTCACACATGGAAACATAACACTGCTACTTGTGTTCAACAGACAACACGACATAAACAGGTGTTTGGGAGTTTGAAGATGCTGTATCACACTGAGCATCAGCTCTCAGAATTCATTTTTCTCTTTATCACCTAAACATCGTTCCAATTATCAAAGTTAACACAACACTTTTGATAAACCACTGGAATTAAAGTTGCAAGTCTACAAATGTGCATGATGTTGTTTTTTGTCTTTTAAATCGTTCGATTAGTCCTTGATCTTTGTGCACTTTGTGTGGCTACCTGGAACTTCTGATGCAAAAGACAACAGCGAAGATCAGGAGCTCCACCTGCCAGCCTGCAGATTAGGAAGCACAGAGATGGATATGAGTGAACACCAGTGTGTTAACAGAGAAACAAATACTGCTTAAACAATTTCAAGCAAAGTTTTAGTTAGAGCACGGCACAAACACTGCAGGGGCTTTTGTGCCTGGTATTATGTACTTGGATTTTTACATTTTGGTCATTTGTCTGTTATTAGAGACGGACGGAGATCCAACATGACTGACAACAAGACCAAAGCCCGATTCTAAAGTGTCGGCTCAGCTGGACAAAGTACAGACATCCAGCATTTGACTTTATTTATATGGCACAGGATAAGAACCACAGAGTGCTTCACAATAATATGAAACAGCACAAATCTAGTTCAAAGCCAGGCTAAATAAATGAGTCTCAAGCTGCTGTTTATAAAAATAAATGCAATCAAGGCAACATAATGATGGAGGCAAAGCACTCCACAGCCTGGGGGCCCCCGCTCTGACAGATCCATCTCCTCTGGTCTCAAAATGTGTTTCTGTCTTCTGTCTGTGTCCAAGTCAACAGTCTAACGAGGTCCCACAAATGTCTGCAAATAGGTTCTGCTCTTCCACGAAGTCCTTTGAGATCCCGACTGAAATCGGCTGGTGCCAATATCTGCTGAGTGTTGGCCACGAATAAAGCAGCAATAACAGAGTTCAACGAGAACAACAACTTTTCATTATCAGTTATTCTTCACTCTCTCCACAGCTGATGGACCAACAGCAGCAGCACACAGAGGACAGTGGTACCAGATACTTTGTATGCCGTCACCATCTGACAGAGGAGCTCCAGGGCTGAAAATATATCCTCAACCTCAGGTTCAACTAACGAACTGACCCAGTCACAGACTTCCAGGGAGGCTTTGGAGTATCATTCCCAAGTTCAAGCACAGCCCCTAGTCCCACTTCATAGAAAGGGAAACCGCTACTGTAGTCTGCTTATCCCGAGGTGGGAAACCAGGACAGTCCAACAACATCCACAGACTCAGTGGGACTCGCACCTCCAGCCCAGGAGTCCTGCCACCAAAGAGTCATGTAACTCGTCACAGACCTCGCCAATTAATATCAAATCAACTATCAGCTGGTTCAGTCCCAACTGATGGTCTCATTATTCAGGTTTCACACAAGAAACGTCTCATGACGGGTAAAAACAACGAGCTCTCTCAAGACTTTTGCAAAACATGCTGGTGGCAGTGGTCACAGTAGAACTACTGAAGGTTCCAGCGCACTTTTGGTAAAGTGGAAAGAATATTATTTCACCATAAATGGGCCACGACCAGGTGCTTCCCACAAGATTTCACACAGACCAGTGAAAAGAATTATCAGAAGAGTCAAGGCCCAGTTATGAAGAGCCACAGAAAGGCCTGGAATCAGCAGGTACGACTGTTTCAAAGAAAACAATATGTGCGCAAGAGCCACAGAAAAAAAGAGAAGCGTGAAGTGTGTTTAAAGTTTGCTGAACAAGTCTGTGAAACGCTGGCAGAATATTATCATCTGCATTCATAAAGTATCCACAGGCGTCTTTGCCTGCTCTCCTGTACACTCATGAGTTCACACCTACCTGCCCCTCTAACACCATCGTTACATTTGCTGATGATGCGACAATCATCAGCGGAGAAGACGGCGAACAGGCAGGAGGTTAAAAACCTGACAGGCTGCTGCAATGAACACAAGCGTCTGCTCAGCGCCATCAAAACTAAGGAGATGTGACCTCAGCAGAGGGAAACACGTTCCTCTCCACATCAAGCAGACTGTGTTCAGCGAGTGTCCTCGTTCCTGGGGACTCACGTAGCTGAGGACCTCTCATGGTCCAAAGTCAAAGACTCCACCTCAGGATGCTGAGGAGGAGGAGGAACCATCTGGAGAAGAAAGTCTTGGTGGCTTTTTTACCACAGCACCATAGTGTGTCCCCACCTACTGCTAACAGCTTGGTATGCTAACTGCTCAGTGGGTCATTGAGACAGCACAGAAGAATAGTGCCTGTCCCTTTCCTTCCCTGGAGGACATGGTCAGCACTCGCTGTCTCAGGAGAGCCAATCAAATCTCATCTCATCCTGGACAGCACCTGTTCAAGAAACAGGACAGCCAGGCTAAGAAAACAGCTTTTCCCCTGGACCATCGATCACTGAACACTAAGCTCAGTGAATGGACCGAGTGAGCCTCCCTCCTACCTGAGACACTCCTGTGTAACATTCAGTATAATGTTCACTAATGCTGCCAAATGTAAGCTTACATCTAATACAAAACACCAGCATAACACGGGACAATTACACCCTCCCTCCATGGCTGCTGCCATCCAACCAGTGCAATACTCCTCTGGTTAAATGGTAAATGGACTGGTTCTTATATAGCGCTTTTCTACTCTTCTGAGCACTAAAAGCACTTTACACAACTTGTGCATTCACCCATTCGCACAAGCACATTTTTCTAGGTGCTTTCTAAGTAACATTCTCTCTCTCTCACACACACACACACACACACACACACACACTCCGATGAACGCATCGGAGAGCAATTTGGGGTTAGTATCTTGCCCAAGGATATTTGGCATGCAGCCTGGGGGAAGCCAGGAATTGAACCACCAACCTTCCGATCAGTAGACGAACCGCTCTACTGCCTGAGCTGCAGCCACCCTATTTTATTGCTATTTTATTCAGTTTGACGAATGAATGATGAGTGTAAGCAGGTAAGAATGTATGTAAGCTCTGCTCCAGTGTAATGCATAGGTACAACAATACGCTTTAACTTTAATATAGTTTGGTCACTTAATTCAATTCAATAAAACTTTATTGATCCTGAAGGCTGACCCCGATGGAAATTGGGTTAAGGCTGCCGACCTTTGCCAGCGCCATCTTACCCTTCTGACCATACATACATGACACAAACATCACATGGGGAAGACAGGTCAGAGAGGTATAACAATGGAAAATGCACCACATGAGGAAAGATAAGGAGAAAAAAACAACTCCCCCCAGACTGAGCTCCAACAGGGAGATCAGTCTGAGAACAGAAAAAATCACCTCTGCACATGAAACACATGACAAGCAACAGGGATGGGTAAAGGGTGAGAGACAGCCAGTGTAGACAGTACATCCGGGCCTGCGTGCGCTGGTCTCCTTGATCCACCGTCAGCATCGGAGGGGAATAAGCGTCGAAGGCGTTTGGAGGGGGAGGGGGGAGGAGTGTACATCTGCATGTGTATATATGTCTGTGTAAGCGTTTGCGTGTCCAGAGTTCAGCTGAGACAGTGTCCTCCTCCCTGCCAGGCTAAGTAAACAGTCTTCCAGCCAACCCAGGTGGCCTTGCATGGAGTGGGAAGAACAGTCTAAACACAGTCGTTATCAGGGAGTTGTTGTTCGGCTCCAGCCTTGAGCCCACGGCTGGGGCCGAAGGGGTATCCGCATAAGTGATGGAGGTTTTTACTTTAGTGCGAACAGCTCATATGAATTTCAAAGCTGTTCTAACACTCCGACACTGGTCTCTCAATCTCCCGTTGGAGAGCCGTGAGCTTCTCCATGATGTTATCAAACTTGCGCTCCGTGATGTTGTCATTCTTGTGCTCAGAGAGCCGATTCTGAGAACTCAAAGACACGACGTCGTAGTCTCACTCCCAGCGCTTTATTTGTTACGCCATTTTTCTCCACACCAACAACAACCCTTCGCGGGCAACAGTACTCTCGCAGTATAACAGAAAATAACAAGTTAGTAACGACCGCAGTCAGCTTCTCCAAGATGTGATCCAATTTGCACTCAGAAGTCTTATTCTGAGTGTTCACAGCAGCCGTGCGTTCTCCAAGATCTTATCCATGCTGCGTTCAATGAGCCCATTTTGAGAAACTCACGCCTCTCCCCATCGTTTGAATCCCAGCGGGCAGCCTTGTGGGGGTTTGAACAGCCGGTTCCGCTTTCTTAATTCTTCCATAAGTCAGGGCCAAGCCAGCTCCGATCAGCCAGAACCCTGTTACCATGGTTCCGAATAGGTAGATATCTTCAGCACTCAGGCTCACCCGAGCCCAGACTTCTCGTTGAGAAAGGGGTGTCAATTGCATTCAGGGAGCAGTTGATCCAATCCATAATTCCTCTTTTAGGTTTTAGAGAACAGACTGTGAGAGACTGTTCCAGGGAAAAGTAATACAAAAAACACGAGACTAGACAAGGACACAAGAGGCTAAGCAGGGAAGCTAAGGGAGAGGAGAAAAGTGCGACTGCCTTTGTTAAGAGCAAAACTCTTTGAATGCTGTAAACACACCGTGTTTGGGTGGCTGCATCCCAAAAACACCACAGCAACACTGGAGGTGGGAGCATTATGATTTTGATGTTCCCAAAAAAATGTGTGATTGCTTAGAAAACTTATGCATAAAAACCTTATAACAAGCTGCAAAAGGGACTGAGCCATTAAATCTAACTCCAGGAAGGATGAATGGAGACATTGTTGATTAAAATCTGCTGCCATCTACCAGGATGATGAAGATGAAACAAGGATGGATGTTTCAGCAAGACCATGATCACAAACACAGCCAATGGAAACTGTTGGTTTCAGAGGAATCAAGTAAAGCTGCTGGAACGGCCCAGCCAATCACCTGAGCTGAATCTGTGGGAAGGATCCACGGAGCATTCGGGATTTATAGACTGTTTGTGTGGTGAGTGGGTCAAAGTCATGAGCAATGATGGGACTGGTTTCTCCATACAGAAGCTGCCATGAACTGTCATCACCAACATTTGTATAAAGTAATAAATAAATGTCTGTGTGTTTAATGTCCCTGTGTTACCGACATCTGGTGATAATTTCACATCAAAGCACCTTTAGAAATATATTTGCTTAGAGAACTGCTGACGTGTTCAATACTTATTTTACCTGCTATAAAATGAAAATGTTAATATGTGTGACATCTTTAAAATCAAAGCAGCACGAGCCTGTGAGGTACCCACCCACAAATAACATGGTTATTTTCCCACCGGTAACGCAACTCAAGGACAAACTCCTGCCAGAGGTGTCCAACAGCCCGCAGCCCACCGTAGTAATAGTTGAACAGACACACACACAGAGCCAGACGGTAGGTCAGACTGTCACTGGGGGCCGACTTCAGCTGGTGGAAAAGGTTCTACAACGAGGGAAAAGACCATGAAATCAATAAAAATCCTGACAAAGTACTGACAGCACTGAGCCTGTCTTCACTCTGAAACTTATATTGGACCTGACCTGAGTGTAACCTTGAGTGTGCGAGTGGTGAAGAGGCAAACATACATAATCAGAGGTTTTCTCTTGCTCCGATGTCCCACTGGAGTTGGACAGCTGAGTGTTATTCTTACAGTCAGACTTCTCCACAGCAGCATCTGGAAACAGAGACACAAACACAAATAAATAAGTCTGTCATTTAGAAACTCTGTTGTTTTATAGATGTTAGAAGAATTAAACAAGTGCAGCTCACGTAGTCATCACTTCATGATAAAACACAGGATGCTGATCGCTCAGTGGCAAAAGCAGGATGTGACCAGAAGTAGACAATAAAAATAAGAACGCTGCCTGATATCCTGTTTAAGATGACGCTCTTGTGCTTTACTGAGCTGCTGTCAGATGGGATCAATATCTGTGGCCAGCACTCTAAGACATAAATGCAATTACGGCTGTAGTTTTAAGATTCAAGGCTGTCTTAGCTCGAGCTCGAGCTGCTGAGTGTGACGGGCTCAACAGTAACCAGGAAGGAAAAACTGTTTGTGAAAAGAAGCAGAGGAGCCACATCAGTACGAGTCAAACTACCACACGCTCCGAGGTCTCTGCTGCTCTGAATATCACGCTCACCGTCTCCTAACACGGGATCCACACCTCTTCTGTCAGAATCAGTTTCCTCATAAAATGAGCTGAAACCATTAAAACTCAGTCAAGTATTAGTCAACTCCGACTAGTTAATGCCTTTTAAACAGGTTACATGATTAACTCTTACCAGAAGGACAGAATTGAGTATCTCGGTGTTAAGGGGCGACTCATCGATGCGTCGATGGCGGCGAATGTGCTTCCGGGCACTGTGCACCATGTTGGAGACAGACAGTTTGGAAATGGGCACAGTTGCTGCTGGCTCGGTCAGCTTGGACAAAGCAGAGCTGATATCACTGTTTTCTACAGACGACAAACACATCCAAGAGTTTCTGTTCAATTGCTGAGGCCCGGGTCAGCACAGATGCCCAGATCTCCCAGTAAGCTACGCACGTTTCCAGAATGCAGTATGGTCACTCAACAAGTAAAGCCAGGAACCTGACCTTTGCCCTCATCTTCAGCGTATCCTCTTCCAGGAATCTCCTCTGTACACTCAGTCCTACAGCAGAGTTTAAAGAGCTCTGTCACAGCCTCACCTACAGGGAACACAAACAGTTACTGACCTGATATTTTCTTATTCAAACTTTTCATGAAGCACACGCTTCAGCACAGCGAAGCAGGACAACATCTGTGTAACATTTTCTAAATCATGGACGTGGCAACAAAAGAAAAGTCCACTTTACATCACATGTAAAGTGCTTGGGGCTGTCATGAGAGGCGGGGCACACCCTGGACAGGTCGCCAGTCTGTCGCAGGGCAAACAGAGACAGACATTCACAACGTGGGAAATTTAGAGCCCCAATGAACCTGTCCCCACTAACTGCATGTCTTTGGACTGTGGGAGGAAGTAGGAGGCCCACACAGAGAACAATGAGGAAAAAAAGACACTTTATTTGTCCTTTACTATGTTCTTTCTATCGGAAGCTTGATTACATCCGTCTTATCTGCTGCGTATCATTTGATGCATGGGTGCAACGATACACAAAATTCACGGTTCGGTTCGGTTCGATACTTTGGTGTCACGGTTCGATATTTTTTCGATACAAAAAAAATGTTCATGCCTTTTTAATTTGTCATTTATTAAAATTATAAATATATATTTTAACTCAAAAGTACAGTTTTTAAATTTAACCCTAACCCTTGTACGTGTTTTTTATTTTGACAGCGAATGCGCACCTGCGGACCACTTATGTGCAGCCCTGGTTATTTAGCTCGTCATATTGCAGCCACAGAAATTCTTTTGTCCATGAAACCATAAAGCTGCACTTTCTTTTTGCCTTATAGTCTGATTTGTCATAACTTCTCCGTTTTGTGGTAAGCTTTTCTTTGGCTGTCACTTCTTCACCCTGACCTGTCTTATTTGGCTCAGCAGAACTGAAATATATATCTGTCTGTGAAGGTTCTCAGTCATACAGGTCATCGTAGTCAAATATATATATATCCTGCTGCTTTTACACACACACTCACATTAAGCTCAGCGATTCTCTGCGCGATCAACCTCTCACATGTTTAAGCTGCGGGAGATTTCACTTGTCATGTTTGCATAGTAAGCTAACAATTAATAAGACGATGTCAGAGGAATCGTTCGACTACTCCGCCTAGGCTGCACTCTTGAGCCTAGGCGGAGTAGTCGAACGCAGATTCACTGAGCGCTCAACACAGACAGCATCGTCAGAAAGAAAGTTAATAAAATAAATTACAAATTTTGTATTGTTCGATACATATGCGTACCGAACCGAAAGCACTGTATCGAACGGTTCAATATCGATACGAATATCGTTGCACCCCTAATTTGATGCATGAATTTTAGCCTCTTGGCTTAGAAATAGTTTCCTCTGTGCTGTTTGGACAAAAAACAAAGCCATAAAAAGTCTTCACACATCACACAACAATGTGTATGTTTGTAATGGATCCAAGTGTATTAGCAACCAGAAAAATACAACATTAAGGTCAGTGCACTTAATGCACTGACCTTAATGTTGTATGTAGCGGTGTGTTTGAAATCTGTACTGACTAGTAAAACCTCTGTGGTCTGCCCCAAAGCATCATGGTCTCTGTCCCCGAGTGTCCCACTGATCAGCTTAACTTACCCAGTAAACACTGAGGATTTTCAGCCGTCCTGACTCGAACTGACCAGTGAGGAGCTTGAAGAGGGTCGAGGTCACTGTTGGGTGATAAACAGAGTAAACAGTAGAGGAGAGTTTCTGATACACTTTTAGTTAAAGGGTTTTTATAAGTAATGAGTCATGTTTGATTACATGTGACGTAGTCCTTCACCAGTAATCAAGATAATTACACATGTAAGCATTTCCTTATGTCACACTCAGTTTGTCCCTTCATGCTTGTTAGACCTGTGCCAGCTCTGTTTGGGCCTTACAATCAAACCCATGTACGTTTACCCTTTTAATAAACTGCTCCACCCATTTCCTACTTTATGAGTGAAATATGAAGCAATGCAGTGTGTACACGGATGCAACACTCAGTGCTCAGCGCAGCGTTTTGTGTGCTATAGTGCAAGTGAACAGCTCACTCCCATCAAAGCTTTTCCATTGGATCGTTAACACAAACACCAAATGTCAGGAGGACATGCGCCTCAAACTGGAGTTGTCTTTCTAGCCCGGGTACTGTGTTATCCTTGTCTGTATACCGAGCTTCTTATTAATAATCAGCTCTGCACAGGAGCAGAAGCAGAGTCCAGCCTGTTGCTCTTACAGTATAATACTCATAAAGAAAGTACAGTAACCGTGGTTAGTCACTGAGCAGCCCGGTGCGTTTCTCTTGATTTCTTTAGTCAGGGTAAATTCATTCACCTGCACGGGTTAGCTAAACGAACTTTACAAAACAAGTTTCCCCGACAGCCGAGTGCTCACCTAAGGACCTAAGTTACGGATTAGCTTACACACACATTTAACTTACCGAAAATAATACGGTGGGGCCTCAGGTCCTCCTGTCTGGTAGTCCAATTTACTGAAGAACACCTCAGGCTGTCACTTTGAAATAGCCGGTAATGTAAACGCTGGACCTCTCAGCATCTGCCATTCCCGAACAGACACATGCAAGTTTGTCCGTGACTGCAGCCGCGCTGTACATTTATTTCTGTTTCAATATTTTTTTCAGTTTCAATATTTTTTTCGGTTTCATTTCAAGGTGGCATCGTTCTGATCCCATACACACACAAATCCTGATTTACAAGTACAAAATATTTATGACCACAATTTGAGCCCATATACTCTCTCTACCACAGCTGCCTTTGAACTTGCCTGGCCAGGTCTGAGTCCAGCTTTGCTACTCCTGCCAGGTCACATGACACAGGGGTGTGCTCTGATGTCAGCAGGCAGGTCAGTGGAGCCCTCTGGTGGTGGATATATGGCAGTGAAACAGGAGGAGGCCTGAGAACAGACAGCAGGCTTAACTAGCAGGACAAAGTAGCATGTAGTACTTGAAGGAGTCATCACAGCCAATCAGCTCTCAGGAAAATGGAACATCACATAAATATTTCTCTTCTTTGATTTTCATCAATGTATTTCCTTTGATAGATTTTCCGTCAACACTTCTGCTTGATTAGAAGCTCATAGGCAGTTCCTGTCACTCTACAATAAAACAATGTAAAGGCTGCCCTCTCTGCCCTCCCACTAGCTGACACAAGTAAACTGTGCTAAGATGCCCTACATGGACTAAGGTTCTTGGCCACACACATATAGATTTGCTTGGCTGTAGAAATCCATGCCATGAAGCTCCCAGCGCACATTTTTGATGCTTCTGTCTGTGGCAGAGCAGGTTTGGAGCTCTGCAGAGCCTTGGTGACTTTTACTGACTATGCACCCCTACCCATTTATTATGGGTAGGGGTGCATAGTCAACAAAATAGTCAACAAAATATGTAATTTGACATATTTTGTTGTTTTGTGTGTGTGTTTGTCTGTGTGAAGTTTTGATGTGTATGTGAAAAACACAATTTTGAAAACACTGGAAAAAGACCTCAAGACATGTTTTCCTTTACTTTCTATGAAACAAAAATTCCCACCAAGGCTTTTCAGTGTGAAATTTAGTGTATAGAAAATACCTGTGCCAGGTTGTCTCCATCTAGTGGTGAACATGGCCTCACCACTACATCAGGTGAGCTTTTCACTGTGCACAGTGACACAAAAGTCATTTAACAATTTTAAAAAAAGCAATGTTACAGATTCAGTAAGAACTGAAGTTTATCATAATCCTTCAAGTTTCACTCAGTAACAGCAGCTTTTTATTATTGGCTATATTTTAGAGTCACATTTATATGAAATGTCAAACAATCACAGAGTGACACTGAACTAAACAATCAATGCCATGTGAGTTGTTCTTGTTTGTTCTTTATCTCGGATTTATTGTAAGCAGCGGGAGTAAAAGCTAAAGAAAAATAGTAAAGATATGAATGAATCTCTGCTCTTACAGCTTTTATTGTGCCATAATGTCTGCTTTGAAACCGTCCTCTTGCTCGTCTCTTGGATGCTCACCTCTTCTTCACCTGTTCCTTTCACCAAACTGCTGCACTCTCGTTCTCTGCTCTCGCCTCCTCTTCTGATTATAATTAGATGCAGTCAGCATGTGCCAAACAAACTCCCCCCAAATCGATCATGTTTGATATGATGATGACGTTTTTAACATCTTATTTATGCACTTGTTGGGTGGGAAAGAGTAAACAAAGATGGGGCATAGAAGCAGAACTGAGTCCTACGTGTGGAGGGACAGTAACTGTGTGTGTATATGTAAGCATTTAAACACTGCAGAGAGTCAAATTAACAGTAACACTATTTTGTCTAAGTCCGCCATTGTAGAAATTCATTTCACCGAAACAATAACATGGCGCACAATGTGACAATAAACGTATAAAACACAAATTCTTACCTAGCAGGAGAATAAATAATCAGTATTTTAAGGCTACTGCATGTATAGATGTCACTGCTGGCTCACATAAGCTAGCTCTGAGACCCGCCAGAGTTTACGCCACAGTTGACTGTCGCGAAAGAGTCGTAAATCACCGGCATTGTAAAACTTAAAATGATTCCAGGGCATGTTATAAAACACCCAATAGATGTACTGGATATTAAACGGTATCAAACGACTAAATAGACTCAATACTTGAAATGTGCAATTCACTTGTATTTTTATTTTTATTCCTATTTATTCTATTTATCCCCTTCGTATATTTTATTTATATTGCCTCTGTATTTATATATATGTGTGTGTGTATAACTCTGTAACTTCTGTCGGTGCTGTGCTTTTTTGGAAATCGAATTTCCCAGAGGAACCCACCCGAGGGATTAATAAAGTTCTATCTTATCTTAAATGAACACAGGGTTACAATTACATGCTCACGTCGTCACATCGAGAGTTTATTCATTAATCATCAGAGTTCAACAATGTTACATCCAGTTGAAAACAGCTTCACTAACGCCAGCAAAACAGGCTAACAGTATATAAGAGCACAAAAACAGCCGTGCTTATCGACAGCTCGACATATCCTCAACAACTCACCTCAGTATGTGTAACCCGTTCATGTGTTACGCCTGTTGTTCTTGCGTTGTGTTCTGGCGTGAAAGTAAGAGGCAGGAGACAGTACTGGGTCTTTGGCTCTTTACTGCACATCTGCAACACAGAAACATGTGTCTGATCTGTGTGTGTCACGCGACTGCCAGTACACCTCTCCTCCGGCCATGCTGAAAGCAGCTGTGTCTGCAGCTTCATTAACACTACAATAATATAATGAATCAAATACAACAAATTGTTTTAAAACATTAACTTAAGCTCTCAAAAACAAAAAGCACAAAATAAATAATATGTCACTGAAAAAACATCAAAAACAACTTATAAGAACAATAAACAAAATAATTCAAAAACAAATAAACAGTCAGATAAATACAATTCAATAACCAGGACCCAATATTCTGGTACTTATAGTTCAAACATTATACTTCAGTACAATTATATTAATAACCGCCATCTAACAGGCAGTACAACACTGTACTTATAAAAACAATGACTGAAAGACTGCATCTCCAAAACATAAGAACATCTCCATATCTGCAACACAGAAATATGTGTCTGATCTGTGTGTGTCACGCGACTGCCAGTACACCTCTCCTGACGAAGGAAAAAAGAGTGCATGCTGTTAAAAAAAGACTGCCGCGAGTAGCCGCTAGCAATCAGGCTAACTTAGCATGCTAGCATTTTAGCTGCGTTCTCGGCTAAAACTCATTATAAGTGTATATTAGTGAACTCCGCCCTCCACAAAACTTATCCCGAATGAGTCTCTTAATGACAAACAAAAACGCGGCGGTTTGGCTGTATTCACATTGCAGCTTGGGATCTGAACAAACTTTAATTAGCTGAGAGCAACGTGGCAGTGACTTACCTCCGGCCATGCTGAAAGGAGCTGTGACCGGGGCACACATGCACGCGCCTACGTTACCACGCAGCGCACACACACACATGAACGCACTATACACATATGCAGCATATTTATTTTACTTGGTTTTAGAGTTGGAGTATTTACATATTGATCTGAAATATTTTGCTGCTGAGCAGCAGAGCTCCAAAGCGTCCCCCTGTAACCATGGTTACGCAGATGCGTTCCGACTGTCACGTCACAGAGGAGAACCTGTTTCAAATGTATACCTGGATCAACCTGCAATCAGTTTGAAAAGTTTTCTGCTGAGATCCGCAGCTCGACTTCCTGGCACCCCGGGATAAGATGAGTTGCTGTGTTTTTCACGGAGAAAAAATAATTAACATGGAATAACGTCAGTGTTAGATGAAAAAAAAAAGATGCAAGCAGAAGAGGACAGCAGATTGAGAAGAGATTTCTTCAAACGGTAAGGAGCTTCTAACAAGTGATATCTGATAAGCTTAAATCTTAAATCTAATGTCCAGATTCATGCTAAACTTTTCTGATTACTCCGTGTATCTGCACCGTTAGACTTTTCATCGCCACTTTACGGTAACATACTGGCGTCACTGCTGCCAGCGTCATACCGTGACGCCGTGTTACGCTAGCTTACCTTTCTGCAGGATGATACCGTTTTTTGCTGGTGTGGTATAATACTCTTGGACAAATTATGGTAACGCACCGTAGCCTTTTTTACGGTATCTCACTGGCGACAGTTATGTCAGTGAGATACCGTTATGTCGTTATGTCGTAAATTACGTCAACAAAGTAACATCATACTGTGATTAAGAAATTGGTATACTACCGCTTATTCACGGTATGTCACTGTAAGCCCGCTGCAAGGTAATAAACTGCAATATATTAACCAGTAACTTACCGTTATCACGCATCATCAGTACCAAAAATATTCATCTCTGCTAGAGGATACCGTGTCCCAACAGGCGGTCATTTACTCTTTTAACAGGTCGTAATTTACCGTAATTTCAGTTAACAGTAACATACTGTAAGAGACTGGAGGGTTCCAAAAAAATTGGATGGATGGATAGACACACACACACACACACACAAAATATAATTCATGTGCTTTGCACCACTTTATTTCAATTCTGATTCTTCCCTGCTGAAATACACATTTCCAAAATCAAAAACTGAAAAGAACTGAAAACATATTTTCATTGAGGAAGCACTTGTTTTTACTAAACCATGTAATCCATTATTTTCTCAGATGGTTGTACAAACAATAACGATATTATGTCATATCCATATCATGGCAGACAACACATGCTCAAGTGTTGGGTTTCCTTACTTATATTTTGTAGGGTCTCAAACCTACAATGTGAAGTGCCTTGGCATTCATTTTGTTGGCACCATACAAATAAACTGAATTGTAATGGATATAATATCAAGCCCCACACGTCTGCCTTTATATACACTTTGTCCAAAATACTGGCTCACACGACCAAATCATTGCACAAAACAGGGTCCACAAGGACATGGATGAGCGTGTGTGGTGTGAAGGAACTTGACTGACCTGCACTGAACCCTGATCTTGCTTTGTGGACTGAGTTCATTGATTTGTAGGGTGAGCCAATACATGTGACAATTAAAGTGTAAGTAGCTGAAATAATTTTTAACAAACGGGTAAAAGAAGGTTAGCACTGGTGCTGCACAGCAAGAAGGTCCTGAGTTCAATTCCACCATCAGGTCTTTCTGTGTGGAGTTTGCATGTTCTCCCCGTGTTTGCGTGGGTTCTCTCCGGGTACTCCGGCTTCCTCCCACCGTCCAAAGACATGCAGCTTGTGGGGATTGGATAATTGGATAATCCAAATTGCCACTAGGTGTGAATGTGCGACACACTCCTCTCTGCACTTCAGTTTTAAAACCCAACATACTTCACACCACAAAACTGAAACAAATCACAGCTGTATTTATCACTCACTCACTCTGCCGACTGAAGTGCCGGTCTTACTCATGCACGATTTGTCTCTTCTATATCAAAACCCAGCCAAACATCAAACATTCACCGTAGTCATTCAAAACCTTATTTGTAATATTATAATCAGCAAAATCAGCGTTTTAATTACAGGCATGTATCATTGTTTGCAACTCATAATTATAAAGCTCTATAACACGCTAAACAGGAAGCAAAACTCGTCTGTGCGCGTCCCAGCAGAATGTGCACACACAGTCTAAAGATAGCTCGCAGTGCTGCAGCTTCACGTCACACACAGTCTCACAGCCAGCTCAACCAAAGCTATATTAATTTATATTACAACAACGTCTTATATTTACAAACACTGATAGGTGCTAAAGCTGTTAGGCCTAACCAATTTCGAAAAAATTTAACATAACGGGTCTAACCGAAGAAAGCTCCACTTTTTTGCAGCCACTTACCCAGTATCTGTTTCTACAGTCTCTGGCCTAATCCCTAAAGTCCCTAACTCAATTTAACTGTGTCCAAAAAAGCACAAAGCACCGTTTCAGACGGTGAAGTGGTGAAGCCACTTACCGGTAGTTGTTCTCGACTCCATAAAATGATATTATAATTCAACACATCTTACAGGCACACCTGTCCAGGTGTGCCTCTCCTTCCTTTCTTCAAAAACCTTATTACAAATACAAATGAATTACAATATCACAATTTTTTGATGCATTTATTAGTTTATTGACTTGCCCTAAGGTTGGTGAGCCATCTTGCCGAGGACTGCAACGAGGATGCTGCCCGTTGTGGCAAGATCTAATAGGATGCGCACAACGTTGGCAACGGAGGTCTGTGCTCCTTCCTCATGCCTCACCTTATGGACATCATTCAAATTCCTTTCAAGGTTGTCCATCTTGGCAATGAGCATTCTATTTTGCTCTATGAGGACGTCAAGACGCTCAGCTATTCTCTCCATTGGCTCACTTTGGAGCTGCTGCGGGGCAATGTCTCTATTTATGGACTCATGTGGCAACTTTAGTGATGTCACTGCTGATGTTGTCACTGTTGGTGTGACCTCATGACTCATTCATGCTATCTGAACTGTGGTGTAATTATGAGGTCACAGGGGGACGTGAATTTATTCATAAAGTTGATAGAGAGTTTGGGTCATAACTCAAAGATGCAATGATGCAGTCAAATAATTTGGAATTAAATATCTCTGAATCTGGTGTCCTTAGGGACTAGTAAAGCGCTATACAAATACAGGCCATTTACCATCTGTAAATTACAACATTTAGAGGGTTCTGACATCACAGTCATCTTTGTGACATCACATCCAGTCTCTCTGTTGTGATGTCAAATATCAATGCCAGATTCGCTTCTCTGTTGACATCACAGCAGAGAGATGAATCTGGCATTGATATTTGACATCACAGCAGAGATATGAATCTGGCATTGATATTTGACATCACAGCAGAGATATGAATCTGGCATTGTTATTTGACATCACAGCAGAGAGATGAATCTGGCATTGATATTTGACATCACATCAATACACGAGCTGCCTCATGTTGTGCCTCGTGCGATCGAACATTGCAGACGACCACACAGCAAGAACGAACCATGGCTGTTGGTGTGTGCCTGTTGGTGTGTGCCTTCGCTCCCTCTTCACTTGTGCTAGACCCCCAAAATGGCGGATCGGGCCAAAATCCTTTCCAAGCCCACCCCCGTGACATCACGCTCCAAAGCCCTATAACTGTGTCCAGGTGTTAAATTCATCCATGTGATTCAGCAACACTGTAAAATAATATTCATTTCTTCGGTAAGAAGTGTGTGTTTCTAAAAAAAGCTAAACAATTCTCAGTTATCGACTGGGAATGAAGAGATTATAAATATATTCGAGAATGCATATAGAGATGGACCCTATCAAAAAATCATTTACAAATTATATTGTTCACTGATCAATCTACGGGGTCATGATACAAGATATGTTAAAGGAAGATGGGAAACAGAGAGCAATCTATTCTTAACAGGAGAGGAATGGGATGGGATTTGTAGGCAGCAGTGGTCAGTAACAAGCTCCCCCTCGTGGAGGGAATTCAGCTGGAAGAATGTATTTCGTTATTTTATTACCCCAGCCCAAAAATCCAATTATTCTCAGAACACAACATGCTGGAGGCATTGTGGACATGCAACAGCAAATCATTTTCACATTTTTTGGGAAGGTCCCCGTGTGGTTCCATTTTGGAAGGAAATACATAAGGTCATGGAAACAATCTTCCAAAAGAAAATACAATTTCATTTTGCATTATTGTACCTAGGCAACCTAGAGAGTCTTAATCTATGCAAACCGGATAAGTATTTGTTCAGTGTGCTGTCGGTAGCTTGCAAAAAGGCCATAACTCGCCTTTGGATTAAAGAGGATATTCCTACCATAGATGAATGGATTGATGTGATATATAATATTTTTGTTATGGAAAGAATAACTTTTAGGCTAAAGTGCCAGGCGGACTCTTTTGAAGAATATTGGTTGAAATGGTTGAAATATGTACAAAATGGGAGGCCCGATTTTGTATAATGTCATTGTATTTCTTGGTTTGTTTATTCTTGTGTTTTGTTTGGTCTTGTTTTGGTCCGTTTGTCTCTTCTGTTGTTGTTCGGTTTGGTTTTGCTTTCCCCCTCACGGTGATTAAATTGAATTTGTTGTATATGTTGTATAAATAAGAAAACTAATAAAACATAAATAAAATAAAAAAAAGTGTGTGTTTCTGTCGTCATTATTTTACGCGTCGGGAGTGAGAACGGGTTGATTTCACTCACATGTGCTGTACCAGTGTACCTGCACATGTGATGTGACAATAAGTGATTTGATTTGAGAGTTCAAACTCACTGCTGTAATAACTTATAATGATTAATATAATAACTAGAATATTGGCCACATATATTTACACTGACTTTAGTCTCATGAACAACATTAGCTAATTGTTCAGGGCCCTAGAGTGCGACCAATATGGTCTTGTGATAATAACAGAAACAGATGCATCTATGTCATTATCTTTGAGCTTTTAAACTTAGCATAATTATAAAAACATGAGTATAAAAGGTGTTAAAACTCTGATGCCATCTTGGAATACTGCACTTTGTTCATGTCATTACTCATTACAACATTTCTCTCTTTCTAATCATACATCTAGATGTTATGTCAACACACATTTAATCTACATTATAAGAGTGCCTTTGTGATAAATGTGTCTTTCATTCTTGAATTAACTGGTTAAATATTTAATCTAACTAAACCATAAAGATGGAGTCAGAAGACAACAGTCACCTGAAGGGGCTGAAAATTGTAAAGACCCTACAGAACAATCAGTAAATGTGAGTAAATCTGTGATTCTGCCAGTAACACACTGGGTTCAGTTTGGAGGTTGAACTCTCACTCACCAGGATTGACAGCTGTCTGTGCCACAGTTAAACTCATGCAGTGCTAATTTAAAAACTCTCAAATGTTTTGGACAATTTATATTTTTCTATCACAAAAAATACACGTCTTCATTGAAATAAACACACAGAGCAATTAATATATATTTTTAAATATAATTTTTCTTTATTTTAATTAGCAAGTGAGGGCAAAATAAAACTTAACATAAATGAGAGCAGAGTATAGTTATTATGTTATAAGCAGCCAATCAAGGTGGACAGGTAAGCTGCACCGAAGATGGGGCCCATTATGGCAAGACCTAGACCTAGACCTAGACCTAGACCTAGACCTAGGTTGCCAAGGGCACTCTGTGGTGCTTTCTCACGCCTCCTTTCCTTTCTGAACTCCCATTCAAGGTTGTCCATCCTAGCACTAATCCTTCTATTTTCCTCTATGAGGAACTCTAAACGCTGAGCTATTCTCTCCATTGGCTCACTTTGGAGCTGCTGCAGGGACAAGGTCCAAAACAGCGATACCTGCTCCACGTCACGGGTTCTATTTATGGACTCACCTGGCAACTTTAGTGATGTCACTGCTTATGTTGTCACTGTTGGTGTGACCTCATGACTCATTCATGCTATCTGAATTGTGGTGTAATTATGAGGTCACAGGGGGACGTGAATTTATTCATAAAGTTGATAGAGAGTTTGGGTCATAACTCAAAGATGCAATGATGCAGTCAAATAATTTGGAATTAAATATCTCTGAATCTGGTGTCCTTAGGGACTAGTAAAGCGCTATACAAATACAGGCCATTTACCATCTGTAAATTACAACATTTAAAGGGTTCTGACATCACAGTCATCTTTGTGACATCACATCCAGGCTCTCTGTTGTGATGTCAAATATCAATGCCAGATTCGCTTCTCTGTTGACATCACAACAGAGAGGTCGAGTCTGGCATTGATATTTGACATCACAGCAGAGAGATGAATCTGGCATTGATATTTGACATCACAGCAGAGAGATGAATCTGGCATTGATATTTGACATCACAGCAGAGAGATGAATCTGGCATTGATATTTGACATCACAGCAGAGAGATGAATCTGGCATTGATATTTGACATCACAGCAGAGATGAATCTGGTGTCCTTAGGGACTAGTAAAGCGCTATACAAATACAGGCCATTTACCATCTGTAAATTACAACATTTAAAGGGTTCTGACATCACAGTCATCTTTGTGACATCACATCCAGTCTCTCTGTTGTGATGTCAAATATCAATGCCAGATTCGCTTCTCTGTTGACATCACAGCAGAGAGATGAATCTGGCATTGATATTTGACATCACAGCAGAGAGATGAATCTGGCATTGATATTTGACATCACAGCAGAGAGATCAATCTGGCATTGATATTTGACATCACAACAGAGAGATGAATCTGGCATTGATATTTGACATCACAGCAGAGAAGCGAGTCTGGCATTGATATTTGACATCACAACAGAGAGACTGGATGTGATGTCAGAAGGATGACTGTGATGTCAGAACCCTCTAAATGTTGTAATTTACAGATAGTAAATGGCCTGTAAAAAAAGAGGCAAAAATTAGTTCGTTTCTTTATTCAACTTTTGAACAGTGGTGCTAACCCTAAGCCTATGATCATAACTCAAAGACGCAATGATGCAGTCAAATCATTTGGAATTAAATATCTCTGTCAGGGCGCCCCAGGGTGGCTGTGGCTACAATGTAGCTTGCCGTCACCGGTGTGTGAATGGGTGGATGACTGGATGTGTAAGGTGCTTTGGGGTCCTTAGGGACTAGTAAAGCGCTATACAATTTATCATCTGTAAATTACAACATTTAGAGGGTTCTGACATCACATCCAGTCTCTCTGCTGTGATGTCAAATATCACTGCCAGACTCGCTTCTCTTTTATGATGTCAAATATCACTGCCAGATTCATCTCTGTTGTGATGTCAAATATTAATGCCAGACTCGACCTCTCTGTTGTGATGTCAAATATTAATGCCAGATTCAGGTACTCCACTCCTTCAGACGTACTCAGACTAGAACTTCTGTCCAAGGAGCTTTAGACCTTTATTTTATTGCTGCAGCCACCAGTGTCGTCCAGTTGGGTGGTCCTTTGCTCTTCTTTCTTCAACCTCAGGGGTTAGACAACCCTTCAGTCGTTGCACAGATCAGGGGATTATTCTGCCCCGATTTCAAACAACAATCTGTGTATCCTCCGGTCCGGTGTATCCTCCAGAAAAAGGAACAGGAACGTGTCCCCCTTTTGCCCAAGAGCCTCTCGAACCTATATTTATCCAAACAGATGGGACCAATAATGCTTCACTGAGTCAGAGACTTTAATGTCTCTTCTATGTAAGAATGTCTCGTGCTGATATACCTGCAAACTTGACAACAAAGGTTTTTCAGACTACATGTAGCTGTCCTCTATGTCAGCTAACACATTTACATTTATGTCACACTTATTTCTGCTTTCCCATTTTATAATTATTACTTACATTTTGATTAGATACCTTGAGTTTGTAAATGATCAGATTACATAATTGGAATACAATGTATCCAATTCAGGGTTGCGGGTGGATGAAGCCTATCCCAGCTGATACAGGACAAAGACAGGCTGCCAGTTTATCGCAGGGCTAACACAACATGTGTAACAGAAAATCCACTTAAATGTTTGATATTTCTTATAATAATCATAATTATGACTATTATTTAAAGGTTTCTTTATAAATACATTTTGATTTTTTTATAACCTCTAAAATATAAACCTGAGCTGTTTCAGATTCTGACCTCTGACCTCACTGCAGCTCCCTCTTGGAAGTATGTCTGCTTCTTGTCCCCAGTGTTGACCGCCTGCCCTTGATATCACGTACTGTACCTGAGGAACAAAAAATACAAACACTTGCCTTCATTTAAGAAGTACATTCATACAGAGGTAATCTATGGAAACACACTAGTTCAACCTTTGGGAGAAATCAGTTCCTGTGAAACATTTCTGTAAATGAACATCATGTGGAGAATGAATGAAATGAGTTCTTCAGGTGACTCAGCAGTCCTACACTGACAAATGAAATCTAGTTAAACTATTAAGCATATTTGCTCTTCTGAAATCCGTGTTAAACAACAACAAACATAAATTAGTAACAAAAATACAGCTGAGTAGAGGCTTTACAAACCAGTAGCAGCCATAATGCTAAATTTTAATCTTCAAATGTTTCTGAGCCGTCTTCAACCTGCTTTTAACACATTAAAGTCCCACAGTCAATGCAGCCTGACTCAATCCTAGATGTTCAGCACACAGAGGTGCTGTTTAAAGTTTAGTGATAACCTGAGTCACTGATCATTTGCAGTATTACAGAGTCTGGCAGTCTTTGCATGATTTCCACGTCACTGTAAGTTTCTAGCTGACTCTCAGGTGTGACAGGTGTGCCAGCAGGAAAGAGTAATAATAACCAGCATCCTGAGGTTTGTCATACAGGATTAAATTTACAGTGGCTTTGTTCACACAGCTGGGATTGTATTTTACACTGACCCTGGGTCAGTATAAGTATCATACAGTTTAAACGAAGCAGTGAAACTTGCACATATTTATTACAGATGCACTGAAGCTAATCGAGATATTTGCTGTCAACCTCTTTTTTTATTAAAACCACCTTATAGAACATCACATCAGTTACAATGTAGAATCAATGTCATTTATAGTTTACAAATGACAAAATGTTTACACAAAATCATGACAGTGTTTACATGATATCACCCACTACTAACATTACTTTATTTACTGTATCTTTTGAAAAAATACAGCAATTTTAACAACACAAGACTTAAGAATATTTAACAGGAGCAGGTTTCATT